>NC_083656.1:22072033-22408033 GCF_963576545.1 Limanda limanda | reverse complement strand
GTGGGGGTAGAGCCTACTTGCAAGTCTCTCCGACCTTCACAAAAAAAGTTATTCAAGAATATCTCCTCAGATTTGGGGGAATTTCGTCGGTCGACCCCTTCCGAAGGTCGTACAAGCTCGTGGATGGTACCAATCGATCCGCAGGACCCAAATTAGTCCAGACGGAACCACTTTCCAAGTCTCTCCGACCTTCACCAAAAAAGTTATTCAAGAATATCTCCTCAGATTTGGGGGAATTTCGTCGGTCGACCCCTTCCGAAGGTCGTACAAGCTCGGGGATGGTACCAATTGATCTGCAGGACCCAAATTAGTCCAGACGGAACCACTTTCCAAGTCTCTCCGACCTTCACCAAAAAAGTTATTCAAGAATATCTCCTCAGATTTGGGGGAATTTCGTCGGTCGACCCCTTCCAAAGGTCGTACAAGCTCGGGGATGGTACCAATCGATCCGCAGGACCCAAATTAGTCCAGACGGAACCACTTTCCAAGTCTCTCCGACCTTCACCAAAAAAGTTATTCAAGAATATCTCCTCAGATTTGGGGGAATTTCGTCGGTCGACCCCTTCTGAAGGTCGTACAAGCTCGGGGATGGTACCAATCGATCCGCAGGACCCAAATTAGTCCAGACGGAACCACTTTCCAAGTCTCTCCGACCTTCACCAAAAAAGTTATTCAAGAATATCTCCTCAGATTTGGGGGAATTTCGTCGGTCGACCCCTTCTGAAGGTCGTACAAGCTCGGGGATGGTACCAATCGATCCGCAGGACCCAAATTAGTCCAGAAGGAACCACTTTCCAAGTCTCTCCGACCTTCACCAAAAGAGTTATTCAAGAATATCTCCTTCTCCTATGTGCTTTTATCCCTAACCCTAACCCTAACCCACTTCCTTCAACATGACAGGTAAGAGTGCAGAGAGATGCCTACCCCTGACCTGAATCCATACACTAACCCTAACCAACCCTTCCCCATGCCTAAACCTAACCAGTATTTCTCCGTCCGTCAGCACGTGTGTTGACATTCCCCAAATCAGTCAATTTTACCATTTGCTCGTACGACCCCTTCCGAAAGTCGGAGAAGCTCAAGGATGGTACCGATCGAAGCGCATTACCCCATTTAGTGGGGGTAGAGCCTACTTGCAAGTCTCTCCGACCTTCACCAAAGAAAGTTATTCAAGAATATCTCCTCAGATTTTGGGGAATTTCGTCGGTCAACCATTTCCGAAGGTCGTACAAGCTCGGGGATGGTACCAATCGATCCGCAGGACCAAAATTAGTCCAGACGCAACCACTTTCCATGTCTCTCCGACCTTCACAAAAAAAGTTATTCAAGAATATCTCCTCAGATTTTGGGGAATTTCGTCGGTCGACCCCTTCCGAAGGTCGTACAAGCTCGGGGATGGTACCAATCGATCTGCAGGACCCAAATTAGTCCAGACGCAACCACTTTTCAAGTCTCTCCGACCTTCACAAAAAAAGTTATTCAAGAATATCTCCTCAGATTTTGGGGAATTTCGTCGGTCGACCCTTTCCGAAGGTCGTACAAGCTCGGGGATGGTACCGATCGATGTGCATTGCCCCATTTAGTGGGGGTAGAGCCTACTTGCAAGTCTCTCCGACCTTCACAAAAAAAATTATTCAAGAATATCTCCTCAGATTTGGGGGAATTTCGTCGGTCGACCCCTTCCGAAGGTCGTACAAGCTCGTGGATGGTACCAATCGATCCGCAGGACCCAAATTAGTCCAGACGGAACCACTTTCCAAGTCTCTCCGACCTTCACCAAAAAAGTTATTCAAGAATATCTCCTCAGATTTGGGGGAATTTCGTCGGTCGACCCCTTCCGAAGGTCGTACAAGCTCGGGGATGGTACCAATCGATCCGCAGGACCCAAATTAGTCCAGACGGAACCACTTTCCAAGTCTCTCCGACCTTCACCAAAAAAGTTATTCAAGAATATCTCCTCAGATTTGGGGGAATTTCGTCGGTCGACCCCTTCCGAAGGTCGTACAAGCTCGGGGATGGTACCAATCGATCCGCAGGACCCAAATTAGTCCAGACGGAACCACTTTCCAAGTCTCTCCGACCTTCACCAAAAAAGTTATTCAAGAATATCTCCTCAGATTTGGGGGAATTTCGTCGGTCGACCCCTTCCGAAGGTCGTACAAGCTCGTGGATGGTACCAATCGATCCGCAGGACCCAAATTAGTCCAGACGGAACCACTTTCCAAGTCTCTCCGACCTTCACCAAAAAAGTTATTCAAGAATATCTCCTCAGATTTGGGGGAATTTCGTCGGTCGACCCCTTCCGAAGGTCGTACAAGCTCGGGGATGGTACCAATCGATCCGCAGGACCCAAATTAGTCCAGACGGAACCACTTTCCAAGTCTCTCCGACCTTCACCAAAAAAGTTATTCAAGAATATCTCCTCAGATTTGGGGGAATTTCGTCGGTCGACCCCTTCCGAAGGTCGTACAAGCTCGGGGATGGTACCAATCGATCCGCAGGACCCAAATTAGTCCAGACGGAACCACTTTCCAAGTCTCTCCGACCTTCACCAAAAAAGTTATTCAAGAATATCTCCTCAGATTTGGGGGAATTTCGTCGGTCGACCCCTTCCGAAGGTCGTACAAGCTCGTGGATGGTACCAATCGATCCGCAGGACCCAAATTAGTCCAGACGGAACCACTTTCCAAGTCTCTCCGACCTTCACCAAAAAAGTTATTCAAGAATATCTCCTCAGATTTGGGGGAATTTCGTCGGTCGACCCCTTCCGAAGGTCGTACAAGCTCGGGGATGGTACCAATCGATCCGCAGGACCCAAATTAGTCCAGACGGAACCACTTTCCAAGTCTCTCCGACCTTCACCAAAAAAGTTATTCAAGAATATCTCCTCAGATTTGGGGGAATTTCGTCGGTCGACCCCTTCCGAAGGTCGTACAAGCTCGGGGATGGTACCAATCGATCCGCAGGACCCAAATTAGTCCAGACGGAACCACTTTCCAAGTCTCTCCGACCTTCACCAAAAAAGTTATTCAAGAATATCTCCTCAGATTTGGGGGAATTTCGTCGGTCGACCCCTTCCGAAGGTCGTACAAGCTCGGGGATGGTACCAATCGATCCGCAGGACCCAAATTAGTCCAGAAGGAACCACTTTCCAAGTCTCTCCGACCTTCACCAAAAGAGTTATTCAAGAATATCTCCTTCTCCTATGTGCTTTTATCCCTAACCCTAACCCTAACCCACTTCCTTCAACATGACAGGTAAGAGTGCAGAGAGATGCCTACCCCTGACCTGAATCCATACACTAACCCTAACCAACCCTTCCCCATGCCTAAACCTAACCAGTATTTCTCCGTCCGTCAGCACGTGTGTTGACATTCCCCAAATCAGTCAATTTTACCATTTGCTCGTTCGACCCCTTCCGAAAGTCGGAGAAGCTCAAGGATGGTACCGATCGAAGTGCATTACCCCATTTAGTGGGGGTAGAGCCTACTTGCATGTCTCTCCGACCTTCACAAAAAAAGTTATTCAAGAATATCTCCTCAGATTTGGGGGAATTTCGTCGGTCGACCCCTTCCGAAGGTCGTACAAGCTCGTGGATGGTACCAATCGATCCGCAGGACCCAAATTAGTCCAGACGGAACCACTTTCCAAGTCTCTCCGACCTTCACCAAAAAAGTTATTCAAGAATATCTCCTCAGATTTGGGGGAATTTCGTCGGTCGACCCCTTCCGAAGGTCGTACAAGCTCGGGGATGGTACCAATTGATCCGCAGGACCCAAATTAGTCCAGACGGAACCACTTTCCAAGTCTCTCCGACCTTCACCAAAAAAGTTATTCAAGAATATCTCCTCAGATTTGGGGGAATTTCGTCGGTCGACCCCTTCCAAAGGTCTTACAAGCTCGGAGATGGTACCAATCGATCCGCAGGACCCAAATTAGTCCAGACGGAACCACTTTCCAAGTCTCTCCGACCTTCACCAAAAAAGTTATTCAAGAATATCTCCTCAGATTTGGGGGAATTTCGTCGGTCGACCCCTTCTGAAGGTCGTACAAGCTCGGGGATGGTACCAATCGATCCGCAGGACCCAAATTAGTCCAGACGGAACCACTTTCCAAGTCTCTCCGACCTTCACCAAAAAAGTTATTCAAGAATATCTCCTCAGATTTGGGGGAATTTCGTCGGTCGACCCCTTCTGAAGGTCGTACAAGCTCGGGGATGGTACCAATCGATCCGCAGGACCCAAATTAGTCCAGAAGGAACCACTTTCCAAGTCTCTCCGACCTTCACCAAAAGAGTTATTCAAGAATATCTCCTTCTCCTATGTGCTTTTATCCCTAACCCTAACCCTAACCCACTTCCTTCAACATGACAGGTAAGAGTGCAGAGAGATGCCTACCCCTGACCTGAATCCATACACTAACCCTAACCAACCCTTCCCCATGCCTAAACCTAACCAGTATTTCTCCGTCCGTCAGCACGTGTGTTGACATTCCCCAAATCAGTCAATTTTACCATTTGCTCGTACGACCCCTTCCGAAAGTCGGAGAAGCTCAAGGATGGTACCGATCGAAGCGCATTACCCCATTTAGTGGGGGTAGAGCCTACTTGCAAGTCTCTCCGACCTTCACCAAAGAAAGTTATTCAAGAATATCTCCTCAGATTTTGGGGAATTTCGTCGGTCAACCATTTCCGAAGGTCGTACAAGCTCGGGGATGGTACCAATCGATCCGCAGGACCAAAATTAGTCCAGACGCAACCACTTTCCATGTCTCTCCGACCTTCACAAAAAAAGTTATTCAAGAATATCTCCTCAGATTTTGGGGAATTTCGTCGGTCGACCCCTTCCGAAGGTCGTACAAGCTCGGGGATGGTACCAATCGATCCGCAGGACCAAAATTAGTCCAGACGCAACCACTTTCCATGTCTCTCCGACCTTCACAAAAAAAGTTATTCAAGAATATCTCCTCAGATTTTGGGGAATTTCGTCGGTCGACCCCTTCCGAAGGTCGTACAAGCTCGGGGATGGTACCAATCGATCCACAGGACCCAAATTAGTCCAGACGGAACCACTTTCCAAGTCTCTCCGACCTTCACCAAAAAAGTTATTCAAGAATATCTCCTCAGATTTGGGGGAATTTTGTCGGTCGACCCCTTCCGAAGGTCGTACAAGCTCGTGGATTGTACCAATCGATCCGCAGGACCCAAATTAGTCCAGACGGAACCACTTTCAAAGTCTCTCCGACCTTCACCAAAAAAGTTATTCAAGAATATCTCCTCAGATTTGGGGGAATTTCGTCGGTCGACCCCTTCCGAAGGTCGTACAAGCTCGGGGATGGTACCAATCGATCCGCAGGACCCAAATTAGTCCAGACGGAACCACTTTCCAAGTCTCTCCGACCTTCACCAAAAAAGTTATTCAAGAATATCTCCTCAGATTTGGGGGAATTTTGTCGGTCGACCCCTTCCGAAGGTCGTACAAGCTCGTGGATGGTACCAATCGATCTGCAGGACCCAAATTAGTCCAGACGGAACCACTTTCCAAGTCTCTCCGACCTTCACCAAAAAAGTTATTCAAGAATATCTCCTCAGATTTGGGGGAATTTCGTCGGTCGACCCCTTCCGAAGGTCGTACAAGCTCGGGGATGGTAACAATCGATCCGCAGGACCCATATTAGTCCAGAAGGAACCACTTTCCAAGTCTCTCCGACCTTCACCAAAAGAGTTATTCAAGAATATCTCCTTCTCCTATGTGCTTTTATCCCTAACCCTAACCCTAACCCACTTCCTTCAACATGACAGGTAAGAGTGCAGAGAGATGCCTACCCCTGACCTGAATCCATACACTAACCCTAACCAACCCTTCCCCATGCCTAAACCTAACCAGTATTTCTCCGTCCGTCAGCACGTGTGTTGACATTCCCCAAATCAGTCAATTTTACCATTTGCTCGTTCGACCCCTTCCGAAAGTCGGAGAAGCTCAAGGATGGTACCGATCGAAGCGCATTACCCCATTTAGTGGGGGTAGAGCCTACTTGCAAGTCTCTCCGACCTTCACCAAAGAAAGTTATTCAAGAATATCTCCTCAGATTTTGGGGAATTTCGTCGGTCGACCATTTCCGAAGGTCGTACAAGCTCGGGGATGGTACCACTCGATCCGCAGGACCCAAATTAGTCCAGACGCAACCACTTTCCATGTCTCTCCGACCTTCACAAAAAAAGTTATTCAAGAATATCTCCTCAGATTTGGGGGAATTTCGTCGGTCGACCCTTTCCGAAGGTCGGAGAAGCTCAAGGATGGTACCGATCGAAGCGCATTACCCCATTTAGTGGGGGTAGAGCCTACTTGCAAGTCTCTCCGACCTTCACAAAAAAAGTTATTCAAGAATATCTCCTCAGATTTGGGGGAATTTCGTCGGTCGACCCCTTCCGAAGGTCGTACAAGCTCGGGGATGGTACCAATCGATCCGCAGGACCCAAATTAGTCCAGACGGAACCACTTTCCAAGTCTCTCCGACCTTCACCAAAAAAGTTATTCAAGAATATCTCCTCAGATTTGGGGGAATTTTGTTGGTCGACCCCTTCCGAAGGTCGTACAAGCTCGTGGATGGTACCAATCGATCCGCAGGACCCAAATTAGTCCAGACGGAACCACTTTCCAAGTCTCTCCGACCTTCACCAAAAAAGTTATTCAAGAATATCTCCTCAGATTTGGGGGAATTTCGTCGGTCGACCCCTTCCGAAGGTCGTACAAGCTCGGGGATGGTACCAATCGATCCGCAGGACCCAAATTAGTCCAGACGGAACCACTTTCCAAGTCTCTCCGACCTTCACAAAAAAAGTTATTCAAGAATATCTCCTCAGATTTGGGGGAATTTCGTCGGTCGACCCCTTCCGAAGGTCGTACAAGCTCGTGGATGGTACCAATCGATCCGCAGGACCCAAATTAGTCCAGACGGAACCACTTTCCAAGTCTCTCCGACCTTCACCAAAAAAGTTATTCAAGAATATCTCCTCAGATTTGGGGGAATTTCGTCGGTCGACCCCTTCCGAAGGTCGTACAAGCTCGGGGATGGTACCAATCGATCCGCAGGACCCAAATTAGTCCAGACGGAACCACTTTCCAAGTCTCTCCGACCTTCACCAAAAAAGTTATTCAAGAATATCTCCTCAGATTTGGGGGAATTTCGTCGGTCGACCCCTTCCGAAGGTCGTACAAGCTCGTGGATGGTACCAATCGATCCGCAGGACCCAAATTAGTCCAGACGGAACCACTTTCCAAGTCTCTCCGACCTTCACCAAAAAAGTTATTCAAGAATATCTCCTCAGATTTGGGGGAATTTCGTCGGTCGACCCCTTCCGAAGGTCGTACAAGCTCGGGGATGGTACCAATCGATCCGCAGGACCCAAATTAGTCCAGACGGAACCACTTTCCAAGTCTCTCCGACCTTCACCAAAAAAGTTATTCAAGAATATCTCCTCAGATTTGGGGGAATTTCGTCGGTCGACCCCTTCCGAAGGTCGTACAAGCTCGGGGATGGTACCAATCGATCCGCAGGACCCAAATTAGTCCAGACGGAACCACTTTCCAAGTCTCTCCGACCTTCACCAAAAAAGTTATTCAAGAATATCTCCTCAGATTTGGGGGAATTTTGTCGGTCGACCCCTTCCGAAGGTCGTACAAGCTCGTGGATGGTACCAATCGATCCGCAGGACCCAAATTAGTCCAGACGGAACCACTTTCCAAGTCTCTCCGACCTTCACCAAAAAAGTTATTCAAGAATATCTCCTCAGATTTGGGGGAATTTCGTCGGTCGACCCCTTCCGAAGGTCGTACAAGCTCGGGGATGGTACCAATCGATCCGCAGGACCCAAATTAGTCCAGAAGGAACCACTTTCCAAGTCTCTCCGACCTTCACCAAAAGAGTTATTCAAGAATATCTCCTTCTCCTATGTGCTTTTATCCCTAACCCTAACCCTAACCCACTTCCTTCAACATGACAGGTAAGAGTGCAGAGAGATGCCTACCCCTGACCTGAATCCATACACTAACCCTAACCAACCCTTCCCCATGCCTAAACCTAACCAGTATTTCTCCGTCCGTCAGCACGTGTGTTGACATTCCCCAAATCAGTCAATTTTACCATTTGCTCGTTCGACCCCTTCCGAAAGTCGGAGAAGCTCAAGGATGGTACCGATCGAAGCGCATTACCCCATTTAGTGGGGGTAGAGCCTACTTGCAAGTCTCTCCGACCTTCACCAAAGAAAGTTATTCAAGAATATCTCCTCAGATTTTGGGGAATTTCGTCGGTCGACCATTTCCGAAGGTCGTACAAGCTCGGGGATGGTACCAATCGATCCGCAGGACCCATATTAGTCCAGACGCAACCACTTTCCATGTCTCTCCGACCTTCACAAAAAAAGTTATTCAAGAATATCTCCTCAGATTTTGGGGAATTTCGTCGGTCGACCCCTTCCGAAGGTCGTACAAGCTCGGGGATGGTACCAATCGATCCGCAGGACCCAAATTAGTCCAGACGGAACCACTTTCAAAGTCTCTCCGACCTTCACCAAAAAAGTTATTCAAGAATATCTCCTCAGATTTGGGGGAATTTCGTCGGTCGACCCCTTCCGAAGGTCGTACAAGCTCGGGGATGGTACCAATCGATCTGCAGGACCCAAATTAGTCCAGACGGAACCACTTTCCAAGTCTCTCCGACCTTCACCAAAAAAGTTATTCAAGAATATCTCCTCAGATTTGGGGGAATTTTGTCGGTCGACCCCTTCCGAAGGTCGTACAAGCTCGTGGATGGTACCAATCGATCTGCAGGACCCTATTTAGTCCAGACGGAACCACTTTCCAAGTCTCTCCGACCTTCACCAAAAAAGTTATTCAAGAATATCTCCTCAGATTTGGGGGAATTTCGTCGGTCGACCCCTTCCGAAGGTCGTACAAGCTCGGGGATGGTAACAATCGATCCGCAGGACCCATATTAGTCCAGAAGGAACCACTTTCCAAGTCTCTCCGACCTTCACCAAAAGAGTTATTCAAGAATATCTCCTTCTCCTATGTGCTTTTATCCCTAACCCTAACCCACTTCCTTCAACATGACAGGTAAGAGTGCAGAGAGATGCCTACCCCTGACCTGAATCCATACACTAACCCTAACCAACCCTTCCCCATGCCTAAACCTAACCAGTATTTCTCCGTCCGTCAGCACGTGTGTTGACATTCCCCAAATCAGTCAATTTTACCATTTGCTCGTTCGACCCCTTCCGAAAGTCGGAGAAGCTCAAGGATGGTACCGATCGAAGCGCATTACCCCATTTAGTGGGGGTAGAGCCTACTTGCAAGTCTCTCCGACCTTCACCAAAGAAAGTTATTCAAGAATATCTCCTCAGATTTTGGGGAATTTCGTCGGTCGACCATTTCCGAAGGTCGTACAAGCTCGGGGATGGTACCACTCGATCCGCAGGACCCAAATTAGTCCAGACGCAACCACTTTCCATGTCTCTCCGACCTTCACAAAAAAAGTTATTCAAGAATATCTCCTCAGATTTGGGGGAATTTCGTCGGTCGACCCCTTCCGAAGGTCGTACAAGCTCGGGGATGGTACCAATCGATCCGCAGGACCCAAATTAGTCCAGACGGAACCACTTTCCAAGTCTCTCCGACCTTCACCAAAAAAGTTATTCAAGAATATCTCCTCAGATTTGGGGGAATTTTGTTGGTCGACCCCTTCCGAAGGTCGTACAAGCTCGTGGATGGTACCAATCGATCCGCAGGACCCAAATTAGTCCAGACGGAACCACTTTCCAAGTCTCTCCGACCTTCACCAAAAAAGTTATTCAAGAATATCTCCTCAGATTTGGGGGAATTTCGTCGGTCGACCCCTTCCGAAGGTCGTACAAGCTCGGGGATGGTACCAATCGATCCGCAGGACCCAAATTAGTCCAGACGGAACCACTTTCCAAGTCTCTCCGACCTTCACAAAAAAAGTTATTCAAGAATATCTCCTCAGATTTGGGGGAATTTCGTCGGTCGACCCCTTCCGAAGGTCGTACAAGCTCGTGGATGGTACCAATCGATCCGCAGGACCCAAATTAGTCCAGACGGAACCACTTTCCAAGTCTCTCCGACCTTCACCAAAAAAGTTATTCAAGAATATCTCCTCAGATTTGGGGGAATTTCGTCGGTCGACCCCTTCCGAAGGTCGTACAAGCTCGGGGATGGTACCAATCGATCCGCAGGACCCAAATTAGTCCAGACGGAACCACTTTCCAAGTCTCTCCGACCTTCACCAAAAAAGTTATTCAAGAATATCTCCTCAGATTTGGGGGAATTTCGTCGGTCGACCCCTTCCGAAGGTCGTACAAGCTCGTGGATGGTACCAATCGATCCGCAGGACCCAAATTAGTCCAGACGGAACCACTTTCCAAGTCTCTCCGACCTTCACCAAAAAAGTTATTCAAGAATATCTCCTCAGATTTGGGGGAATTTCGTCGGTCGACCCCTTCCGAAGGTCGTACAAGCTCGGGGATGGTACCAATCGATCCGCAGGACCCAAATTAGTCCAGACGGAACCACTTTCCAAGTCTCTCCGACCTTCACCAAAAAAGTTATTCAAGAATATCTCCTCAGATTTGGGGGAATTTCGTCGGTCGACCCCTTCCGAAGGTCGTACAAGCTCGGGGATGGTACCAATCGATCCGCAGGACCCAAATTAGTCCAGACGGAACCACTTTCCAAGTCTCTCCGACCTTCACCAAAAAAGTTATTCAAGAATATCTCCTCAGATTTGGGGGAATTTTGTCGGTCGACCCCTTCCGAAGGTCGTACAAGCTCGTGGATGGTACCAATCGATCCGCAGGACCCAAATTAGTCCAGACGGAACCACTTTCCAAGTCTCTCCGACCTTCACCAAAAAAGTTATTCAAGAATATCTCCTCAGATTTGGGGGAATTTCGTCGGTCGACCCCTTCCGAAGGTCGTACAAGCTCGGGGATGGTACCAATCGATCCGCAGGACCCAAATTAGTCCAGAAGGAACCACTTTCCAAGTCTCTCCGACCTTCACCAAAAGAGTTATTCAAGAATATCTCCTTCTCCTATGTGCTTTTATCCCTAACCCTAACCCTAACCCACTTCCTTCAACATGACAGGTAAGAGTGCAGAGAGATGCCTACCCCTGACCTGAATCCATACACTAACCCTAACCAACCCTTCCCCATGCCTAAACCTAACCAGTATTTCTCCGTCCGTCAGCACGTGTGTTGACATTCCCCAAATCAGTCAATTTTACCATTTGCTCGTTCGACCCCTTCCGAAAGTCGGAGAAGCTCAAGGATGGTACCGATCGAAGCGCATTACCCCATTTAGTGGGGGTAGAGCCTACTTGCAAGTCTCTCCGACCTTCACCAAAGAAAGTTATTCAAGAATATCTCCTCAGATTTTGGGGAATTTCGTCGGTCGACCATTTCCGAAGGTCGTACAAGCTCGGGGATGGTACCAATCGATCCGCAGGACCCATATTAGTCCAGACGCAACCACTTTCCATGTCTCTCCGACCTTCACAAAAAAAGTTATTCAAGAATATCTCCTCAGATTTTGGGGAATTTCGTCGGTCGACCCCTTCCGAAGGTCGTACAAGCTCGGGGATGGTACCAATCGATCCGCAGGACCCAAATTAGTCCAGACGGAACCACTTTCAAAGTCTCTCCGACCTTCACCAAAAAAGTTATTCAAGAATATCTCCTCAGATTTGGGGGAATTTCGTCGGTCGACCCCTTCCGAAGGTCGTACAAGCTCGGGGATGGTACCAATCGATCTGCAGGACCCAAATTAGTCCAGACGGAACCACTTTCCAAGTCTCTCCGACCTTCACCAAAAAAGTTATTCAAGAATATCTCCTCAGATTTGGGGGAATTTTGTCGGTCGACCCCTTCCGAAGGTCGTACAAGCTCGTGGATGGTACCAATCGATCTGCAGGACCCTATTTAGTCCAGACGGAACCACTTTCCAAGTCTCTCCGACCTTCACCAAAAAAGTTATTCAAGAATATCTCCTCAGATTTGGGGGAATTTCGTCGGTCGACCCCTTCCGAAGGTCGTACAAGCTCGGGGATGGTAACAATCGATCCGCAGGACCCATATTAGTCCAGAAGGAACCACTTTCCAAGTCTCTCCGACCTTCACCAAAAGAGTTATTCAAGAATATCTCCTTCTCCTATGTGCTTTTATCCCTAACCCTAACCCACTTCCTTCAACATGACAGGTAAGAGTGCAGAGAGATGCCTACCCCTGACCTGAATCCATACACTAACCCTAACCAACCCTTCCCCATGCCTAAACCTAACCAGTATTTCTCCGTCCGTCAGCACGTGTGTTGACATTCCCCAAATCAGTCAATTTTACCATTTGCTCGTTCGACCCCTTCCGAAAGTCGGAGAAGCTCAAGGATGGTACCGATCGAAGCGCATTACCCCATTTAGTGGGGGTAGAGCCTACTTGCAAGTCTCTCCGACCTTCACCAAAGAAAGTTATTCAAGAATATCTCCTCAGATTTTGGGGAATTTCGTCGGTCGACCATTTCCGAAGGTCGTACAAGCTCGGGGATGGTACCACTCGATCCGCAGGACCCAAATTAGTCCAGACGCAACCACTTTCCATGTCTCTCCGACCTTCACAAAAAAAGTTATTCAAGAATATCTCCTCAGATTTGGGGGAATTTCGTCGGTCGACCCCTTCCGAAGGTCGTACAAGCTCGGGGATGGTACCAATCGATCCGCAGGACCCAAATTAGTCCAGACGGAACCACTTTCCAAGTCTCTCCGACCTTCACCAAAAAAGTTATTCAAGAATATCTCCTCAGATTTGGGGGAATTTTGTTGGTCGACCCCTTCCGAAGGTCGTACAAGCTCGTGGATGGTACCAATCGATCCGCAGGACCCAAATTAGTCCAGACGGAGCCACTTTCCAAGTCTCTCCGACCTTCACCAAAAAAGTTATTCAAGAATATCTCCTCAGATTTGGGGGAATTTCGTCGGTCGACCCCTTCCGAAGGTCGTACAAGCTCGGGGATGGTACCAATCGATCCGCAGGACCCAAATTAGTCCAGACGGAACCACTTTCCAAGTCTCTCCGACCTTCACAAAAAAAGTTATTCAAGAATATCTCCTCAGATTTGGGGGAATTTCGTCGGTCGACCCCTTCCGAAGGTCGTACAAGCTCGTGGATGGTACCAATCGATCCGCAGGACCCAAATTAGTCCAGACGGAACCACTTTCCAAGTCTCTCCGACCTTCACCAAAAAAGTTATTCAAGAATATCTCCTCAGATTTGGGGGAATTTCGTCGGTCGACCCCTTCCGAAGGTCGTACAAGCTCGGGGATGGTACCAATCGATCCGCAGGACCCAAATTAGTCCAGACGGAACCACTTTCCAAGTCTCTCCGACCTTCACCAAAAAAGTTATTCAAGAATATCTCCTCAGATTTGGGGGAATTTCGTCGGTCGACCCCTTCCGAAGGTCGTACAAGCTCGGGGATGGTACCAATCGATCCGCAGGACCCAAATTAGTCCAGACGGAACCACTTTCCAAGTCTCTCCGACCTTCACCAAAAAAGTTATTCAAGAATATCTCCTCAGATTTGGGGGAATTTTGTCGGTCGACCCCTTCCGAAGGTCGTACAAGCTCGTGGATGGTACCAATCGATCCGCAGGACCCAAATTAGTCCAGACGGAACCACTTTCCAAGTCTCTCCGACCTTCACCAAAAAAGTTATTCAAGAATATCTCCTCAGATTTGGGGGAATTTCGTCGGTCGACCCCTTCCGAAGGTCGTACAAGCTCGGGGATGGTACCAATCGATCTGCAGGACCCAAATTAGTCCAGACGGAACCACTTTCCAAGTCTCTCCGACCTTCACCAAAAAAGTTATTCAAGAATATCTCCTCAGATTTGGGGGAATTTTGTCGGTCGACCCCTTCCGAAGGTCGTACAAGCTCGTGGATGGTACCAATCGATCCGCAGGACCCAAATTAGTCCAGACGGAACCACTTTCCAAGTCTCTCCGACCTTCACCAAAAAAGTTATTCAAGAATATCTCCTCAGATTTGGGGGAATTTCGTCGGTCGACCCCTTCCGAAGGTCGTACAAGCTCGGGGATGGTACCAATCGATCCGCAGGACCCAAATTAGTCCAGAAGGAACCACTTTACAAGTCTCTCCGACCTTCACCAAAAGAGTTATTCAAGAATATCTCCTTCTCCTGTGTGCTTTTATCCCTAACCCTAACCCTAACCCACTTCCTTCAACATGACAGGTAAGAGTGCAGAGAGATGCCTACCCCTGACCTGAATCCATACACTAAGCCTAACCAACCCTTTTCCATGCCTAAACCTAACCAGTATTTCTCCGTCCGTCAGCACGTGTGTTGACATTCCCCAAATCAGTCAATTTTACCATTTGCTCGTTCGACCCCTTCCGAAAGTCGGAGAAGCTCAAGGATGGTACCGATCGAAGCGCATTACCCCATTTAGTGGGGGTAGAGCCTACTTGCAAGTCTCTCCGACCTTGACAAAAAAAATTATTCAAGAATATCTCCTCAGATTTGGGGGAATTTCGTCGGTCGACCCCTTCCGAAGGTCGTACAAGCTCGTGGATGGTACCAATCGATCCGCAGGACCCAAATTAGTCCAGACGGAACCACTTTCCAAGTCTCTCCGACCTTCACCAAAAAAGTTATTCAAGAATATCTCCTCAGATTTGGGGGAATTTCGTCGGTCGACCCCTTCCGAAGGTCGTACAAGCTCGGGGATGGTACCAATCGATCCGCAGGACCCAAATTAGTCCAGACGGAACCACTTTCCAAGTCTCTCCGACCTTCACCAAAAAAGTTATTCAAGAATATCTCCTCAGATTTGGGGGAATTTCGTCGGTCGACCCCTTCCGAAGGTCGTACAAGCTCGGGGATGGTACCAATCGATCCGCAGGACCCAAATTAGTCCAGACGGAACCACTTTCCAAGTCTCTCCGACCTTCACCAAAAAAGTTATTCAAGAATATCTCCTCAGATTTGGGGGAATTTTGTCGGTCGACCCCTTCCGAAGGTCGTACAAGCTCGTGGATGGTACCAATCGATCCGCAGGACCCAAATTAGTCCAGACGGAACCACTTTCCAAGTCTCTCCGACCTTCACCAAAAAAGTTATTCAAGAATATCTCCTCAGATTTGGGGGAATTTCGTCGGTCGACCCCTTCCGAAGGTCGTACAAGCTCGGGGATGGTACCAATCGATCCGCAGGACCCAAATTAGTCCAGACGGAACCACTTTCCAAGTCTCTCCGACCTTCACCAAAAAAGTTATTCAAGAATATCTCCTCAGATTTGGGGGAATTTTGTCGGTCGACCCCTTCCGAAGGTCGTACAAGCTCGTGGATGGTACCAATCGATCCGCAGGACCCAAATTAGTCCAGACGGAACCACTTTCCAAGTCTCTCCGACCTTCACCAAAAAAGTTATTCAAGAATATCTCCTCAGATTTGGGGGAATTTCGTCGGTCGACCCCTTCCGAAGGTCGTACAAGCTCGGGGATGGTACCAATCGATCCGCAGGACCCAAATTAGTCCAGACGGAACCACTTTCCAAGTCTCTCCGACCTTCACCAAAAAAGTTATTCAAGAATATCTCCTCAGATTTGGGGGAATTTTGTCGGTCGACCCCTTCCGAAGGTCGTACAAGCTCGTGGATGGTACCAATCGATCCGCAGGACCCAAATTAGTCCAGACGGAACCACTTTCCAAGTCTCTCCGACCTTCACCAAAAAAGTTATTCAAGAATATCTCCTCAGATTTGGGGGAATTTCGTCGGTCGACCCCTTCCGAAGGTCGTACAAGCTCGGGGATGGTACCAATCGATCCGCAGGACCCAAATTAGTCCAGAAGGAACCACTTTCCAAGTCTCTCCGACCTTCACCAAAAGAGTTATTCAAGAATATCTCCTTCTCCTATGTGCTTTTATCCCTAACCCTAACCCTAACCCACTTCCTTCAACATGACAGGTAAGAGTGCAGAGAGATGCCTACCCCTGACCTGAATCCATACACTAACCCTAACCAACCCTTCCCCATGCCTAAACCTAACCAGTATTTCTCCGTCCGTCAGCACGTGTGTTGACATTCCCCAAATCAGTCAATTTTACCATTTGCTCGTTCGACCCCTTCCGAAAGTCGGAGAAGCTCAAGGATGGTACCGATCGAAGCGCATTACCCCATTTAGTGGGGGTAGAGCCTACTTGCAAGTCTCTCCGACCTTCACCAAAGAAAGTTATTCAAGAATATCTCCTCAGATTTGGGGGAATTTCGTCGGTCGACCCCTTCCGAAGGTCGTACAAGCTCGGGGATGGTACCAATCGATCTGCAGGACCCAAATTAGTCCAGACGGAACCACTTTCCAAGTCTCTCCGACCTTCACCAAAAAAGTTATTCAAGAATATCTCCTCAGATTTGGGGGAATTTTGTCGGTCGACCCCTTCCGAAGGTCGTACAAGCTCGTGGATGGTACCAATCGATCCGCAGGACCCAAATTAGTCCAGACGGAACCACTTTCCAAGTCTCTCCGACCTTCACCAAAAAAGTTATTCAAGAATATCTCCTCAGATTTGGGGGAATTTCGTCGGTCGACCCCTTCCGAAGGTCGTACAAGCTCGGGGATGGTACCAATCGATCCGCAGGACCCAAATTAGTCCAGAAGGAACCACTTTACAAGTCTCTCCGACCTTCACCAAAAGAGTTATTCAAGAATATCTCCTTCTCCTGTGTGCTTTTATCCCTAACCCTAACCCTAACCCACTTCCTTCAACATGACAGGTAAGAGTGCAGAGAGATGCCTACCCCTGACCTGAATCCATACACTAAGCCTAACCAACCCTTTTCCATGCCTAAACCTAACCAGTATTTCTCCGTCCGTCAGCACGTGTGTTGACATTCCCCAAATCAGTCAATTTTACCATTTGCTCGTTCGACCCCTTCCGAAAGTCGGAGAAGCTCAAGGATGGTACCGATCGAAGCGCATTACCCCATTTAGTGGGGGTAGAGCCTACTTGCAAGTCTCTCCGACCTTGACAAAAAAAATTATTCAAGAATATCTCCTCAGATTTGGGGGAATTTCGTCGGTCGACCCCTTCCGAAGGTCGTACAAGCTCGTGGATGGTACCAATCGATCCGCAGGACCCAAATTAGTCCAGACGGAACCACTTTCCAAGTCTCTCCGACCTTCACCAAAAAAGTTATTCAAGAATATCTCCTCAGATTTGGGGGAATTTCGTCGGTCGACCCCTTCCGAAGGTCGTACAAGCTCGGGGATGGTACCAATCGATCCGCAGGACCCAAATTAGTCCAGACGGAACCACTTTCCAAGTCTCTCCGACCTTCACCAAAAAAGTTATTCAAGAATATCTCCTCAGATTTGGGGGAATTTCGTCGGTCGACCCCTTCCGAAGGTCGTACAAGCTCGGGGATGGTACCAATCGATCTGCAGGACCCAAATTAGTCCAGACGGAACCACTTTCCAAGTCTCTCCGACCTTCACCAAAAAAGTTATTCAAGAATATCTCCTCAGATTTGGGGGAATTTTGTCGGTCGACCCCTTCCGAAGGTCGTACAAGCTCGTGGATGGTACCAATCGATCCGCAGGACCCAAATTAGTCCAGACGGAACCACTTTCCAAGTCTCTCCGACCTTCACCAAAAAAGTTATTCAAGAATATCTCCTCAGATTTGGGGGAATTTCGTCGGTCGACCCCTTCCGAAGGTCGTACAAGCTCGGGGATGGTACCAATCGATCCGCAGGACCCAAATTAGTCCAGACGGAACCACTTTCCAAGTCTCTCCGACCTTCACCAAAAAAGTTATTCAAGAATATCTCCTCAGATTTGGGGGAATTTTGTCGGTTGACCCTTTCCGAAGGTCGTACAAGCTCGTGGATGGTACCAATCGATCCGCAGGACCCAAATTAGTCCGGACGGAACCACTTTCCAAGTCTCTCCGACCTTCACCAAAAAAGTTATTCAAGAATATCTCCTCAGATTTGGGGGAATTTCGTCGGTCGACCCCTTCCGAAGGTCGTACAAGCTCGGGGATGGTACCAATCGATCCGCAGGACCCAAATTAGTCCAGAAGGAACCACTTTCCAAGTCTCTCCGACCTTCACCAAAAGAGTTATTCAAGAATATCTCCTTCTCCTATGTGCTTTTATCCCTAACCCTAACCCTAACCCACTTCCTTCAACATGACAGGTAAGAGTGCAGAGAGATGCCTACCCCTGACCTGAATCCATACACTAACCCTAACCAACCCTTCCCCATGCCTAAACCTAACCAGTATTTCTCTGTCCGTCAGCACGTGTGTTGACATTCCCCAAATCAGTCAATTTTACCATTTGCTCGTTCGACCCCTTCCGAAAGTCGGAGAAGCTCAAGGATGGTACCGATCGAAGCGCATTACCCCATTTAGTGGGGGTAGAGCCTACTTGCAAGTCTCTCCGACCTTCACCAAAGAAAGTTATTCAAGAATATCTCCTCAGATTTGGGGGAATTTCGTCGGTCGACCCCTTCCGAAGGTCGTACAAGCTCGGGGATGGTACCAATCGATCTGCAGGACCCAAATTAGTCCAGACGGAACCACTTTCCAAGTCTCTCCGACCTTCACCAAAAAAGTTATTCAAGAATATCTCCTCAGATTTGGGGGAATTTTGTCGGTCGACCTCTTCCGAAGGTCGTACAAGCTCGTGGATGGTACCAATCGATCCGCAGGACCCAAATTAGTCCAGACGGAACCACTTTCCAAGTCTCTCCGACCTTCACCAAAAAAGTTATTCAAGAATATCTCCTCAGATTTGGGGGAATTTCGTCGGTCGACCCCTTCCGAAGGTCGTACAAGCTCGGGGATGGTACCAATCGATCCGCAGGACCCAAATTAGTCCAGAAGGAACCACTTTACAAGTCTCTCCGACCTTCACCAAAAGAGTTATTCAAGAATATCTCCTTCTCCTGTGTGCTTTTATCCCTAACCCTAACCCTAACCCACTTCCTTCAACATGACAGGTAAGAGTGCAGAGAGATGCCTACCCCTGACCTGAATCCATACACTAAGCCTAACCAACCCTTTTCCATGCCTAAACCTAACCAGTATTTCTCCGTCCGTCAGCACGTGTGTTGACATTCCCCAAATCAGTCAATTTTACCATTTGCTCGTTCGACCCCTTCCGAAAGTCGGAGAAGCTCAAGGATGGTACCGATCGAAGCGCATTACCCCATTTAGTGGGGGTAGAGCCTACTTGCAAGTCTCTCCGACCTTGACAAAAAAAATTATTCAAGAATATCTCCTCAGATTTGGGGGAATTTCGTCGGTCGACCCCTTCCGAAGGTCGTACAAGCTCGTGGATGGTACCAATCGATCCGCAGGACCCAAATTAGTCCAGACGGAACCACTTTCCAAGTCTCTCCGACCTTCACCAAAAAAGTTATTCAAGAATATCTCCTCAGATTTGGGGGAATTTCGTCGGTCGACCCCTTCCGAAGGTCGTACAAGCTCGGGGATGGTACCAATCGATCCGCAGGACCCAAATTAGTCCAGACGGAACCACTTTCCAAGTCTCTCCGACCTTCACCAAAAAAGTTATTCAAGAATATCTCCTCAGATTTGGGGGAATTTCGTCGGTCGACCCCTTCCGAAGGTCGTACAAGCTCGGGGATGGTACCAATCGATCCGCAGGACCCAAATTAGTCCAGACGGAACCACTTTCCAAGTCTCTCCGACCTTCACCAAAAAAGTTATTCAAGAATATCTCCTCAGATTTGGGGGAATTTTGTCGGTCGACCCCTTCCGAAGGTCGTACAAGCTCGTGGATGGTACCAATCGATCCGCAGGACCCAAATTAGTCCAGACGGAACCACTTTCCAAGTCTCTCCGACCTTCACCAAAAAAGTTATTCAAGAATATCTCCTCAGATTTGGGGGAATTTCGTCGGTCGACCCCTTCCGAAGGTCGTACAAGCTCGGGGATGGTACCAATCGATCCGCAGGACCCAAATTAGTCCAGACGGAACCACTTTCCAAGTCTCTCCGACCTTCACCAAAAAAGTTATTCAAGAATATCTCCTCAGATTTGGGGTAATTTTGTCGGTCGACCCCTTCCGAAGGTCGTACAAGCTCGTGGATGGTACCAATCGATCCGCAGGACCCAAATTAGTCCAGACGGAACCACTTTCCAAGTCTCTCCGACCTTCACCAAAAAAGTTATTCAAGAATATCTCCTCAGATTTGGGGGAATTTCGTCGGTCGACCCCTTCCGAAGGTCGTACAAGCTCGGGGATGGTACCAATCGATCCGCAGGACCCAAATTAGTCCAGAAGGAACCACTTTCCAAGTCTCTCCGACCTTCACCAAAAGAGTTATTCAAGAATATCTCCTTCTCCTATGTGCTTTTATCCCTAACCCTAACCCTAACCCACTTCCTTCAACATGACAGGTAAGAGTGCAGAGAGATGCCTACCCCTGACCTGAATCCATACACTAACCCTAACCAACCCTTCCCCATGCCTAAACCTAACCAGTATTTCTCCGTCCGTCAGCACGTGTGTTGACATTCCCCAAATCAGTCAATTTTACCATTTGCTCGTTCGACCCCTTCCGAAAGTCGGAGAAGCTCAAGGATGGTACCGATCGAAGCGCATTACCCCATTTAGTGGGGGTAGAGCCTACTTGCAAGTCTCTCCGACCTTCACCAAAGAAAGTTATTCAAGAATATCTCCTCAGATTTGGGGGAATTTCGTCGGTCGACCCCTTCCGAAGGTCGTACAAGCTCGGGGATGGTACCAATCGATCTGCAGGACCCAAATTAGTCCAGACGGAACCACTTTCCAAGTCTCTCCGACCTTCACCAAAAAAGTTATTCAAGAATATCTCCTCAGATTTGGGGGAATTTTGTCGGTCGACCCCTTCCGAAGGTCGTACAAGCTCGTGGATGGTACCAATCGATCCGCAGGACCCAAATTAGTCCAGACGGAACCACTTTCCAAGTCTCTCCGACCTTCACCAAAAAAGTTATTCAAGAATATCTCCTCAGATTTGGGGGAATTTCGTCGGTCGACCCCTTCCGAAGGTCGTACAAGCTCGGGGATGGTACCAATCGATCCGCAGGACCCAAATTAGTCCAGAAGGAACCACTTTACAAGTCTCTCCGACCTTCACCAAAAGAGTTATTCAAGAATATCTCCTTCTCCTGTGTGCTTTTATCCCTAACCCTAACCCTAACCCACTTCCTTCAACATGACAGGTAAGAGTGCAGAGAGATGCCTACCCCTGACCTGAATCCATACACTAAGCCTAACCAACCCTTTTCCATGCCTAAACCTAACCAGTATTTCTCCGTCCGTCAGCACGTGTGTTGACATTCCCCAAATCAGTCAATTTTACCATTTGCTCGTTCGACCCCTTCCGAAAGTCGGAGAAGCTCAAGGATGGTACCGATCGAAGCGCATTACCCCATTTAGTGGGGGTAGAGCCTACTTGCAAGTCTCTCCGACCTTGACAAAAAAAATTATTCAAGAATATCTCCTCAGATTTGGGGGAATTTCGTCGGTCGACCCCTTCCGAAGGTCGTACAAGCTCGTGGATGGTACCAATCGATCCGCAGGACCCAAATTAGTCCAGACGGAACCACTTTCCAAGTCTCTCCGACCTTCACCAAAAAAGTTATTCAAGAATATCTCCTCAGATTTGGGGGAATTTCGTCGGTCGACCCCTTCCGAAGGTCGTACAAGCTCGGGGATGGTACCAATCGATCCGCAGGACCCAAATTAGTCCAGACGGAACCACTTTCCAAGTCTCTCCGACCTTCACCAAAAAAGTTATTCAAGAATATCTCCTCAGATTTGGGGGAATTTCGTCGGTCGACCCCTTCCGAAGGTCGTACAAGCTCGGGGATGGTACCAATCGATCTGCAGGACCCAAATTAGTCCAGACGGAACCACTTTCCAAGTCTCTCCGACCTTCACCAAAAAAGTTATTCAAGAATATCTCCTCAGATTTGGGGGAATTTTGTCGGTCGACCCCTTCCGAAGGTCGTACAAGCTCGTGGATGGTACCAATCGATCCGCAGGACCCAAATTAGTCCAGACGGAACCACTTTCCAAGTCTCTCCGACCTTCACCAAAAAAGTTATTCAAGAATATCTCCTCAGATTTGGGGGAATTTCGTCGGTCGACCCCTTCCGAAGGTCGTACAAGCTCGGGGATGGTACCAATCGATCCGCAGGACCCAAATTAGTCCAGACGGAACCACTTTCCAAGTCTCTCCGACCTTCACCAAAAAAGTTATTCAAGAATATCTCCTCAGATTTGGGGGAATTTTGTCGGTTGACCCTTTCCGAAGGTCGTACAAGCTCGTGGATGGTACCAATCGATCCGCAGGACCCAAATTAGTCCGGACGGAACCACTTTCCAAGTCTCTCCGACCTTCACCAAAAAAGTTATTCAAGAATATCTCCTCAGATTTGGGGGAATTTCGTCGGTCGACCCCTTCCGAAGGTCGTACAAGCTCGGGGATGGTACCAATCGATCCGCAGGACCCAAATTAGTCCAGAAGGAACCACTTTCCAAGTCTCTCCGACCTTCACCAAAAGAGTTATTCAAGAATATCTCCTTCTCCTATGTGCTTTTATCCCTAACCCTAACCCTAACCCACTTCCTTCAACATGACAGGTAAGAGTGCAGAGAGATGCCTACCCCTGACCTGAATCCATACACTAACCCTAACCAACCCTTCCCCATGCCTAAACCTAACCAGTATTTCTCTGTCCGTCAGCACGTGTGTTGACATTCCCCAAATCAGTCAATTTTACCATTTGCTCGTTCGACCCCTTCCGAAAGTCGGAGAAGCTCAAGGATGGTACCGATCGAAGCGCATTACCCCATTTAGTGGGGGTAGAGCCTACTTGCAAGTCTCTCCGACCTTCACCAAAGAAAGTTATTCAAGAATATCTCCTCAGATTTGGGGGAATTTCGTCGGTCGACCCCTTCCGAAGGTCGTACAAGCTCGGGGATGGTACCAATCGATCCGCAGGACCCAAATTAGTCCAGAAGGAACCACTTTACAAGTCTCTCCGACCTTCACCAAAAGAGTTATTCAAGAATATCTCCTTCTCCTGTGTGCTTTTATCCCTAACCCTAACCCTAACCCACTTCCTTCAACATGACAGGTAAGAGTGCAGAGAGATGCCTACCCCTGACCTGAATCCATACACTAAGCCTAACCAACCCTTTTCCATGCCTAAACCTAACCAGTATTTCTCCGTCCGTCAGCACGTGTGTTGACATTCCCCAAATCAGTCAATTTTACCATTTGCTCGTTCGACCCCTTCCGAAAGTCGGAGAAGCTCAAGGATGGTACCGATCGAAGCGCATTACCCCATTTAGTGGGGGTAGAGCCTACTTGCAAGTCTCTCCGACCTTGACAAAAAAAATTATTCAAGAATATCTCCTCAGATTTGGGGGAATTTCGTCGGTCGACCCCTTCCGAAGGTCGTACAAGCTCGTGGATGGTACCAATCGATCCGCAGGACCCAAATTAGTCCAGACGGAACCACTTTCCAAGTCTCTCCGACCTTCACCAAAAAAGTTATTCAAGAATATCTCCTCAGATTTGGGGGAATTTCGTCGGTCGACCCCTTCCGAAGGTCGTACAAGCTCGGGGATGGTACCAATCGATCCGCAGGACCCAAATTAGTCCAGACGGAACCACTTTCCAAGTCTCTCCGACCTTCACCAAAAAAGTTATTCAAGAATATCTCCTCAGATTTGGGGGAATTTCGTCGGTCGACCCCTTCCGAAGGTCGTACAAGCTCGGGGATGGTACCAATCGATCCGCAGGACCCAAATTAGTCCAGACGGAACCACTTTCCAAGTCTCTCCGACCTTCACCAAAAAAGTTATTCAAGAATATCTCCTCAGATTTGGGGGAATTTTGTCGGTCGACCCCTTCCGAAGGTCGTACAAGCTCGTGGATGGTACCAATCGATCCGCAGGACCCAAATTAGTCCAGACGGAACCACTTTCCAAGTCTCTCCGACCTTCACCAAAAAAGTTATTCAAGAATATCTCCTCAGATTTGGGGGAATTTCGTCGGTCGACCCCTTCCGAAGGTCGTACAAGCTCGGGGATGGTACCAATCGATCCGCAGGACCCAAATTAGTCCAGACGGAACCACTTTCCAAGTCTCTCCGACCTTCACCAAAAAAGTTATTCAAGAATATCTCCTCAGATTTGGGGGAATTTTGTCGGTCGACCCTTTCCGAAGGTCGTACAAGCTCGTGGATGGTACCAATCGATCCGCAGGACCCAAATTAGTCCGGACGGAACCACTTTCCAAGTCTCTCCGACCTTCACCAAAAAAGTTATTCAAGAATATCTCCTCAGATTTGGGGGAATTTCGTCGGTCGACCCCTTCCGAAGGTCGTACAAGCTCGGGGATGGTACCAATCGATCCGCAGGACCCAAATTAGTCCAGAAGGAACCACTTTCCAAGTCTCTCCGACCTTCACCAAAAGAGTTATTCAAGAATATCTCCTTCTCCTATGTGCTTTTATCCCTAACCCTAACCCTAACCCACTTCCTTCAACATGACAGGTAAGAGTGCAGAGAGATGCCTACCCCTGACCTGAATCCATACACTAACCCTAACCAACCCTTCCCCATGCCTAAACCTAACCAGTATTTCTCCGTCCGTCAGCACGTGTGTTGACATTCCCCAAATCAGTCAATTTTACCATTTGCTCGTTCGACCCCTTCCGAAAGTCGGAGAAGCTCAAGGATGGTACCGATCGAAGCGCATTACCCCATTTAGTGGGGGTAGAGCCTACTTGCAAGTCTCTCCGACCTTCACCAAAGAAAGTTATTCAAGAATATCTCCTCAGATTTTGGGGAATTTCGTCGGTCGACCATTTCCGAAGGTCGTACAAGCTCGGGGATGGTACCAATCGATCCGCAGGACCCATATTAGTCCAGACGCAACCACTTTCCATGTCTCTCCGACTTCACAAAAAAAGTTATTCAAGAATATCTCCTCAGATTTGGGGGAATTTCGTCGGTCGACCCCTTCCGAAGGTCGTACAAGCTCGGGGATGGTACCAATCGATCCGCAGGACCCAAATTAGTCCAGACGCAACCACTTTTCAAGTCTCTCCGACCTTCACAAAAAAAGTTATTCAAGAATATCTCCTCAGATTTTGGGGAATTTCGTCGGTCGACCCTTTCCGAAGGTCGTACAAGCTCGGGGATGGTACCGATCGATGCGCATTGCCCCATTTAGTGGGGGTAAAGCCTACTTGCAAGTCTCTCCGACCTTCACAAAAAAAATTATTCAAGAATATCTCCTCAGATTTGGGGGAATTTCGTCGGTCGACCCCTTCCGAAGGTCGTACAAGCTCGTGGATGGTACCAATCGATCCGCAGGACCCAAATTAGTCCAGACGGAACCACTTTCCAAGTCTCTCCGACCTTCACCATAAAAGTTATTCAAGAATATCTCCTCAGATTTGGGGGAATTTCGTCGGTCGACCCCTTCCGAAGGTCGTACAAGCTCGGGGATGGTACCAATCGATCCGCAGGACCCAAATTAGTCCAGACGGAACCACTTTCCAAGTCTCTCCGACCTTCACCAAAAAAGTTATTCAAGAATATCTCCTTCTCCTATGTGCTTTTATCCCTAACCCTAACCCTAACCCACTTCCTTCAACATGACAGGTAAGAGTGCAGAGAGATGCCTACCCCTGACCTGAATCCATACACTAACCCTAACCAACCCTTCCCCATGCCTAAACCTAACCAGTATTTCTCCGTCCGTCAGCACGTGTGTTGACATTCCCCAAATCAGTCAATTTTACCATTTGCTCGTTCGACCCCTTCCGAAAGTCGGAGAAGCTCAAGGATGGTACCGATCGAAGCGCATTACCCCATTTAGTGGGGGTAGAGCCTACTTGCAAGTCTCTCCGACCTTCACCAAAGACAGTTATTTCAAGAATATCTCCTCAGATTTTGGGGAATTTCCGAAGGTCGACCATTTCCGAAGGTCGTACAAGCTCGGGGATGGTACCAATCGATCCGCAGGACCCAAATTAGTGCAGACGCAACCACTTTCCAAGTCTCTCCGACCTTCACAAAAAAAGTTATTCAAGAATATCTCCTCAGATTTTGGGGAATTTTGTCGGTCGACCCCTTCCGAAGGTCGTACAAGCTCAAGGATTGGTACCAATCGATCCGCAGGACCCAAATTAGTCCAGACGCAACCACTTTTCAAGTCTCTCCGACCTTCACAAAAAAAGTTATTCAAGAATATCTCCTCAGATTTTGGGGAATTTCGTCGGTCGACCCTTTCCGAAGGTCGTACAAGCTCGGGGATGGTACCGATCGATGTGCATTGCCCCATTTAGTGGGGGTAAAGCCTACTTGCAAGTCTCTCCGACCTTCACAAAAAAAGTTATTCAAGAATATCTCCTCAGATTTGGGGGAATTTCGTCGGTCGACCCCTTCCGAAGGTCGTACAAGCTCGGGGATGGTACCAATCGATCCGCAGGACCCAAATTAGTCCAGACGCAACTACTTTTCAAGTCTCTCCGACCTTCACAAAAAAAGTTATTCAAGAATATCTCCTCAGATTTTGGGGAATTTCGTCGGTCGACCCTTTCCGAAGGTCGTACAAGCTCGGGGATGGTACCGATCGATGCGCATTGCCCCATTTAGTGGGGGTAAAGCCTACTTGCAAGTCTCTCCGACCTTCACAAAAAAAATTATTCAAGAATATCTCCTCAGATTTGGGGGAATTTCGTCGGTCGACCCCTTCCGAAGGTCGTACAAGCTCGTGGATGGTACCAATCGATCCGCAGGACCCAAATTAGTCCAGACGGAACCACTTTCCAAGTCTCTCCGACCTTCACCATAAAAGTTATTCAAGAATATCTCCTCAGATTTGGGGGAATTTCGTCGGTCGACCCCTTCCGAAGGTCGTACAAGCTCGGGGATGGTACCAATCGATCCGCAGGACCCAAATTAGTCCAGACGGAACCACTTTCCAAGTCTCTCCGACCTTCACCAAAAAAGTTATTCAAGAATATCTCCTTCTCCTATGTGCTTTTATCCCTAACCCTAACCCTAACCCACTTCCTTCAACATGACAGGTAAGAGTGCAGAGAGATGCCTACCCCTGACCTGAATCCATACACTAACCCTAACCAACCCTTCCCCATGCCTAAACCTAACCAGTATTTCTCCGTCCGTCAGCACGTGTGTTGACATTCCCCAAATCAGTCAATTTTACCATTTGCTCGTTCGACCCCTTCCGAAAGTCGGAGAAGCTCAAGGATGGTACCGATCGAAGCGCATTACCCCATTTAGTGGGGGTAGAGCCTACTTGCAAGTCTCTCCGACCTTCACCAAAGAAAGTTATTCAAGAATATCTCCTCAGATTTTGGGGAATTTCCGAAGGTCGACCATTTCCGAAGGTCGTACAAGCTCGGGGATGGTACCAATCGATCCGCAGGACCCAAATTAGTGCAGACGCAACCACTTTCCAAGTCTCTCCGACCTTCACAAAAAAAGTTATTCAAGAATATCTCCTCAGATTTTGGGGAATTTTGTCGGTCGACCCCTTCCGAAGGTCGTACAAGCTCAAGGATTGGTACCAATCGATCCGCAGGACCCAAATTAGTCCAGACGCAACCACTTTTCAAGTCTCTCCGACCTTCACAAAAAAAGTTATTCAAGAATATCTCCTCAGATTTTGGGGAATTTCGTCGGTCGACCCTTTCCGAAGGTCGTACAAGCTCGGGGATGGTACCGATCGATGTGCATTGCCCCATTTAGTGGGGGTAAAGCCTACTTGCAAGTCTCTCCGACCTTCACAAAAAAAGTTATTCAAGAATATCTCCTCAGATTTGGGGGAATTTCGTCGGTCGACCCCTTCCGAAGGTCGTACAAGCTCGTGGATGGTACCAATCGATCTGCAGGACCCAAATTAGTCCAGACGGAACCACTTTCCAAGTCTCTCCGACCTTCACCATAAAAGTTATTCAAGAATATCTCCTCAGATTTGGGGGAATTTCGTCGGTCGACCCCTTCCGAAGGTCGTACAAGCTCGGGGATGGTACCAATCGATCCGCAGGACCCAAATTAGTCCAGACGGAACCACTTTCCAAGTCTCTCCGACCTTCACCAAAAAAGTTATTCAAGAATATCTCCTTCTCCTATGTGCTTTTATCCCTAACCCTAACCCTAACCCACTTCATTCAACATGACAGGTAAGAGTGCAGAGAGATGCCTACCCCTGACCTGAATCCATACACTAACCCTAACCAACCCTTCCCCATGCTTAACCTAACCAGTATTTCTCCGTCCGTCAGCACGTGTGTTGACATTCCCCAAATCAGTCAATTTTACCATTTGCTCGTTCGACCCCTTCCGAAAGTCGGAGAAGCTCAAGGATGGTACCGATCGAAGCGCATTACCCCATTTAGTGGGGGTAGAGCCTACTTGCAAGTCTCTCCGACCTTCACCAAAGAAAGTTATTCAAGAATATCTCCTCAGATTTTGGGGAATTTCGTCGGTCGACCATTTCCGAAGGTCGTACAAGCTCGGGGATGGTACCAATCGATCCGCAGGACCCAAATTAGTGCAGACGCAACCACTTTCCAAGTCTCTCCGACCTTCACAAAAAAGGTTATTCAAGAATATCTCCTCAGATTTTGGGGAATTTCGTCGGTCGACCCCTTCCGAAGGTCGTACAAGCTCGGGGATGGTACCAGTCGATCTGCAGGACCCAAATTAGTCCAGACGCAACCACTTTTCAAGTCTCTCCGACCTTCACAAAAAAAGTTATTCAAGAATATCTCTTCAGATTTGGGGGAATTTCGTCGGTCGACCCCTTCCGAAGGTCGTACAAGCTCGTGGATGGTACCAATCGATCCGCAGGACCCAAATTAGTCCAGACGGAACCACTTTTCAAGTCTCTCCGACCTTCACTAAAAACGTTATTCAAGAATATCTCCTCAGATTTTGGGGAATTTTGTCGGTCGACCCTTTCCGAAGGTCGTACAAGCTCGGGGATGGTACCAATCGATCCGCAGGACCCAAATTAGTCCAGACGCAACCACTTTTCAAGTCTCTCCGACCTTCACAAAAAAAGTGATTCAAGAATATCTCCTCAGATTTGGGGGAATTTCGTCGGTCGACCCCTTCCGAAGGTCGTACAAGCTCGGGGATGGTACCAATCGATCCGCAGGACCCAAATTAGTCCAGACGGAACCACTTTCCAAGTCTCTCCGACCTTCACCAAAAAAGTTATTCAAGAATATCTCCTTCTCCTATGTGCTTTTAGCCCTAACCCTAACCCTAACCCTAACCCTAATCCTAACGTGGCCTCACACAGAATAGATGTTCCCCACAGATAAACAGCTCTTTAGACACCAATCATGATGGAGATTTCCAAGGTAAGTCGCTTGTTAGAATGACAGTAAAGCATCTCCTTGGGCCGTGCGGTGTATGGGGCACAGGAGTTGCCAGGCCGGGGGGGCCAAGGAGGCAGTGCTTTGGATACATCATACCAGGCTCCACTTCCTTCAACATGACAGGTAAGAGTGCAGAGAGGTGCCTAACCCTGACCTGAATCCATACACTAACCCTAACCAACCCTTCCCCATGCCTAAACCTAACCAGTATATCTCCGTCTGTCCGTCAGCACATGTGTTGAAATTCCCCAAATCAGTCAATTTTACCATTTGCTCGTTCGACCCCTTCCGAAAGTCGGTGAAGCTCAAGGATGGTACCGATCGATGCGCATTGCCCCATTTAGTGGGGGTAGAGCCTACTTGCAAGTCTCTCCGACCTTCACAAAAAAAGTTATTCAAGAATATCTCCTCAGATTTGGGGGAATTTCGTCGGTCGACCCCTTCCGAAGGTCGTACAAGCTCGGGGATGGTACCAATCGATCCGCAGGACCCAAATTAGTCCAGACGGAACCACTTTCCAAGTCTCTCCGACCTTCACCAAAAAAGTTATTCAAGAATATCTCCTTCTCCTATGTGCTTTTATCCCTAACCCTAACCCTAACCCACTTCCTTCAACATGACAGGTAAGAGTGCAGAGAGATGCCTACCCCTGACCTGAATCCATACACTAACCCTAACCAACCCTTCCCCATGCCTAAACCTAACCAGTATTTCTCCGTCCGTCAGCACGTGTGTTGACATTCCCCAAATCAGTCAATTTTACCATTTGCTCGTTCGACCCCTTCCGAAAGTCGGAGAAGCTCAAGGATGGTACCGATCGAAGCGCATTTTCCCATTTAGTGGGGGTAGAGCCTACTTGCAAGTCTCTCCGACCTTCACCAAAGAAAGGTATTCAAGAATATCTCCTCAGATTTTGGGGAATTTCGTCGGTCGACCCCTTCCGAAGGTCGTACAAGCTCGGGGATGGTACCAATCGATCCGCAGGACCCAAATTAGTCCAGACGCAACCACTTTCCAAGTCTCTCCGACCTTCACAAAAAAAGTTATTCAAGAATATCTCCTCAGATTTTGGGGAATTTCGTCGGTCGACCCCTTCCGAAGGTCGTACAAGCTCGGGGATGGTACCAATCGATCCGCAGGACCCAAATTAGTCCAGACGCAACCACTTTTCAAGTCTCTCCGACCTTCACAAAAAAAGTTATTCAAGAATATCTCCTCAGATTTTGGGGAATTTCGTCGGTCGACCCTTTCCGAAGGTCGTACAAGCTCGGGGATGGTACCAATCGATCCGCAGGACCCAAATTAGTCCAGACGCAACCACTTTTCAAGTCTCTCCGACCTTCACAAAAAAAGTTATTCAAGAATATCTCCTCAGATTTGGGGGAATTTCGTCGGTCGACCCCTTCCGAAGGTCGTACAAGCTCGTGGATGGTACCAATCGATCCGCAGGACCCAAATTAGTCCAGACGGAACCACTTTCCAAGTCTCTCCGACCTTCACCAAAAAAGTTATTCAAGAATATCTCCTTCTCCTATGTGCTTTTATCCCTAACCCTAACCCTAACCCTAATCCTAACGTGGCCTCACACAGAATAGATGTTCCCCACAGATAAACAGCTCTTTAGACACCAATCGTGATGGAGATTTCCAAGGTAAGTCGCTTGTTAGAATGACAGTAAAGCATCTCCTTGGGCCGTGCGGTGTATGGGGCACAGGAGTTGCCAGGCCGGGGGGGCCAAGGAGGCAGTGCTTTGGATACATCATACCAGGCTCCACTTCCTTCAACATGACAGGTAAGAGTGCAGAGAGGTGCCTATCCCTGACCTGAATCCATACACTAACCCTAACCAACCCTTCCCCATGCCTAAACCTAACCAGTATATCTCCGTCTGTCCGTCAGCACATGTGTTGACATTCCCCAAATCAGTCAATTTTACCATTTGCTCGTTCGACCCCTTCCAAAAGTCGGAGAAGCTCAAGAATGGTACCGTTCGATGCGCATTGCCCCATTTAGTGGGGGTAAAGCCAACTTGCAAGTCTCTCCGACCTTCACAAAAAAAGTTATTCAAGAATATCTCCTCAGATTTGGGGGAATTTCGTCGGTCGACCCCTTCCGAAGGTCGTACAAGCTCGTGGATGGTACCAATCGATCCGCAGGACCCAAATTAGTCCAGACGGAACCACTTTCCAAGTCTCTCCGACCTTCACCATAAAAGTTATTCAAGAATATCTCCTCAGATTTGGGGGAATTTCGTCGGTCGACCCCTTCCGAAGGTCGTACAAGCTCGGGGATGGTACCAATCGATCCGCAGGACCCAAATTAGTCCAGACGGAACCACTTTCCAAGTCTCTCCGACCTTCACCAAAAAAGTTATTCAAGAATATCTCCTTCTCCTATGTGCTTTTATCCCTAACCCTAACCCTAACCCACTTCCTTCAACATGACAGGTAAGAGTGCAGAGAGATGCCTACCCCTGACCTGAATCCATACACTAACCCTAACCAACCCTTCCCCATAACTAACCTAACAAGTATTTCTCCGTCCGTCAGCACGTGTGTTGACATTCCCCAAATCAGTCAATTTTACCATTTGCTCGTTCGACCCCTTCCGAAAGTCGGAGAAGCTCAAGGATGGTACCGATCGAAGCGCATTTTCCCATTTAGTGGGGGTAGAGCCTACTTGCAAGTCTCTCCGACCTTCACCAAAGAAAGGTATTCAAGAATATCTCCTCAGATTTTGGGGAATTTCGTCGGTCGACCCCTTCCGAAGGTCGTACAAGCTCGGGGATGGTACCAATCGATCTGCAGGACCCAAATTAGTCCAGACGCAACCACTTTCCAAGTCTCTCCGACCTTCACAAAAAAAGTTATTCAAGAATATCTCCTCAGATTTTGGGGAATTTCGTCGGTCGACCCCTTCCGAAGGTCGTACAAGCTCGGGGATGGTACCAATCGATCCGCAGGACCCAAATTAGTCCAGACGCAACCACTTTTCAAGTCTCTCCGACCTTCACAAAAAAAGTTATTCAAGAATATCTCCTCAGATTTTGGGGAATTTCGTCGGTCGACCCTTTCCGAAGGTCGTACAAGCTCGGGGATGGTACCAATCGATCCGCAGGACCCAAATTAGTCCAGACGCAACCACTTTTCAAGTCTCTCCGACCTTCACAAAAAAAGTTATTCAAGAATATCTCCTCAGATTTGGGGGAATTTCGTCGGTCGACCCCTTCCGAAGGTCGTACAAGCTCGTGGATGGTACCAATCGATCCGCAGGACCCAAATTAGTCCAGACGGAACCACTTTCCAAGTCTCTCCGACCTTCACCAAAAAAGTTATTCAAGAATATCTCCTTCTCCTATGTGCTTTTATCCCTAACCCTAACCCTAACCCTAATCCTAACGTGGCCTCACACAGAATAGATGTTCCCCACAGATAAACAGCTCTTTAGACACCAATCGTGATGGAGATTTCCAAGGTAAGTCGCTTGTTAGAATGACAGTAAAGCATCTCCTTGGGCCGTGCGGTGTATGGGGCACAGGAGTTGCCAGGCCGGGGGGGCCAAGGAGGCAGTGCTTTGGATACATCATACCAGGCTCCACTTCCTTCAACATGACAGGTAAGAGTGCAGAGAGGTGCCTAACCCTGACCTGAATCCATACACTAACCCTAACCAACCCTTCCCCATGCCTAAACCTAACCAGTATATCTCCGTCTGTCCGTCAGCACATGTGTTGACATTCCCCAAATCAGTCAATTTTACCATTTGCTCGTTCGACCCCTTCCAAAAGTCGGAGAAGCTCAAGGATGGTACCGATCAATGCGCATTGCCCCATTTAGTGGGGGTAAAGCCTACTTGCAAGTCTCTCCGACCTTCACAAAAAAAGTTATTCAAGAATATCTCCTCAGATTTGGGGGAATTTCGTCGGTCGACCCCTTCCGAAGGTCGTACAAGCTCGTGGATCGTACCAATCGATCCGCAGGACCCAAATTAGTCCAGACGCAACTACTTTCCAAGTCTCTCCGACCTTCACAAAAAAGTTATTCAAGAATATCTCCTCAGATTTTGGGGAATTTCGTCGGTCGACCCCTTCCGAAGGTCGTACAAGCTCGGGGATGGTACCAATCGATCCGCAGGACCCAAATTAGTCCAGACGCAACCACTTTTCAAGTCTCTCCGACCTTCAAAAAAAAATGTATTCAAGAATATCTCCTCAGATTTTGGGGAATTTCGTCGGTCGACCCTTTCCGAAGGTCGTACAAGCTCGGGGATGGTACCAATCGATCTGCAGGACCCAAATTAGTCCAGACGCAACCACTTTTCAAGTCTCTCCGACCTTCACAAAAAAAGTTATTCAAGAATATCTCCTCAGATTTTGGGGAATTTCGTCGGTCGACCCCTTCCGAAGGTCGTACAAGCTCGGGGATGGTACCAATCGATCCGCAGGACCCAAATTAGTCCAGACGCAACCACTTTTCAAGTCTCTCCGACCTTCACAAAAAAAGTTATTCAAGAATATCTCCTCAGATTTGGGGGAATTTCGTCGGTCGACCCCTTCCGAAGGTCGTACAAGCTCGGGGATGGTACCAATCGATCCGCAGGACCCAAATTAGTCCAGACGGAACCACTTTCCAAGTCTCTCCGACCTTCACCAAAAAAGTTATTCAAGAATATCTCCTTCTCCTATGTGCTTTTATCCCTAACCCTAACCCTAACCCACTTCCTTCAACATGACAGGTAAGAGTGCAGAGAGATGCCTACCCCTGACCTGAATCCATACACTAACCCTAACCAACCCTTCCCCATGCCTAAACCTAACCAGTATTTCTCCGTCCGTCAGCACGTGTGTTGACATTCCCCAAATCAGTCAATTTTACCATTTGCTCGTTCGACCCCTTCCGAAAGTCGGAGAAGCTCAAGGATGGTACCGATCGAAGCGCATTTTCCCATTTAGTGGGGGTAGAGCCTACTTGCAAGTCTCTCCGACCTTCACAAAAAAAGTTATTCAAGAATATCTCCTCAGATTTTGGGGAATTTCGTCGGTCGACCCTTTCCGAAGGTCGTACAAGCTCGGGGATGGTACCAATCGATCCGCAGGACCCAAATTAGTCCAGACGCAACCACTTTTCAAGTCTCTCCGACCTTCACAAAAAAAGTTATTCAAGAATATCTCCTCAGATTTGGGGGAATTTCGTCGGTCGACCCCTTCCGAAGGTCGTACAAGCTCGTGGATGGTACCAATCGATCCGCAGGACCCAAATTAGTCCAGACGGAACCACTTTCCAAGTCTCTCCGACCTTCACCAAAAAAGTTATTCAAGAATATCTCCTTCTCCTATGTGCTTTTATCCCTAACCCTAACCCTAACCCTAATCCTAACGTGGCCTCACACAGAATAGATGTTCCCCACAGATAAACAGCTCTTTAGACACCAATCGTGATGGAGATTTCCAAGGTAAGTCGCTTGTTAGAATGACAGTAAAGCATCTCCTTGGGCCGTGCGGTGTATGGGGCACAGGAGTTGCCAGGCCGGGGGGGCCAAGGAGGCAGTGCTTTGGATACATCATACCAGGCTCCACTTCCTTCAACATGACAGGTAAGAGTGCAGAGAGGTGCCTAACCCTGACCTGAATCCATACACTAACCCTAACCAACCCTTCCCCATGCCTAAACCTAACCAGTATATCTCCGTCTGTCCGTCAGCACATGTGTTGACATTCCCCAAATCAGTCAATTTTACCATTTGCTCGTTCGACCCCTTCCAAAAGTCGGAGAAGCTCAAGGATGGTACCGATCGATGCGCATTGGCCCATTTAGTGGGGGTAAAGCCTACTTGCAAGTCTCTCCGACCTTCACAAAAAAAGTTATTCAAGAATATCTCCTCAGATTTGGGGGAATTTCGTCGGTCGACCCCTTCTGAAGGTCGTACAAGCTCGTGGATCGTACCAATCGATCCGCAGGACCCAAATTAGTCCAGACGCAACTACTTTCCAAGTCTCTCCGACCTTCACAAAAAAAGTTATTCAAGAATATCTCCTCAGATTTTGGGGAATTTCGTCGGTCGACCCCTTCCGAAGGTCGTACAAGCTCGGGGATGGTACCAATCGATCCGCAGGACCCAAATTAGTCCAGACGCAACCACTTTTCAAGTCTCTCCGACCTTCAAAAAAAAATGTATTCAAGAATATCTCCTCAGATTTTGGGGAATTTCGTCGGTCGACCCTTTCCGAAGGTCGTACAAGCTCGGGGATGGTACCAATCGATCTGCAGGACCCAAATTAGTCCAGACGCAACCACTTTTCAAGTCTCTCCGACCTTCACAAAAAAAGTTATTCAAGAATATCTCCTCAGATTTTGGGGAATTCCGTCGGTCGACCCCTTCCGAAGGTCGTACAAGCTCGGGGATGGTACCAATCGATCCGCAGGACCCAAATTAGTCCAGACGCAACCACTTTTCAAGTCTCTCCGACCTTCACAAAAAAAGTTATTCAAGAATATCTCCTCAGATTTTGGGGAATTTCGTCGGTCGACCCTTTCCGAAGGTCGTACAAGCTCGGGGATGGTACCGATCGATGCGCATTGCCCCATTTAGTGGGGGTAGAGCCTACTTGCAAGTCTCTCCGACCTTCACAAAAAAAGTTATTCAAGAATATCTCCTCAGATTTGGGGGAATTTCGTCGGTCGACCCCTTCCGAAGGTCGTACAAGCTCGTGGATGGTACCAATCGATCCGCAGGACCCAAATTAGTCCAGACGGAACCACTTTCCAAGTCTCTCCGACCTTCACCAAAAAAGTTATTCAAGAATATCTCCTTCTCCTATGTGCTTTTATCCCTAACCCTAACCCTAACCCTAATCCTAACGTGGCCTCACACAGAATAGATGTTCCCCACAGATAAACAGCTCTTTAGACACCAATCGTGATGGAGATTTCCAAGGTAAGTCGCTTGTTAGAATGACAGTAAAGCATCTCCTTGGGCCGTGCGGTGTATGGGGCACAGGAGTTGCCAGGCCGGGGGGGCCAAGGAGGCAGTGCTTTGGATACATCATACCAGGCTCCACTTCCTTCAACATGACAGGTAAGAGTGCAGAGAGGTGCCTATCCCTGACCTGAATCCATACACTAACCCTAACCAACCCTTCCCCATGCCTAAACCTAACCAGTATATCTCCGTCTGTCCGTCAGCACATGTGTTGACATTCCCCAAATCAGTCAATTTTACCATTTGCTCGTTCGACCCCTTCCAAAAGTCGGAGAAGCTCAAGAATGGTACCGATCGATGCGCATTGCCCCATTTAGTGGGGGTAAAGCCTACTTGCAAGTCTCTCCGACCTTCACAAAAAAAGTTATTCAAGAATATCTCCTCAGATTTGGGGGAATTTCGTCGGTCGACCCCTTCCGAAGGTCGTACAAGCTCGTGGATCGTACCAATCGATCCGCAGGACCCAAATTAGTCCAGACGCAACTACTTTCCAAGTCTCTCCGACCTTCACAAAAAAGTTATTCAAGAATATCTCCTCAGATTTTGGGGAATTTCGTCGGTCGACCCCTTCCGAAGGTCGTACAAGCTCGGGGATGGTACCAATCGATCCGCAGGACCCAAATTAGTCCAGACGCAACCACTTTTCAAGTCTCTCCGACCTTCAAAAAAAAATGTATTCAAGAATATCTCCTCAGATTTTGGGGAATTTCGTCGGTCGACCCTTTCCGAAGGTCGTACAAGCTCGGGGATGGTACCAATCGATCTGCAGGACCCAAATTAGTCCAGACGCAACCACTTTTCAAGTCTCTCCGACCTTCACAAAAAAAGTTATTCAAGAATATCTCCTCAGATTTTGGGGAATTTCGTCGGTCGACCCCTTCCGAAGGTCGTACAAGCTCGGGGATGGTACCAATCGATCCGCAGGACCCAAATTAGTCCAGACGCAACCACTTTTCAAGTCTCTCCGACCTTCACAAAAAAAGTTATTCAAGAATATCTCCTCAGATTTGGGGGAATTTCGTCGGTCGACCCCTTCCGAAGGTCGTACAAGCTCGGGGATGGTACCAATCGATCCGCAGGACCCAAATTAGTCCAGACGGAACCACTTTCCAAGTCTCTCCGACCTTCACCAAAAAAGTTATTCAAGAATATCTCCTTCTCCTATGTGCTTTTATCCCTAACCCTAACCCTAACCCACTTCCTTCAACATGACAGGTAAGAGTGCAGAGAGATGCCTACCCCTGACCTGAATCCATACACTAACCCTAACCAACCCTTCCCCATGCCTAAACCTAACCAGTATTTCTCCGTCCGTCAGCACGTGTGTTGACATTCCCCAAATCAGTCAATTTTACCATTTGCTCGTTCGACCCCTTCCGAAAGTCGGAGAAGCTCAAGGATGGTACCGATCGAAGCGCATTTTCCCATTTAGTGGGGGTAGAGCCTACTTGCAAGTCTCTCCGACCTTCACCAAAGAAAGGTATTCAAGAATATCTCCTCAGATTTTGGGGAATTTCGTCGGTCGACCCCTTCCGAAGGTCGTACAAGCTCGGGGATGGTACCAATCGATCCGCAGGACCCAAATTAGTCCAGACGCAACCACTTTCCAAGTCTCTCCGACCTTCACAAAAAAAGTTATTCAAGAATATCTCCTCAGATTTTGGGGAATTTCGTCGGTCGACCCCTTCCGAAGGTCGTACAAGCTCGGGGATGGTACCAATCGATCCGCAGGACCCAAATTAGTCCAGACGCAACCACTTTTCAAGTCTCTCCGACCTTCACAAAAAAAGTTATTCAAGAATATCTCCTCAGATTTTGGGGAATTTCGTCGGTCGACCCTTTCCGAAGGTCGTACAAGCTCGGGGATGGTACCAATCGATCCGCAGGACCCAAATTAGTCAGACGCAACCACTTTTCAAGTCTCTCCGACCTTCACAAAAAAAGTTATTCAAGAATATCTCCTCAGATTTGGGGGAATTTCGTCGGTCGACCCCTTCCGAAGGTCGTACAAGCTCGTGGATGGTACCAATCGATCCGCAGGACCCAAATTAGTCCAGACGGAACCACTTTCCAAGTCTCTCCGACCTTCACCAAAAAAGTTATTCAAGAATATCTCCTTCTCCTATGTGCTTTTATCCCTAACCCTAACCCTAACCCTAATCCTAACGTGGCCTCACACAGAATAGATGTTCCCCACAGATAAACAGCTCTTTAGACACCAATCGTGATGGAGATTTCCAAGGTAAGTCGCTTGTTAGAATGACAGTAAAGCATCTCCTTGGGCCGTGCGGTGTATGGGGCACAGGAGTTGCCAGGCCGGGGGGGCCAAGGAGGCAGTGCTTTGGATACATCATACCAGGCTCCACTTCCTTCAACATGACAGGTAAGAGTGCAGAGAGGTGCCTATCCCTGACCTGAATCCATACACTAACCCTAACCAACCCTTCCCCATGCCTAAACCTAACCAGTATATCTCCGTCTGTCCGTCAGCACATGTGTTGACATTCCCCAAATCAGTCAATTTTACCATTTGCTCGTTCGACCCCTTCCAAAAGTCGGAGAAGCTCAAGAATGGTACCGATCGATGCGCATTGCCCCATTTAGTGGGGGTAAAGCCAACTTGCAAGTCTCTCCGACCTTCACAAAAAAAGTTATTCAAGAATATCTCCTATGATTTGGGGGAATTTCGTCGGTCGACCCCTTCCGAAGGTCGTACAAGCTCGGGGATGGTACCAATCGATCCGCAGGACCCAAATTAGTCCAGACGGAACCACTTTCCAAGTCTCTCCGACCTTCACCAAAAAAGTTATTCAAGAATATCTCCTTCTCCTATGTGCTTTTATCCCTAACCCTAACCCTAACCCACTTCCTTCAACATGACAGGTAAGAGTGCAGAGAGATGCCTACCCCTGACCTGAATCCATACACTAACCCTAACCAACCCTTCCCCATGCCTAAACCTAACCAGTATTTCTCCGTCCGTCAGCACGTGTGTTGACATTCCCCAAATCAGTCAATTTTACCATTTGCTCGTTCGACCCCTTCCGAAAGTCGGAGAAGCTCAAGGATGGTACCGATCGAAGCGCATTTTCCCATTTAGTGGGGGTAGAGCCTACTTGCAAGTCTCTCCGACCTTCACCAAAGAAAGGTATTCAAGAATATCTCCTCAGATTTTGGGGAATTTCGTCGGTCGACCCCTTCCGAAGGTCGTACAAGCTCGGGGATGGTACCAATCGATCCGCAGGACCCAAATTAGTCCAGACGCAACCACTTTCCAAGTCTCTCCGACCTTCACAAAAAAAGTTATTCAAGAATATCTCCTCAGATTTTGGGGAATTTCGTCGGTCGACCCCTTCCGAAGGTCGTACAAGCTCGGGGATGGTACCAATCGATCCGCAGGACCCAAATTAGTCCAGACGCAACCACTTTTCAAGTCTCTCCGACCTTCACAAAAAAAGTTATTCAAGAATATCTCCTCAGATTTTGGGGAATTTCGTCGGTCGACCCTTTCCGAAGGTCGTACAAGCTCGGGGATGGTACCAATCGATCAGCAGGACCCAAATTAGTCCAGACGCAACCACTTTTCAAGTCTCTCCGACCTTCACAAAAAAAGTTATTCAAGAATATCTCCTCAGATTTGGGGGAATTTCGTCGGTCGACCCCTTCCGAAGGTCGTACAAGCTCGTGGATGGTACCAATCGATCCGCAGGACCCAAATTAGTCCAGACGGAACCACTTTCCAAGTCTCTCCGACCTTCACCAAAAAAGTTATTCAAGAATATCTCCTTCTCCTATGTGCTTTTATCCCTAACCCTAACCCTAACCCTAATCCTAACGTGGCCTCACACAGAATAGATGTTCCCCACAGATAAACAGCTCTTTAGACACCAATCGTGATGGAGATTTCCAAGGTAAGTCGCTTGTTAGAATGACAGTAAAGCATCTCCTTGGGCCGTGCGGTGTATGGGGCACAGGAGTTGCCAGGCCGGGGGGGCCAAGGAGGCAGTGCTTTGGATACATCATACCAGGCTCCACTTCCTTCAACATGACAGGTAAGAGTGCAGAGAGGTGCCTAACCCTGACCTGAATCCATACACTAACCCTAACCAACCCTTCCCCATGCCTAAACCTAACCAGTATTTCTCCGTCCGTCAGCACGTGTGTGACATTCCCCAAATCAGTCAATTTTACCATTTGCTCGTTCGACCCCTTCCGAAAGTCGGAGAAGCTCAAGGATGGTACCGATCGAAGCGCATTTTCCCATTTAGTGGGGGTAGAGCCTACTTGCAAGTCTCTCCGACCTTCACCAAAGAAAGGTATTCAAGAATATCTCCTCAGATTTTGGGGAATTTCGTCGGTCGACCCCTTCCGAAGGTCGTACAAGCTCGGGGATGGTACCAATCGATCCGCAGGACCCAAATTAGTCCAGACGCAACTACTTTCCAAGTCTCTCCGACCTTCACAAAAAAAGTTATTCAAGAATATCTCCTCAGATTTTGGGGAATTTCGTCGGTCGACCCCTTCCGAAGGTCGTACAAGCTCGGGGATGGTACCAATCGATCCGCAGGACCCAAATTAGTCCAGACGCAACCACTTTTCAAGTCTCTCCGACCTTCACAAAAAAAGTTATTCAAGAATATCTCCTCAGATTTTGGGGAATTTCGTCGGTCGACCCTTTCCGAAGGTCGTACAAGCTCGGGGATGGTACCAATCGATCCGCAGGACCCAAATTAGTCCAGACCCAACCACTTTTCAAGTCTCTCCGACCTTCACAAAAAAAGTTATTCAAGAATATCTCCTCAGATTTGGGGGAATTTCGTCGGTCGACCCCTTCCGAAGGTCGTACAAGCTCGTGGATGGTACCAATCGATCCGCAGGACCCAAATTAGTCCAGACGGAACCACTTTCCAAGTCTCTCCGACCTTCACCAAAAAAGTTATTCAAGAATATCTCCTTCTCCTATGTGCTTTTATCCCTAACCCTAACCCTAACCCTAATCCTAACGTGGCCTCACACAGAATAGATGTTCCCCACAGATAAACAGCTCTTTAGACACCAATCGTGATGGAGATTTCCAAGGTAAGTCGCTTGTTAGAATGACAGTAAAGCATCTCCTTGGGCCGTGCGGTGTATGGGGCACAGGAGTTGCCAGGCCGGGGGGGCCAAGGAGGCAGTGCTTTGGATACATCATACCAGGCTCCACTTCCTTCAACATGACAGGTAAGAGTGCAGAGAGGTGCCTAACCCTGACCTGAATCCATACACTAACCCTAACCAACCCTTCCCCATGCCTAAACCTAACCAGTATATCTCCGTCTGTCCGTCAGCACATGTGTTGACATTCCCCAAATCAGTCAATTTTACCATTTGCTCGTTCGACCCCTTCCAAAAGTCGGAGAAGCTCAAGGATGGTATCGATCGATGCGCATTGCCCCATTTAGTGGGGGTAAAGCCAACTTGCAAGTCTCTCCGACCTTCACAAAAAAAGTTATTCAAGAATATCTCCTCAGATTTGTGGGAATTTCGTCGGTCGACCCTTTCCGAAGGTCGTACAAGCTCGTGGATGGTACCAATCGATCCGCAGGACCCAAATTAGTCCAGACGGAACCACTTTCCAAGTCTCTCCGACCTTCACCATAAAAGTTATTCAAGAATATCTCCTCAGATTTGGGGGAATTTCGTCGGTCGACCCCTTCCGAAGGTCGTACAAGCTCGGGGATGGTACCAATCGATCCGCAGGACCCAAATTAGTCCAGACGGAACCACTTTCCAGGTCTCTCCGACCTTCACCAAAAAAGTTATTCAAGAATATCTCCTTCTCCTATGTGCTTTTATCCCTAACCCTAACCCTAACCCACTTCCTTCAACATGACAGGTAAGAGTGCAGAGAGATGCCTACCCCTGACCTGAATCCATACACTAACCCTAACCAACCCTTCCCCATGCCTAAACCTAACCAGTATTTCTCCGTCCGTCAGCACGTGTGTTGACATTCCCCAAATCAGTCAATTTTACCATTTGCTCGTTCGACCCCTTCCGAAAGTCGGAGAAGCTCAAGGATGGTACCGATCGAAGCGCATTTTCCCATTTAGTGGGGGTAGAGCCTACTTGCAAGTCTCTCCGACCTTCACCAAAGAAAGGTATTCAAGAATATCTCCTCAGATTTTGGGGAATTTCGTCGGTCGACCCCTTCCGAAGGTCGTACAAGCTCGGGGATGGTACCAATCGATCTGCAGGACCCAAATTAGTCCAGACGTAACCACTTTCCAAGTCTCTCCGACCTTCACAAAAAAAGTTATTCAAGAATATCTCCTCAGATTTTGGGGAATTTCGTCGGTCGACCCCTTCCGAAGGTCGTACAAGCTCGGGGATGGTACCAATCGATCCGCAGGACCCAAATTAGTCCAGACGCAACCACTTTTCAAGTCTCTCCGACCTTTACAAAAAAAGTTATTCAAGAATATCTCCTCAGATTTTGGGGAATTTCGTCGGTCGACCCTTTCCGAAGGTCGTACAAGCTCGGGGATGGTACCAATCGATCCGCAGGACCCAAATTAGTCCAGACGCAACCACTTTTCAAGTCTCTCCGACCTTCACAAAAAAAGTTATTCAAGAATATCTCCTCAGATTTGGGGGAATTTCGTCGGTCGACCCCTTCCGAAGGTCGTACAAGCTCGTGGATGGTACCAATCGATCCGCAGGACCCAAATTAGTCCAGACGGAACCACTTTCCAAGTCTCTCCGACCTTCACCAAAAAAGTTATTCAAGAATATCTCCTTCTCCTATGTGCTTTTATCCCTAACCCTAACCCTAATCCTAACGTGGCCTCACACAGAATAGATGTTCCCCACAGATAAACAGCTCTTTAGACACCAATCGTGATGGAGATTTCCAAGGTAAGTCGCTTGTTAGAATGACAGTAAAGCATCTCCTTGGGCCGTGCGGTGTATGGGGCACAGGAGTTGCCAGGCCGGGGGGGCCAAGGAGGCAGTGCTTTGGATACATCATACCAGGCTCCACTTCCTTCAACATGACAGGTAAGAGTGCAGAGAGGTGCCTAACCCTGACCTGAATCCATACACTAACCCTAACCAACCCTTCCCCATGCCTAAACCTAACCAGTATTTCTCCGTCCGTCAGCACGTGTGTGACATTCCCCAAATCAGTCAATTTTACCATTTGCTCGTTCGACCCCTTCCGAAAGTCGGAGAAGCTCAAGGATGGTACCGATCGAAGCGCATTTTCCCATTTAGTGGGGGTAGAGCCTACTTGCAAGTCTCTCCGACCTTCACCAAAGAAAGGTATTCAAGAATATCTCCTCAGATTTTGGGGAATTTCGTCGGTCGACCCCTTCCGAAGGTCGTACAAGCTCGGGGATGGTACCAATCGATCCGCAGGACCCAAATTAGTCCAGACGCAACTACTTTCCAAGTCTCTCCGACCTTCACAAAAAAAGTTATTCAAGAATATCTCCTCAGATTTTGGGGAATTTCGTCGGTCGACCCCTTCCGAAGGTCGTACAGGCTCGGGGATGGTACCAATCGATCCGCAGGACCCAAATTAGTCCAGACGCAACCACTTTTCAAGTCTCTCCGACCTTCACAAAAAAAGTTATTCAAGAATATCTCCTCAGATTTTGGGGAATTTCGTCGGTCGACCCTTTCCGAAGGTCGTACAAGCTCGGGGATGGTACCAATCGATCCGCAGGACCCAAATTAGTCCAGACCCAACCACTTTTCAAGTCTCTCCGACCTTCACAAAAAAAGTTATTCAAGAATATCTCCTCAGATTTGGGGGAATTTCGTCGGTCGACCCCTTCCGAAGGTCGTACAAGCTCGTGGATGGTACCAATCGATCCGCAGGACCCAAATTAGTCCAGACGGAACCACTTTCCAAGTCTCTCCGACCTTCACCAAAAAAGTTATTCAAGAATATCTCCTTCTCCTATGTGCTTTTATCCCTAACCCTAACCCTAACCCTAATCCTAACGTGGCCTCACACAGAATAGATGTTCCCCACAGATAAACAGCTCTTTAGACACCAATCGTGATGGAGATTTCCAAGGTAAGTCGCTTGTTAGAATGACAGTAAAGCATCTCCTTGGGCCGTGCGGTGTATGGGGCACAGGAGTTGCCAGGCCGGGGGGGCCAAGGAGGCAGTGCTTTGGATACATCATACCAGGCTCCACTTCCTTCAACATGACAGGTAAGAGTGCAGAGAGGTGCCTAACCCTGACCTGAATCCATACACTAACCCTAACCAACCCTTCCCCATGCCTAAACCTAACCAGTATATCTCCGTCTGTCCGTCAGCACATGTGTTGACATTCCCCAAATCAGTCAATTTTACCATTTGCTCGTTCGACCCCTTCCAAAAGTCGGAGAAGCTCAAGGATGGTATCGATCGATGCGCATTGCCCCATTTAGTGGGGGTAAAGCCAACTTGCAAGTCTCTCCGACCTTCACAAAAAAAGTTATTCAAGAATATCTCCTCAGATTTGTGGGAATTTCGTCGGTCGACCCTTTCCGAAGGTCGTACAAGCTCGTGGATGGTACCAATCGATCCGCAGGACCCAAATTAGTCCAGACGGAACCACTTTCCAAGTCTCTCCGACCTTCACCATAAAAGTTATTCAAGAATATCTCCTCAGATTTGGGGGAATTTCGTCGGTCGACCCCTTCCGAAGGTCGTACAAGCTCGGGGATGGTACCAATCGATCCGCAGGACCCAAATTAGTCCAGACGGAACCACTTTCCAGGTCTCTCCGACCTTCACCAAAAAAGTTATTCAAGAATATCTCCTTCTCCTATGTGCTTTTATCCCTAACCCTAACCCTAACCCACTTCCTTCAACATGACAGGTAAGAGTGCAGAGAGATGCCTACCCCTGACCTGAATCCATACACTAACCCTAACCAACCCTTCCCCATGCCTAAACCTAACCAGTATTTCTCCGTCCGTCAGCACGTGTGTTGACATTCCCCAAATCAGTCAATTTTACCATTTGCTCGTTCGACCCCTTCCGAAAGTCGGAGAAGCTCAAGGATGGTACCGATCGAAGCGCATTTTCCCATTTAGTGGGGGTAGAGCCTACTTGCAAGTCTCTCCGACCTTCACCAAAGAAAGGTATTCAAGAATATCTCCTCAGATTTTGGGGAATTTCGTCGGTCGACCCCTTCCGAAGGTCGTACAAGCTCGGGGATGGTACCAATCGATCTGCAGGACCCAAATTAGTCCAGACGTAACCACTTTCCAAGTCTCTCCGACCTTCACAAAAAAAGTTATTCAAGAATATCTCCTCAGATTTTGGGGAATTTCGTCGGTCGACCCCTTCCGAAGGTCGTACAAGCTCGGGGATGGTACCAATCGATCCGCAGGACCCAAATTAGTCCAGACGCAACCACTTTTCAAGTCTCTCCGACCTTTACAAAAAAAGTTATTCAAGAATATCTCCTCAGATTTTGGGGAATTTCGTCGGTCGACCCTTTCCGAAGGTCGTACAAGCTCGGGGATGGTACCAATCGATCCGCAGGACCCAAATTAGTCCAGACGCAACCACTTTTCAAGTCTCTCCGACCTTCACAAAAAAAGTTATTCAAGAATATCTCCTCAGATTTGGGGGAATTTCGTCGGTTGACCCCTTCCGAAGGTCGTACAAGCTCGTGGATGGTACCAATCGATCCGCAGGACCCAAATTAGTCCAGACGGAACCACTTTCCAAGTCTCTCCGACCTTCACCAAAAAAGTTATTCAAGAATATCTCCTTCTCCTATGTGCTTTTATCCCTAACCCTAACCCTAACCCTAATCCTAACGTGGCCTCACACAGAATAGATGTTCCCCACAGATAAACAGCTCTTTAGACACCAATCGTGATGGAGATTTCCAAGGTAAGTCGCTTGTTAGAATGACAGTAAAGCATCTCCTTGGGCCGTGCGGTGTATGGGGCACAGGAGTTGCCAGGCCGGGGGGGCCAAGGAGGCAGTGCTTTGGATACATCATACCAGGCTCCACTTCCTTCAACATGACAGGTAAGAGTGCAGAGAGGTGCCTAACCCTGACCTGAATCCATACACTAACCCTAACCAACCCTTCCCCATGCCTAAACCTAACCAGTATATCTCCGTCTGTCCGTCAGCACATGTGTTGACATTCCCCAAATCAGTCAATTTTACCATTTGCTCGTTCGACCCCTTCCAAAAGTCGGAGAAGCTCAAGGATGGTACCGATCGATGCGCATTGCCCCATTTAGTGGGGGTAAAGCCTACTTGCAAGTCTCTCCGACCTTCACAAAAAAAGTTATTCAAGAATATCTCCTCAGATTTGGGGGAATTTCGTCAGTCGACCCCTTCCGAAGGTCGTACAAGCTCGTGGATGGTACCAATCGATCCGCAGGACCCAAATTAGTCCAGACGGAACCACTTTCCAAGTCTCTCCGACCTTCACCATAAAAGTTATTCAAGAATATCTCCTCAGATTTGGGGGAATTTCGTCGGTCGACCCCTTCCGAAGGTCGTACAAGCTCGGGGATGGTACCAATCGATCCGCAGGACCCAAATTAGTCCAGACGTAACCACTTTCCAAGTCTCTCCGACCTTCACCAAAAAAGTTATTCAAGAATATCTCCTTCTCCTATGTGCTTTTATCCCTAACCCTAACCCTAACCCACTTCCTTCAACATGACAGGTAAGAGTGCAGAGAGATGCCTACCCCTGACCTGAATCCATACACTAACCCTAACCAACCCTTCCCCATAACTAACCTAACCAGTATTTCTCCGTCCGTCAGCACGTGTGTTGACATTCCCCAAATCAGTCAATTTTACCATTTGCTCGTTCGACCCCTTCCGAAAGTCGGAGAAGCTCAAGGATGGTACCGATCGAAGCGCATTTTCCCATTTAGTGGGGGTAGAGCCTACTTGCAAGTCTCTCCGACCTTCACCAAAGAAAGGTATTCAAGAATATCTCCTCAGATTTTGGGGAATTTCGTCGGTCGACCCCTTCCGAAGGTCGTACAAGCTCGGGGATGGTACCAATCGATCCGCAGGACCCAAATTAGTCCAGACGCAACCACTTTCCAAGTCTCTCCGACCTTCACAAAAAAAGTTATTCAAGAATATCTCCTCAGATTTGGGGGAATTTCGTCGGTCGACCCCTTCCGAAGGTCGTACAAGCTTGGGGATGGTACCAATCGATCCGCAGGACCCAAATTAGTCCAGACGTAACCACTTTCCAAGTCTCTCCGACCTTCACCAAAAAAGTTATTCAAGAATATCTCCTTCTCCTATGTGCTTTTATCCCTAACCCTAACCCTAACCCACTTCCTTCAACATGACAGGTAAGAGTGCAGAGAGATGCCTACCCCTGACCTGAATCCATACACTAACCCTAACCAACCCTTCCCCATAACTAACCTAACCAGTATTTCTCCGTCCGTCAGCACGTGTGTTGACATTCCCCAAATCAGTCAATTTTACCATTTGCTCGTTCGACCCCTTCCGAAAGTCGGAGAAGCTCAAGGATGGTACCGATCGAAGCGCATTTTCCCATTTAGTGGGGGTAGAGCCTACTTGCAAGTCTCTCCGACCTTCACCAAAGAAAGGTATTCAAGAATATCTCCTCAGATTTTGGGGAATTTCGTCGGTCGACCCCTTCCGAAGGTCGTACAAGCTCGGGGATGGTACCAATCGATCCGCAGGACCCAAATTAGTCCAGACGCAACCACTTTCCAAGTCTCTCCGACCTTCACAAAAAAAGTTATTCAAGAATATCTCCTCAGATTTTGGGGAATTTCGTCGGTCGACCCCTTCCGAAGGTCGTACAAGCTCGGGGATGGTACCAATCGATCCGCTGGACCCAAATTAGTCCAGACGCAACCACTTTTCAAGTCTCTCCGACCTTCACAAAAAAAGTTATTCAAGAATATCTCCTCAGATTTTGGGGAATTTCGTCGGTCGACCCTTTCCGAAGGTCGTACAAGCTCGGGGATGGTACCAATCGATCCGCAGGACCCAAATTAGTCCAGACGCAACCACTTTTCAAGTCTCTCCGACCTTCACAAAAAAAGTTATTCAAGATTATCTCCTCAGATTTGGGGGAATTTCGTCGGTCGACCCCTTCCGAAGGTCGTACAAGCTCGTGGATGGTACCAATCGATCCGCAGGACCCAAATTAGTCCAGACGGAACCACTTTCCAAGTCTCTCCGACCTTCACCAAAAAAGTTATTCAAGAATATCTCCTTCTCCTATGTGCTTTTATCCCTAACCCTAACCCTAATCCTAACGTGGCCTCACACAGAATAGATGTTCCCCACAGATAAACAGCTCTTTAGACACCAATCGTGATGGAGATTTCCAAGGTAAGTCGCTTGTTAGAATGACAGTATAGCATCTCCTTGGGCCGTGCGGTGTATGGGGCACAGGAGTTGCCAGGCCGGGGGGGCCAAGGAGGCAGTGCTTTGGATACATCATACCAGGCTCCACTTCCTTCAACATGACAGGTAAGAGTGCAGAGAGGTGCCTAACCCTGACCTGAATCCATACACTAACCCTAACCAACCCTTCCCCATGCCTAAACCTAACCAGTATATCTCCGTCTGTCCGTCAGCACATGTGTTGACATTCCCCAAATCAGTCAATTTTACCATTTGCTCGTTCGACCCCTTCCAAAAGTCGGAGAAGCTCAAGGATGGTACCGATCGATGCGCATTGCCCCATTTAGTGGGGGTAAAGCCTACTTGCAAGTCTCTCCGACCTTCACAAAAAAAGTTATTCAAGAATATCTCCTCAGATTTGGGGGAATTTCGTCGGTCGACCCCTTCCGAAGGTCGTACAAGCTCGTGGATCGTACCAATCGATCCCCAGGACCCAAATTAGTCCAGACGCAACCACTTTTCAAGTCTCTCCGACCTTCACAAAAAAAGTTATTCAAGAATATCTCCTCAGATTTTGGGGAATTTCGTCGGTCGACCCCTTCCGAAGGTCGTACAAGCTCGGGGATGGTACCAATCGATCCGCAGGACCCAAATTAGTCCAGACGCAACCACTTTTCAAGTCTCTCCGACCTTCACAAAAAAAGTTATTCAAGAATATCTCCTCAGATTTTGGGGAATTTCGTCGGTCGACCCTTTCCGAAGGTCGTACAAGCTCGGGGATGGTACCGATCGATGCGCATTGCCCCATTTAGTGGGGGTAGAGCCTACTTGCAAGTCTCTCCGACCTTCACAAAAAAAGTTATTCAAGAATATCTCCTCAGATTTGGGGGAATTTCGTCGGTCGACCCCTTCCGAAGGTCGTACAAGCTCGTGGATGGTACCAATCGATCCGCAGGACCCAAATTAGTCCAGACGGAACCACTTTCCAAGTCTCTCCGACCTTCACCAAAAAAGTTATTCAAGAATATCTCCTCAGATTTGGGGGAATTTCGTCGGTCGACCCCTTCCGAAGGTCGTACAAGCTCGGGGATGGTACCAATCGATCTGCAGGACCCAAATTAGTCCAGACGGAACCACTTTCCAAGTCTCTCCGACCTTCACCAAAAAAGTTATTCAAGAATATCTCCTTCTCCTATGTGCTTTTATCCCTAACCCTAACCCTAACCCACTTCCTTCAACATGACAGGTAAGAGTGCAGAGAGATGCCTACCCCTGACCTGAATCCATACACTAACCCTAACCAACCCTTCCCCATGCCTAAACCTAACCAGTATTTCTCCGTCCGTCAACACGTGTGTTGACATTCCCCAAATCAGTCAATTTTACCATTTGCTCGTTCGACCCCTTCCGAAAGTCGGAGAAGCTCAAGGATGGTACCGATCGAAGCGCATTACCCCATTTAGTGGGGGTAGAGCCTACTTGCAAGTCTCTCCGACCTTCACCAAAGAAAGTTATTCAAGAATATCTCCTCAGATTTTGGGGAATTTCGTCGGTCGACCATTTCCAAAGGTCGTACAAGCTCGGGGATGGTACCAATCGATCCGCAGGACCCAAATTAGTCCAGACGCAACCACTTTCCAAGTCTCTCCGACCTTCACAAAAAAAGTTATTCAAGAATATCTCCTCAGATTTTGGGGAATTTCGTCGGTCGACCCCTTCCGAAGGTCGTACAAGCTCGGGGATGGTACCAATCGATCTGCAGGACCCAAATTAGTCCAGACGCAACCACTTTTCAAGTCTCTCCGACCTTCACAAAAAAAGTTATTCAAGAATATCTCTTCAGATTTGGGGGAATTTCGTCGGTCGACCCCTTCCGAAGGTCGTACAAGCTCGTGGATGGTACCAATCGATCCGCCGGACCCAAATTAGTCCAGACGGAACCACTTTTCAAGTCTCTCCGACCTTCACTAAAAAAGTTATTCAAGAATATCTCCTCAGATTTTGGGGAATTTTGTCGGTCGACCCTTTCCGAAGGTCGTACAAGCTCGGGGATGGTACCAATCGATCCGCAGGACCCAAATTAGTCCAGACGCAACCACTTTTCAAGTCTCTCCGACCTTCACCAAAAAAGTTATTCAAGAATATCTCCTTCTCCTATGTGCTTTTATCCCTAACCCTACCCCTAACCCACTTCCTTCAACATGACAGGTAAGAGTGCAGAGAGATGCCTACCCCTGACCTGAATCCATACACTAACCCTAACCAACCCTTCCCCATGCCTAAACCTAACCAGTATATCTCCGTCTGTCCGTCAGCACATGTGTTGACATTCCCCAAATCAGTCAATTTTACCATTTGCTCGTTCGACCCCTTCCAAAAGTCGGAGAAGCTCAAGGATGGTACCGATCGATGCGCATTGCCCCATTTAGTGGGGGTAGAGCCTACTTGCAAGTCTCTCCAACCTTCACCAAAGAAAGGTATTCAAGAATATCTCCTCAGATTTTGGGGAATTTCGTCGGTCGACCCCTTCCGAAGGTCGTACAAGCTCGTGGATGGTACCAATCGATCCGCAGGACCCAAATTAGTCCAGACGGAACCACTTTTCAAGTCTCTCCGACCTTCACTAAAAAAGTTATTCAAGAATATCTCCTCAGATTTTGGGGAATTTTGTCGGTCGACCCTTTCCGAAGGTCGTACAAGCTCGGGGATGGTACCAATCGATCCGCAGGACCCAAATTAGTCCAGACGCAACCACTTTTCAAGTCTCTCCGACCTTCACAAAAAAAGTTATTCAAGAATATCTCCTCAGATTTGGGGGAATTTCGTCGGTCGACCCCTTCCGAAGGTCGTACAAGCTCGGGGATGGTACCAATCGATCCGCAGGACCCAAATTAGTCCAGACGGAACCACTTTCCAAGTCTCTCCGACCTTCACAAAAAAAGTTATTCAAGAATATCTCCTTCTCCTATGTGCTTTTATCCCTAACCCTAACCCTAACCCTAACCCTAATCCTAACGTGGCCTCACACAGAATAGTTGTTCCCCACAGATAAACAGCTCTTTAGACACCAATCGTGATGGAGATTTCCAAGGTAAGTCGCTTGTTAGAATGACAGTAAAGCATCTCCTTGGGCCGTGCGGTGTATGGGGCACAGGAGTTGCCAGGCCGGGGGGGCCAAGGAGGCAGTGCTTTGGATACATCATACCAGGCTCCACTTCCTTCAACATGACAGGTAAGAGTGCAGAGAGGTGCCTAACCCTGACCTGAATCCATACACTAACCCTAACCAACCCTTCCCCATGCCTAAACCTAACCAGTATATCTCCGTCTGTCCGTCAGCACATGTGTTGACATTCCCCAAATCAGTCAATTTTACCATTTGCTCGTTCGACCCCTTCCGAAAGTCGGAAAAGCTCAAAAATGGTACCGATCGATGCGCATTGCCCCATTTAGTGGGGGTAGAGCCTACTTGCAAGTCTCTCCGACCTTCACCAAAAAAGTTATTCAAGAATATCTCCTTCTCCTATGTGCTTTTATCCCTAACCCTACCCCTAACCCACTTCCTTCAACATGACAGGTAAGAGTGCAGAGAGATGCCTACCCCTGACCTGAATCCATACACTAACCCTAACCAACCCTTCCCCATGCCTAAACCTAACCAGTATTTCTCCGTCCGTCAGCACCAGTGTTGACATTCCCCATATCAGTCAATTTTACCATTTGCTCGTTCAACCCCTTCCGAAAGTCGGAGAAGCTCAAGGATGGTACCGATCGAAGCGCATTACCCCATTTAGTGGGGGTAGAGCCTACTTGCAAGTCTCTCCAACCTTCACCAAAGAAAGGTATTCAAGAATATCTCCTCAGATTTTGGGGAATTTCGTCGGTCGACCCCTTCCGAAGGTCGTACAAGCTCGGGGATGGTACCAATCGATCCGCAGGACCCAAATTAGTCCAGACGCAACCACTTTCCAAGTCTCTCCGACCTTCACAAAAAAAGTTATTCAAGAATATCTCCTCAGATTTGGGGGAATTTCGTCGGTCGACCCCTTCCGAAGGTCGTACAAGCTCGGGGATGGTACCAATCGATCCGCAGGACCCAAATTAGTCCAGACGGAACCACTTTCCAAGTCTCTCCGACCTTCACCAAAAAAGTTATTCAAGTATATCTCCTTCTCCTATGTGCTTTTATCCCTAACCCTAACCCTAACCCACTTCCTTCAACATGACAGGTAAGAGTGCAGAGAGATGCCTACCCCTGACCTGAATCCATACACTAACCCTAACCAACCCTTCCCCATGCCTAAACCTAACCAGTATTTCTCCGTCCGTCAACACGTGTGTTGACATTCCCCAAATCAGTCAATTTTACCATTTGCTCGTTCGACCCCTTCCGAAAGTCGGAGAAGCTCAAGGATGGTACCGATCGAAGCGCATTACCCCATTTAGTGGGGGTAGAGCCTACTTGCAAGTCTCTCCGACCTTCACCAAAGAAAGTTATTCAAGAATATCTCCTCAGATTTTGGGGAATTTCGTCGGTCGACCATTTCCAAAGGTCGTACAAGCTCGGGGATGGTACCAATCGATCCGCAGGACCCAAATTAGTCCAGACGCAACAACTTTCCAAGTCTCTCCGACCTTCACAAAAAAAGTTATTCAAGAATATCTCCTCAGATTTGGGGGAATTTCGTCGGTCGACCCCTTCCGAAGGTCGTACAAGCTCGGGGATGGTACCAATCGATCCGCAGGACCCAAATTAGTCCAGACGGAACCACTTTCCAAGTCTCTCCGACCTTCACCAAAAAAGTTATTCAAGAATATCTCCTTCTCCTATGTGCTTTTATCCCTAACCCTACCCCTAACCCACTTCCTTCAACATGACAGGTAAGAGTGCAGAGAGATGCCTACCCCTGACCTGAATCCATACACTAACCCTAACCAACCCTTCCCCATGCCTAAACCTAACCAGTATATCTCCGTCTGTCCGTCAGCACATGTGTTGACATTCCCCAAATCAGTCAATTTTACCATTTGCTCGTTCGACCCCTTCCAAAAGTCGGAGAAGCTCAAGGATGGTACCGATCGATGCGCATTGCCCCATTTAGTGGGGGTAAAGCCTACTTGCAAGTCTCTCCGACCTTCACAAAAAAAGTTATTCAAGAATATCTCCTCAGATTTGGGGGAATTTCGTCGGTCGACCCCTTCCGAAGGTCGTACAAGCTCGTGGATGGTACCAATCGATCCGCAGGACCCAAATTAGTCCAGACGGAACCACTTTCCAAGTCTCTCCGACCTTCACCAAAAAAGTTATTCAAGAATATCTCCTTCTCCTATGTGCTTTTATCCCTAACCCTACCCCTAACCCACTTCCTTCAACATGACAGGTAAGAGTGCAGAGAGATGCCTACCCCTGACCTGAATCCATACACTAACCCTAACCAACCCTTCCCCATGCCTAAACCTAACCAGTATTTCTCCGTCCGTCAGCACCAGTGTTGACATTCCCCATATCAGTCAATTTTACCATTTGCTCGTTCGACCCCTTCCGAAAGTCGGAGAAGCTCAAGGATGGTACCGATCGAAGCGCATTACCCCATTTAGTGGGGGTAGAGCCTACTTGCAAGTCTCTCCAACCTTCACCAAAGAAAGGTATTCAAGAATATCTCCTCAGATTTTGGGGAATTTCGTCGGTCGACCCCTTCCGAAGGTCGTACAAGCTCGTGGATGGTACCAATCGATCCGCAGGACCCAAATTAGTCCAGACGGAACCACTTTTCAAGTCTCTCCGACCTTCACTAAAAAAGTTATTCAAGAATATCTCCTCAGATTTTGGGGAATTTTGTCGGTCGACCCTTTCCGAAGGTCGTACAAGCTCGGGGATGGTACCAATCGATCCGCAGGACCCAAATTAGTCCAGACGCAACCACTTTTCAAGTCTCTCCGACCTTCACAAAAAAAGTTATTCAAGAATATCTCCTCAGATTTGGGGGAATTTCGTCGGTCGACCCCTTCCGAAGGTCGTACAAGCTCGTGGATGGTACCAATCGATCCGCAGGACCCAAATTAGTCCAGACGGAACCACTTTCCAAGTCTCTCCGACCTTCACCAAAAAAGTTATTCAAGAATATCTCCTTCTCCTATGTGCTTTTATCCCTAACCCTAACCCTAACCCTAATCCTAACGTGGCCTCACACAGAATAGATGTTCCCCACAGATAAACAGCTCTTTAGACACCAATCGTGATGGAGATTTCCAAGGTAAGTCGCTTGTTAGAATGACAGTAAAGCATCTCCTTGGGCCGTGCGGTGTATGGGGCACAGGAGTTGCCAGGCCGGGGGGGCCAAGGAGGCAGTGCTTTGGATACATCATACCAGGCTCCACTTCCTTCAACATGACAGGTAAGAGTGCAGAGAGGTGCCTAACCCTGACCTGAATCCATACACTAACCCTAACCAACCCTTCCCCATGCCTAAACCTAACCAGTATATCTCCGTCTGTCCGTCAGCACATGTGTTGACATTCCCCAAATCAGTCAATTTTACCATTTGCTCGTTCGACCCCTTCCAAAAGTCGGAGAAGCTCAAGGATGGTACCGATCGATGCGCATTGGCCCATTTAGTGGGGGTAAAGCCTACTTGCAAGTCTCTCCGACCTTCACAAAAAAAGTTATTCAAGAATATCTCCTCAGATTTGGGGGAATTTCGTCGGTCGACCCCTTCCGAAGGTCGTACAAGCTCGTGGATCGTACCAATCGATCCGCAGGACCCAAATTAGTCCAGACGCAACTACTTTCCAAGTCTCTCCGACCTTCACAAAAAAAGTTATTCAAGAATATCTCCTCAGATTTTGGGGAATTTCGTCGGTCGACCCCTTCCGAAGGTCGTACAAGCTCGGGGATGGTACCAATCGATCCGCAGGACCCAAATTAGTCCAGACGCAACCACTTTTCAAGTCTCTCCGACCTTCAAAAAAAAATGTATTCAAGAATATCTCCTCAGATTTTGGGGAATTTCGTCGGTCGACCCTTTCCGAAGGTCGTACAAGCTCGGGGATGGTACCAATCGATCTGCAGGACCCAAATTAGTCCAGACGCAACCACTTTTCAAGTCTCTCCGACCTTCACAAAAAAAGTTATTCAAGAATATCTCCTCAGATTTTGGGGAATTCCGTCGGTCGACCCCTTCCGAAGGTCGTACAAGCTCGGGGATGGTACCAATCGATCCGCAGGACCCAAATTAGTCCAGACGCAACCACTTTTCAAGTCTCTCCGACCTTCACAAAAAAAGTTATTCAAGAATATCTCCTCAGATTTTGGGGAATTTCGTCGGTCGACCCTTTCCGAAGGTCGTACAAGCTCGGGGATGGTACCAATCGATCCGCAGGACCCAAATTAGTCCAGACGGAACCACTTTTCAAGTCTCTCCGACCTTCACTAAAAAAGTTATTCAAGAATATCTCCTCAGATTTTGGGGAATTTTGTCGGTCGACCCTTTCCGAAGGTCGTACAAGCTCGTGGATGGTACCAATCGATCCGCAGGACCCAAATTAGTCCAGACGGAACCACTTTTCAAGTCTCTCCGACCTTCACTAAAAAAGTTATTCAAGAATATCTCCTCAGATTTTGGGGAATTTTGTCGGTCGACCCTTTCCGAAGGTCGTACAAGCTCGGGGATGGTACCAATCGATCCGCAGGACCCAAATTAGTCCAGACGCAACCACTTTTCAAGTCTCTCCGACCTTCACAAAAAAAGTTATTCAAGAATATCTCCTCAGATTTGGGGGAATTTCGTCGGTCGACCCCTTCCGAAGGTCGTACAAGCTCGTGGATGGTACCAATCGATCCGCAGGACCCAAATTAGTCCAGACGGAACCACTTTCCAAGTCTCTCCGACCTTCACCAAAAAAGTTATTCAAGAATATCTCCTTCTCCTATGTGCTTTTATCCCTAACCCTAACCCTAACCCTAATCCTAACGTGGCCTCACACAGAATAGATGTTCCCCACAGATAAACAGCTCTTTAGACACCAATCGTGATGGAGATTTCCAAGGTAAGTCGCTTGTTAGAATGACAGTAAAGCATCTCCTTGGGCCGTGCGGTGTATGGGGCACAGGAGTTGCCAGGCCGGGGGGGCCAAGGAGGCAGTGCTTTGGATACATCATACCAGGCTCCACTTCCTTCAACATGACAGGTAAGAGTGCAGAGAGGTGCCTAACCCTGACCTGAATCCATACACTAACCCTAACCAACCCTTCCCCATGCCTAAACCTAACCAGTATATCTCCGTCTGTCCGTCAGCACATGTGTTGACATTCCCCAAATCAGTCAATTTTACCATTTGCTCGTTCGACCCCTTCCAAAAGTCGGAGAAGCTCAAGGATGGTACCGATCGATGCGCATTGGCCCATTTAGTGGGGGTAAAGCCTACTTGCAAGTCTCTCCGACCTTCACAAAAAAAGTTATTCAAGAATATCTCCTCAGATTTGGGGGAATTTCGTCGGTCGACCCCTTCCGAAGGTCGTACAAGCTCGTGGATCGTACCAATCGATCCGCAGGACCCAAATTAGTCCAGACGCAACTACTTTCCAAGTCTCTCCGACCTTCACAAAAAAAGTTATTCAAGAATATCTCCTCAGATTTTGGGGAATTTCGTCGGTCGACCCCTTCCGAAGGTCGTACAAGCTCGGGGATGGTACCAATCGATCCGCAGGACCCAAATTAGTCCAGACGCAACCACTTTTCAAGTCTCTCCGACCTTCAAAAAAAAATGTATTCAAGAATATCTCCTCAGATTTTGGGGAATTTCGTCGGTCGACCCTTTCCGAAGGTCGTACAAGCTCGGGGATGGTACCAATCGATCTGCAGGACCCAAATTAGTCCAGACGCAACCACTTTTCAAGTCTCTCCGACCTTCACAAAAAAAGTTATTCAAGAATATCTCCTCAGATTTTGGGGAATTCCGTCGGTCGACCCCTTCCGAAGGTCGTACAAGCTCGGGGATGGTACCAATCGATCCGCAGGACCCAAATTAGTCCAGACGCAACCACTTTTCAAGTCTCTCCGACCTTCACAAAAAAAGTTATTCAAGAATATCTCCTCAGATTTTGGGGAATTTCGTCGGTCGACCCTTTCCGAAGGTCGTACAAGCTCGGGGATGGTACCGATCGATGCGCATTGCCCCATTTAGTGGGGGTAGAGCCTACTTGCAAGTCTCTCCGACCTTCACAAAAAAAGTTATTCAAGAATATCTCCTCAGATTTGGGGGAATTTCGTCGGTCGACCCCTTCCGAAGGTCGTACAAGCTCGTGGATGGTACCAATCGATCCGCAGGACCCAAATTAGTCCAGACGGAACCACTTTCCAAGTCTCTCCGACCTTCACCAAAAAAGTTATTCAAGAATATCTCCTTCTCCTATGTGCTTTTATCCCTAACCCTAACCCTAACCCTAATCCTAACGTGGCCTCACACAGAATAGATGTTCCCCACAGATAAACAGCTCTTTAGACACCAATCGTGATGGAGATTTCCAAGGTAAGTCGCTTGTTAGAATGACAGTAAAGCATCTCCTTGGGCCGTGCGGTGTATGGGGCACAGGAGTTGCCAGGCCGGGGGGGCCAAGGAGGCAGTGCTTTGGATACATCATACCAGGCTCCACTTCCTTCAACATGACAGGTAAGAGTGCAGAGAGGTGCCTATCCCTGACCTGAATCCATACACTAACCCTAACCAACCCTTCCCCATGCCTAAACCTAACCAGTATATCTCCGTCTGTCCGTCAGCACATGTGTTGACATTCCCCAAATCAGTCAATTTTACCATTTGCTCGTTCGACCCCTTCCAAAAGTCGGAGAAGCTCAAGAATGGTACCGATCGATGCGCATTGCCCCATTTAGTGGGGGTAAAGCCAACTTGCAAGTCTCTCCGACCTTCACAAAAAAAGTTATTCAAGAATATCTCCTATGATTTGGGGGAATTTCGTCGGTCGACCCCTTCCGAAGGTCGTACAAGCTCGGGGATGGTACCAATCGATCCGCAGGACCCAAATTAGTCCAGACGGAACCACTTTCCAAGTCTCTCCGACCTTCACCAAAAAAGTTATTCAAGAATATCTCCTTCTCCTATGTGCTTTTATCCCTAACCCTAACCCTAACCCACTTCCTTCAACATGACAGGTAAGAGTGCAGAGAGATGCCTACCCCTGACCTGAATCCATACACTAACCCTAACCAACCCTTCCCCATGCCTAAACCTAACCAGTATTTCTCCGTCCGTCAGCACGTGTGTTGACATTCCCCAAATCAGTCAATTTTACCATTTGCTCGTTCGACCCCTTCCGAAAGTCGGAGAAGCTCAAGGATGGTACCGATCGAAGCGCATTTTCCCATTTAGTGGGGGTAGAGCCTACTTGCAAGTCTCTCCGACCTTCACCAAAGAAAGGTATTCAAGAATATCTCCTCAGATTTTGGGGAATTTCGTCGGTCGACCCCTTCCGAAGGTCGTACAAGCTCGGGGATGGTACCAATCGATCCGCAGGACCCAAATTAGTCCAGACGCAACCACTTTCCAAGTCTCTCCGACCTTCACAAAAAAAGTTATTCAAGAATATCTCCTCAGATTTTGGGGAATTTCGTCGGTCGACCCCTTCCGAAGGTCGTACAAGCTCGGGGATGGTACCAATCGATCCGCAGGACCCAAATTAGTCCAGACGCAACCACTTTTCAAGTCTCTCCGACCTTCACAAAAAAAGTTATTCAAGAATATCTCCTCAGATTTTGGGGAATTTCGTCGGTCGACCCTTTCCGAAGGTCGTACAAGCTCGGGGATGGTACCAATCGATCAGCAGGACCCAAATTAGTCCAGACGCAACCACTTTTCAAGTCTCTCCGACCTTCACAAAAAAAGTTATTCAAGAATATCTCCTCAGATTTGGGGGAATTTCGTCGGTCGACCCCTTCCGAAGGTCGTACAAGCTCGTGGATGGTACCAATCGATCCGCAGGACCCAAATTAGTCCAGACGGAACCACTTTCCAAGTCTCTCCGACCTTCACCAAAAAAGTTATTCAAGAATATCTCCTTCTCCTATGTGCTTTTATCCCTAACCCTAACCCTAACCCTAATCCTAACGTGGCCTCACACAGAATAGATGTTCCCCACAGATAAACAGCTCTTTAGACACCAATCGTGATGGAGATTTCCAAGGTAAGTCGCTTGTTAGAATGACAGTAAAGCATCTCCTTGGGCCGTGCGGTGTATGGGGCACAGGAGTTGCCAGGCCGGGGGGGCCAAGGAGGCAGTGCTTTGGATACATCATACCAGGCTCCACTTCCTTCAACATGACAGGTAAGAGTGCAGAGAGGTGCCTAACCCTGACCTGAATCCATACACTAACCCTAACCAACCCTTCCCCATGCCTAAACCTAACCAGTATTTCTCCGTCCGTCAGCACGTGTGTGACATTCCCCAAATCAGTCAATTTTACCATTTGCTCGTTCGACCCCTTCCGAAAGTCGGAGAAGCTCAAGGATGGTACCGATCGAAGCGCATTTTCCCATTTAGTGGGGGTAGAGCCTACTTGCAAGTCTCTCCGACCTTCACCAAAGAAAGGTATTCAAGAATATCTCCTCAGATTTTGGGGAATTTCGTCGGTCGACCCCTTCCGAAGGTCGTACAAGCTCGGGGATGGTACCAATCGATCCGCAGGACCCAAATTAGTCCAGACGCAACTACTTTCCAAGTCTCTCCGACCTTCACAAAAAAAGTTATTCAAGAATATCTCCTCAGATTTTGGGGAATTTCGTCGGTCGACCCCTTCCGAAGGTCGTACAAGCTCGGGGATGGTACCAATCGATCCGCAGGACCCAAATTAGTCCAGACGCAACCACTTTTCAAGTCTCTCCGACCTTCACAAAAAAAGTTATTCAAGAATATCTCCTCAGATTTTGGGGAATTTCGTCGGTCGACCCTTTCCGAAGGTCGTACAAGCTCGGGGATGGTACCAATCGATCCGCAGGACCCAAATTAGTCCAGACCCAACCACTTTTCAAGTCTCTCCGACCTTCACAAAAAAAGTTATTCAAGAATATCTCCTCAGATTTGGGGGAATTTCGTCGGTCGACCCCTTCCGAAGGTCGTACAAGCTCGTGGATGGTACCAATCGATCCGCAGGACCCAAATTAGTCCAGACGGAACCACTTTCCAAGTCTCTCCGACCTTCACCAAAAAAGTTATTCAAGAATATCTCCTTCTCCTATGTGCTTTTATCCCTAACCCTAACCCTAACCCTAATCCTAACGTGGCCTCACACAGAATAGATGTTCCCCACAGATAAACAGCTCTTTAGACACCAATCGTGATGGAGATTTCCAAGGTAAGTCGCTTGTTAGAATGACAGTAAAGCATCTCCTTGGGCCGTGCGGTGTATGGGGCACAGGAGTTGCCAGGCCGGGGGGGCCAAGGAGGCAGTGCTTTGGATACATCATACCAGGCTCCACTTCCTTCAACATGACAGGTAAGAGTGCAGAGAGGTGCCTAACCCTGACCTGAATCCATACACTAACCCTAACCAACCCTTCCCCATGCCTAAACCTAACCAGTATATCTCCGTCTGTCCGTCAGCACATGTGTTGACATTCCCCAAATCAGTCAATTTTACCATTTGCTCGTTCGACCCCTTCCAAAAGTCGGAGAAGCTCAAGGATGGTATCGATCGATGCGCATTGCCCCATTTAGTGGGGGTAAAGCCAACTTGCAAGTCTCTCCGACCTTCACAAAAAAAGTTATTCAAGAATATCTCCTCAGATTTGTGGGAATTTCGTCGGTCGACCCTTTCCGAAGGTCGTACAAGCTCGTGGATGGTACCAATCGATCCGCAGGACCCAAATTAGTCCAGACGGAACCACTTTCCAAGTCTCTCCGACCTTCACCATAAAAGTTATTCAAGAATATCTCCTCAGATTTGGGGGAATTTCGTCGGTCGACCCCTTCCGAAGGTCGTACAAGCTCGGGGATGGTACCAATCGATCCGCAGGACCCAAATTAGTCCAGACGGAACCACTTTCCAGGTCTCTCCGACCTTCACCAAAAAAGTTATTCAAGAATATCTCCTTCTCCTATGTGCTTTTATCCCTAACCCTAACCCTAACCCTAATCCTAACGTGGCCTCACACAGAATAGATGTTCCCCACAGATAAACAGCTCTTTAGACACCAATCGTGATGGAGATTTCCAAGGTAAGTCGCTTGTTAGAATGACAGTAAAGCATCTCCTTGGGCCGTGCGGTGTATGGGGCACAGGAGTTGCCAGGCCGGGGGGGCCAAGGAGGCAGTGCTTTGGATACATCATACCAGGCTCCACTTCCTTCAACATGACAGGTAAGAGTGCAGAGAGGTGCCTAACCCTGACCTGAATCCATACACTAACCCTAACCAACCCTTCCCCATGCCTAAACCTAACCAGTATATCTCCGTCTGTCCGTCAGCACATGTGTTGACATTCCCCAAATCAGTCAATTTTACCATTTGCTCGTTCGACCCCTTCCAAAAGTCGGAGAAGCTCAAGGATGGTATCGATCGATGCGCATTGCCCCATTTAGTGGGGGTAAAGCCAACTTGCAAGTCTCTCCGACCTTCACAAAAAAAGTTATTCAAGAATATCTCCTCAGATTTGTGGGAATTTCGTCGGTCGACCCTTTCCGAAGGTCGTACAAGCTCGTGGATGGTACCAATCGATCCGCAGGACCCAAATTAGTCCAGACGGAACCACTTTCCAAGTCTCTCCGACCTTCACCATAAAAGTTATTCAAGAATATCTCCTCAGATTTGGGGGAATTTCGTCGGTCGACCCCTTCCGAAGGTCGTACAAGCTCGGGGATGGTACCAATCGATCCGCAGGACCCAAATTAGTCCAGACGGAACCACTTTCCAGGTCTCTCCGACCTTCACCAAAAAAGTTATTCAAGAATATCTCCTTCTCCTATGTGCTTTTATCCCTAACCCTAACCCTAACCCACTTCCTTCAACATGACAGGTAAGAGTGCAGAGAGATGCCTACCCCTGACCTGAATCCATACACTAACCCTAACCAACCCTTCCCCATGCCTAAACCTAACCAGTATTTCTCCGTCCGTCAGCACGTGTGTTGACATTCCCCAAATCAGTCAATTTTACCATTTGCTCGTTCGACCCCTTCCGAAAGTCGGAGAAGCTCAAGGATGGTACCGATCGAAGCGCATTTTCCCATTTAGTGGGGGTAGAGCCTACTTGCAAGTCTCTCCGACCTTCACCAAAGAAAGGTATTCAAGAATATCTCCTCAGATTTTGGGGAATTTCGTCGGTCGACCCCTTCCGAAGGTCGTACAAGCTCGGGGATGGTACCAATCGATCTGCAGGACCCAAATTAGTCCAGACGTAACCACTTTCCAAGTCTCTCCGACCTTCACAAAAAAAGTTATTCAAGAATATCTCCTCAGATTTTGGGGAATTTCGTCGGTCGACCCCTTCCGAAGGTCGTACAAGCTCGGGGATGGTACCAATCGATCCGCAGGACCCAAATTAGTCCAGACGCAACCACTTTTCAAGTCTCTCCGACCTTTACAAAAAAAGTTATTCAAGAATATCTCCTCAGATTTTGGGGAATTTCGTCGGTCGACCCTTTCCGAAGGTCGTACAAGCTCGGGGATGGTACCAATCGATCCGCAGGACCCAAATTAGTCCAGACGCAACCACTTTTCAAGTCTCTCCGACCTTCACAAAAAAAGTTATTCAAGAATATCTCCTCAGATTTGGGGGAATTTCGTCGGTCGACCCCTTCCGAAGGTCGTACAAGCTCGTGGATGGTACCAATCGATCCGCAGGACCCAAATTAGTCCAGACGGAACCACTTTCCAAGTCTCTCCGACCTTCACCAAAAAAGTTATTCAAGAATATCTCCTTCTCCTATGTGCTTTTATCCCTAACCCTAACCCTAATCCTAACGTGGCCTCACACAGAATAGATGTTCCCCACAGATAAACAGCTCTTTAGACACCAATCGTGATGGAGATTTCCAAGGTAAGTCGCTTGTTAGAATGACAGTAAAGCATCTCCTTGGGCCGTGCGGTGTATGGGGCACAGGAGTTGCCAGGCCGGGGGGGCCAAGGAGGCAGTGCTTTGGATACATCATACCAGGCTCCACTTCCTTCAACATGACAGGTAAGAGTGCAGAGAGGTGCCTAACCCTGACCTGAATCCATACACTAACCCTAACCAACCCTTCCCCATGCCTAAACCTAACCAGTATATCTCCGTCTGTCCGTCAGCACATGTGTTGACATTCCCCAAATCAGTCAATTTTACCATTTGCTCGTTCGACCCCTTCCAAAAGTCGGAGAAGCTCAAGGATGGTACCGATCGATGCGCATTGCCCCATTTAGTGGGGGTAAAGCCTACTTGCAAGTCTCTCCGACCTTCACAAAAAAAGTTATTCAAGAATATCTCCTCAGATTTGGGGGAATTTCGTCGGTCGACCCCTTCCGAAGGTCGTACAAGCTCGTGGATGGTACCAATCGATCCGCAGGACCCAAATTAGTCCAGACGGAACCACTTTCCAAGTCTCTCCGACCTTCACCATAAAAGTTATTCAAGAATATCTCCTCAGATTTGGGGGAATTTCGTCGGTCGACCCCTTCCGAAGGTCGTACAAGCTCGGGGATGGTACCAATCGATCCGCAGGACCCAAATTAGTCCAGACGTAACCACTTTCCAAGTCTCTCCGACCTTCACCAAAAAAGTTATTCAAGAATATCTCCTTCTCCTATGTGCTTTTATCCCTAACCCTAACCCTAACCCACTTCCTTCAACATGACAGGTAAGAGTGCAGAGAGATGCCTACCCCTGACCTGAATCCATACACTAACCCTAACCAACCCTTCCCCATAACTAACCTAACCAGTATTTCTCCGTCCGTCAGCACGTGTGTTGACATTCCCCAAATCAGTCAATTTTACCATTTGCTCGTTCGACCCCTTCCGAAAGTCGGAGAAGCTCAAGGATGGTACCGATCGAAGCGCATTTTCCCATTTAGTGGGGGTAGAGCCTACTTGCAAGTCTCTCCGACCTTCACCAAAGAAAGGTATTCAAGAATATCTCCTCAGATTTTGGGGAATTTCGTCGGTCGACCCCTTCCGAAGGTCGTACAAGCTCGGGGATGGTACCAATCGATCCGCAGGACCCAAATTAGTCCAGACGCAACCACTTTCCAAGTCTCTCCGACCTTCACAAAAAAAGTTATTCAAGAATATCTCCTCAGATTTTGGGGAATTTCGTCGGTCGACCCCTTCCGAAGGTCGTACAAGCTCGGGGATGGTACCAATCGATCCGCTGGACCCAAATTAGTCCAGACGCAACCACTTTTCAAGTCTCTCCGACCTTCACAAAAAAAGTTATTCAAGAATATCTCCTCAGATTTTGGGGAATTTCGTCGGTCGACCCTTTCCGAAGGTCGTACAAGCTCGGGGATGGTACCAATCGATCCGCAGGACCCAAATTAGTCCAGACGCAACCACTTTTCAAGTCTCTCCGACCTTCACAAAAAAAGTTATTCAAGATTATCTCCTCAGATTTGGGGGAATTTCGTCGGTCGACCCCTTCCGAAGGTCGTACAAGCTCGTGGATGGTACCAATCGATCCGCAGGACCCAAATTAGTCCAGACGGAACCACTTTCCAAGTCTCTCCGACCTTCACCAAAAAAGTTATTCAAGAATATCTCCTTCTCCTATGTGCTTTTATCCCTAACCCTAACCCTAATCCTAACGTGGCCTCACACAGAATAGATGTTCCCCACAGATAAACAGCTCTTTAGACACCAATCGTGATGGAGATTTCCAAGGTAAGTCGCTTGTTAGAATGACAGTATAGCATCTCCTTGGGCCGTGCGGTGTATGGGGCACAGGAGTTGCCAGGCCGGGGGGGCCAAGGAGGCAGTGCTTTGGATACATCATACCAGGCTCCACTTCCTTCAACATGACAGGTAAGAGTGCAGAGAGGTGCCTAACCCTGACCTGAATCCATACACTAACCCTAACCAACCCTTCCCCATGCCTAAACCTAACCAGTATATCTCCGTCTGTCCGTCAGCACATGTGTTGACATTCCCCAAATCAGTCAATTTTACCATTTGCTCGTTCGACCCCTTCCAAAAGTCGGAGAAGCTCAAGGATGGTACCGATCGATGCGCATTGCCCCATTTAGTGGGGGTAAAGCCTACTTGCAAGTCTCTCCGACCTTCACAAAAAAAGTTATTCAAGAATATCTCCTCAGATTTGGGGGAATTTCGTCGGTCGACCCCTTCCGAAGGTCGTACAAGCTCGTGGATCGTACCAATCGATCCCCAGGACCCAAATTAGTCCAGACGCAACCACTTTCCAAGTCTCTCCGACCTTCACAAAAAAAGTTATTCAAGAATATCTCCTCAGATTTTGGGGAATTTCGTCGGTCGACCCCTTCCGAAGGTCGTACAAGCTCGGGGATGGTACCAATCGATCCGAAGGACCCAAATTAGTCCAGACGCAACCACTTTTCAAGTCTCTCCGACCTTCAAAAAAAAATTTATTCAAGAATATCTCCTCAGATTTTGGGGAATTTCGTCGGTCGACCCTTTCCGAAGGTCGTACAAGCTCGGGGATGGTACCAATCGATCTGCAGGACCCAAATTAGTCCAGACGCAACCACTTTTCAAGTCTCTCCGACCTTCACAAAAAAAGTTATTCAAGAATATCTCCTCAGATTTTGGGGAATTTCGTCGGTCGACCCCTTCCGAAGGTCGTACAAGCTCGGGGATGGTACCAATCGATCCGCAGGACCCAAATTAGTCCAGACGCAACCACTTTTCAAGTCTCTCCGACCTTCACAAAAAAAGTTATTCAAGAATATCTCCTCAGATTTTGGGGAATTTCGTCGGTCGACCCTTTCCGAAGGTCGTACAAGCTCGGGGATGGTACCGATCGATGCGCATTGCCCCATTTAGTGGGGGTAGAGCCTACTTGCAAGTCTCTCCGACCTTCACAAAAAAAGTTATTCAAGAATATCTCCTCAGATTTGGGGGAATTTCGTCGGTCGACCCCTTCCGAAGGTCGTACAAGCTCGTGGATGGTACCAATCGATCCGCAGGACCCAAATTAGTCCAGACGGAACCACTTTCCAAGTCTCTCCGACCTTCACCAAAAAAGTTATTCAAGAATATCTCCTCAGATTTGGGGGAATTTCGTCGGTCGACCCCTTCCGAAGGTCGTACAAGCTCGGGGATGGTACCAATCGATCTGCAGGACCCAAATTAGTCCAGACGGAACCACTTTCCAAGTCTCTCCGACCTTCACCAAAAAAGTTATTCAAGAATATCTCCTTCTCCTATGTGCTTTTATCCCTAACCCTAACCCTAACCCACTTCCTTCAACATGACAGGTAAGAGTGCAGAGAGATGCCTACCCCTGACCTGAATCCATACACTAACCCTAACCAACCCTTCCCCATGCCTAAACCTAACCAGTATTTCTCCGTCCGTCAACACGTGTGTTGACATTCCCCAAATCAGTCAATTTTACCATTTGCTCGTTCGACCCCTTCCGAAAGTCGGAGAAGCTCAAGGATGGTACCGATCGAAGCGCATTACCCCATTTAGTGGGGGTAGAGCCTACTTGCAAGTCTCTCCGACCTTCACCAAAGAAAGTTATTCAAGAATATCTCCTCAGATTTTGGGGAATTTCGGCGGTCGACCATTTCCAAAGGTCGTACAAGCTCGGGGATGGTACCAATCGATCCGCAGGACCCAAATTAGTCCAGACGCAACCACTTTCCAAGTCTCTCCGACCTTCACAAAAAAAGTTATTCAAGAATATCTCCTCAGATTTTGGGGAATTTCGTCGGTCGACCCCTTCCGAAGGTCGTACAAGCTCGGGGATGGTACCAATCGATCTGCAGGACCCAAATTAGTCCAGACGCAACCACTTTTCAAGTCTCTCCGACCTTCACAAAAAAAGTTATTCAAGAATATCTCTTCAGATTTGGGGGAATTTCGTCGGTCGACCCCTTCCGAAGGTCGTACAAGCTCGTGGATGGTACCAATCGATCCGCCGGACCCAAATTAGTCCAGACGGAACCACTTTTCAAGTCTCTCCGACCTTCACTAAAAAAGTTATTCAAGAATATCTCCTCAGATTTTGGGGAATTTTGTCGGTCGACCCTTTCCGAAGGTCGTACAAGCTCGGGGATGGTACCAATCGATCCGCAGGACCCAAATTAGTCCAGACGCAACCACTTTTCAAGTCTCTCCGACCTTCACAAAAAAAGTTATTCAAGAATATCTCCTCAGATTTGGGGGAATTTCGTCGGTCGACCCCTTCCGAAGGTCGTACAAGCTCGGGGATGGTACCAATCGATCCGCAGGACCCAAATTAGTCCAGACGGAACCACTTTCCAAGTCTCTCCGACCTTCACAAAAAAAGTTATTCAAGAATATCTCCTTCTCCTATGTGCTTTTATCCCTAACCCTAACCCTAACCCTAACCCTAATCCTAACGTGGCCTCACACAGAATAGTTGTTCCCCACAGATAAACAGCTCTTTAGACACCAATCGTGATGGAGATTTCCAAGGTAAGTCGCTTGTTAGAATGACAGTAAAGCATCTCCTTGGGCCGTGCGGTGTATGGGGCACAGGAGTTGCCAGGCCGGGGGGGCCAAGGAGGCAGTGCTTTGGATACATCATACCAGGCTCCACTTCCTTCAACATGACAGGTAAGAGTGCAGAGAGGTGCCTAACCCTGACCTGAATCCATACACTAACCCTAACCAACCCTTCCCCATGCCTAAACCTAACCAGTATATCTCCGTCTGTCCGTCAGCACATGTGTTGACATTCCCCAAATCAGTCAATTTTACCATTTGCTCGTTCGACCCCTTCCGAAAGTCGGAAAAGCTCAAAAATGGTACCGATCGATGCGCATTGCCCCATTTAGTGGGGGTAGAGCCTACTTGCAAGTCTCTCCGACCTTCACAAAAAAAGTTATTCAAGAATATCTCCTCAGATTTGGGGGAATTTCGTCGGTCGACCCCTTCCGAAGGTCGTACAAGCTCGGGGATGGTACCAATCGATCCGCAGGACCCAAATTAGTCCAGACGGAACCACTTTCCAAGTCTCTCCGACCTTCACCAAAAAAGTTATTCAAGAATATCTCCTTCTCCTATGTGCTTTTATCCCTAACCCTACCCCTAACCCACTTCCTTCAACATGACAGGTAAGAGTGCAGAGAGATGCCTACCCCTGACCTGAATCCATACACTAACCCTAACCAACCCTTCCCCATGCCTAAACCTAACCAGTATTTCTCCGTCCGTCAGCACCAGTGTTGACATTCCCCATATCAGTCAATTTTACCATTTGCTCGTTCGACCCCTTCCGAAAGTCGGAGAAGCTCAAGGATGGTACCGATCGAAGCGCATTACCCCATTTAGTGGGGGTAGAGCCTACTTGCAAGTCTCTCCAACCTTCACCAAAGAAAGGTATTCAAGAATATCTCCTCAGATTTTGGGGAATTTCGTCGGTCGACCCCTTCCGAAGGTCGTACAAGCTCGTGGATGGTACCAATCGATCCGCAGGACCCAAATTAGTCCAGACGGAACCACTTTTCAAGTCTCTCCGACCTTCACTAAAAAAGTTATTCAAGAATATCTCCTCAGATTTTGGGGAATTTTGTCGGTCGACCCTTTCCGAAGGTCGTACAAGCTCGGGGATGGTACCAATCGATCCGCAGGACCCAAATTAGTCCAGACGGAACCACTTTCCAAGTCTCTCCGACCTTCACCAAAAAAGTTATTCAAGAATATCTCCTTCTCCTATGTGCTTTTATCCCTAACCCTACCCCTAACCCACTTCCTTCAACATGACAGGTAAGAGTGCAGAGAGATGCCTACCCCTGACCTGAATCCATACACTAACCCTAACCAACCCTTCCCCATGCCTAAACCTAACCAGTATTTCTCCGTCCGTCAGCACCAGTGTTGACATTCCCCATATCAGTCAATTTTACCATTTGCTCGTTCGACCCCTTCCGAAAGTCGGAGAAGCTCAAGGATGGTACCGATCGAAGCGCATTACCCCATTTAGTGGGGGTAGAGCCTACTTGCAAGTCTCTCCAACCTTCACCAAAGAAAGGTATTCAAGAATATCTCCTCAGATTTTGGGGAATTTCGTCGGTCGACCCCTTCCGAAGGTCGTACAAGCTCGTGGATGGTACCAATCGATCCGCAGGACCCAAATTAGTCCAGACGGAACCACTTTTCAAGTCTCTCCGACCTTCACTAAAAAAGTTATTCAAGAATATCTCCTCAGATTTTGGGGAATTTTGTCGGTCGACCCTTTCCGAAGGTCGTACAAGCTCGGGGATGGTACCAATCGATCCGCAGGACCCAAATTAGTCCAGACGCAACCACTTTTCAAGTCTCTCCGACCTTCACAAAAAAAGTTATTCAAGAATATCTCCTCAGATTTGGGGGAATTTCGTCGGTCGACCCCTTCCGAAGGTCGTACAAGCTCGGGGATGGTACCAATCGATCCGCAGGACCCAAATTAGTCCAGACGGAACCACTTTCCAAGTCTCTCCGACCTTCACAAAAAAAGTTATTCAAGAATATCTCCTTCTCCTATGTGCTTTTATCCCTAACCCTAACCCTAACCCTAACCCTAATCCTAACGTGGCCTCACACAGAATAGTTGTTCCCCACAGATAAACAGCTCTTTAGACACCAATCGTGATGGAGATTTCCAAGGTAAGTCGCTTGTTAGAATGACAGTAAAGCATCTCCTTGGGCCGTGCGGTGTATGGGGCACAGGAGTTGCCAGGCCGGGGGGGCCAAGGAGGCAGTGCTTTGGATACATCATACCAGGCTCCACTTCCTTCAACATGACAGGTAAGAGTGCAGAGAGGTGCCTAACCCTGACCTGAATCCATACACTAACCCTAACCAACCCTTCCCCATGCCTAAACCTAACCAGTATATCTCCGTCTGTCCGTCAGCACATGTGTTGACATTCCCCAAATCAGTCAATTTTACCATTTGCTCGTTCGACCCCTTCCGAAAGTCGGAAAAGCTCAAAAATGGTACCGATCGATGCGCATTGCCCCATTTAGTGGGGGTAGAGCCTACTTGCAAGTCTCTCCGACCTTCACCAAAAAAGTTATTCAAGAATATCTCCTTCTCCTATGTGCTTTTATCCCTAACCCTACCCCTAACCCACTTCCTTCAACATGACAGGTAAGAGTGCAGAGAGATGCCTACCCCTGACCTGAATCCATACACTAACCCTAACCAACCCTTCCCCATGCCTAAACCTAACCAGTATTTCTCCGTCCGTCAGCACCAGTGTTGACATTCCCCATATCAGTCAATTTTACCATTTGCTCGTTCAACCCCTTCCGAAAGTCGGAGAAGCTCAAGGATGGTACCGATCGAAGCGCATTACCCCATTTAGTGGGGGTAGAGCCTACTTGCAAGTCTCTCCAACCTTCACCAAAGAAAGGTATTCAAGAATATCTCCTCAGATTTTGGGGAATTTCGTCGGTCGACCCCTTCCGAAGGTCGTACAAGCTCGGGGATGGTACCAATCGATCCGCAGGACCCAAATTAGTCCAGACGCAACCACTTTCCAAGTCTCTCCGACCTTCACAAAAAAAGTTATTCAAGAATATCTCCTCAGATTTGGGGGAATTTCGTCGGTCGACCCCTTCCGAAGGTCGTACAAGCTCGGGGATGGTACCAATCGATCCGCAGGACCCAAATTAGTCCAGACGGAACCACTTTCCAAGTCTCTCCGACCTTCACCAAAAAAGTTATTCAAGAATATCTCCTTCTCCTATGTGCTTTTATCCCTAACCCTAACCCTAACCCACTTCCTTCAACATGACAGGTAAGAGTGCAGAGAGATGCCTACCCCTGACCTGAATCCATACACTAACCCTAACCAACCCTTCCCCATGCCTAAACCTAACCAGTATTTCTCCGTCCGTCAACACGTGTGTTGACATTCCCCAAATCAGTCAATTTTACCATTTGCTCGTTCGACCCCTTCCGAAAGTCGGAGAAGCTCAAGGATGGTACCGATCGAAGCGCATTACCCCATTTAGTGGGGGTAGAGCCTACTTGCAAGTCTCTCCGACCTTCACCAAAGAAAGTTATTCAAGAATATCTCCTCAGATTTTGGGGAATTTCGTCGGTCGACCATTTCCAAAGGTCGTACAAGCTCGGGGATGGTACCAATCGATCCGCAGGACCCAAATTAGTCCAGACGCAACAACTTTCCAAGTCTCTCCGACCTTCACAAAAAAAGTTATTCAAGAATATCTCCTCAGATTTGGGGGAATTTCGTCGGTCGACCCCTTCCGAAGGTCGTACAAGCTCGGGGATGGTACCAATCGATCCGCAGGACCCAAATTAGTCCAGACGGAACCACTTTCCAAGTCTCTCCGACCTTCACCAAAAAAGTTATTCAAGAATATCTCCTTCTCCTATGTGCTTTTATCCCTAACCCTACCCCTAACCCACTTCCTTCAACATGACAGGTAAGAGTGCAGAGAGATGCCTACCCCTGACCTGAATCCATACACTAACCCTAACCAACCCTTCCCCATGCCTAAACCTAACCAGTATATCTCCGTCTGTCCGTCAGCACATGTGTTGACATTCCCCAAATCAGTCAATTTTACCATTTGCTCGTTCGACCCCTTCCAAAAGTCGGAGAAGCTCAAGGATGGTACCGATCGATGCGCATTGCCCCATTTAGTGGGGGTAAAGCCTACTTGCAAGTCTCTCCGACCTTCACAAAAAAAGTTATTCAAGAATATCTCCTCAGATTTGGGGGAATTTCGTCGGTCGACCCCTTCCGAAGGTCGTACAAGCTCGTGGATGGTACCAATCGATCCGCAGGACCCAAATTAGTCCAGACGGAACCACTTTCCAAGTCTCTCCGACCTTCACCAAAAAAGTTATTCAAGAATATCTCCTTCTCCTATGTGCTTTTATCCCTAACCCTACCCCTAACCCACTTCCTTCAACATGACAGGTAAGAGTGCAGAGAGATGCCTACCCCTGACCTGAATCCATACACTAACCCTAACCAACCCTTCCCCATGCCTAAACCTAACCAGTATTTCTCCGTCCGTCAGCACCAGTGTTGACATTCCCCATATCAGTCAATTTTACCATTTGCTCGTTCGACCCCTTCCGAAAGTCGGAGAAGCTCAAGGATGGTACCGATCGAAGCGCATTACCCCATTTAGTGGGGGTAGAGCCTACTTGCAAGTCTCTCCAACCTTCACCAAAGAAAGGTATTCAAGAATATCTCCTCAGATTTTGGGGAATTTCGTCGGTCGACCCCTTCCGAAGGTCGTACAAGCTCGTGGATGGTACCAATCGATCCGCAGGACCCAAATTAGTCCAGACGGAACCACTTTTCAAGTCTCTCCGACCTTCACTAAAAAAGTTATTCAAGAATATCTCCTCAGATTTTGGGGAATTTTGTCGGTCGACCCTTTCCGAAGGTCGTACAAGCTCGGGGATGGTACCAATCGATCCGCAGGACCCAAATTAGTCCAGACGGAACCACTTTCCAAGTCTCTCCGACCTTCACCAAAAAAGTTATTCAAGAATATCTCCTTCTCCTATGTGCTTTTATCCCTAACCCTACCCCTAACCCACTTCCTTCAACATGACAGGTAAGAGTGCAGAGAGATGCCTACCCCTGACCTGAATCCATACACTAACCCTAACCAACCCTTCCCCATGCCTAAACCTAACCAGTATTTCTCCGTCCGTCAGCACCAGTGTTGACATTCCCCATATCAGTCAATTTTACCATTTGCTCGTTCGACCCCTTCCGAAAGTCGGAGAAGCTCAAGGATGGTACCGATCGAAGCGCATTACCCCATTTAGTGGGGGTAGAGCCTACTTGCAAGTCTCTCCAACCTTCACCAAAGAAAGGTATTCAAGAATATCTCCTCAGATTTTGGGGAATTTCGTCGGTCGACCCCTTCCGAAGGTCGTACAAGCTCGTGGATGGTACCAATCGATCCGCAGGACCCAAATTAGTCCAGACGGAACCACTTTTCAAGTCTCTCCGACCTTCACTAAAAAAGTTATTCAAGAATATCTCCTCAGATTTTGGGGAATTTTGTCGGTCGACCCTTTCCGAAGGTCGTACAAGCTCGGGGATGGTACCAATCGATCCGCAGGACCCAAATTAGTCCAGACGCAACCACTTTTCAAGTCTCTCCGACCTTCACAAAAAAAGTTATTCAAGAATATCTCCTCAGATTTGGGGGAATTTCGTCGGTCGACCCCTTCCGAAGGTCGTACAAGCTCGGGGATGGTACCAATCGATCCGCAGGACCCAAATTAGTCCAGACGGAACCACTTTCCAAGTCTCTCCGACCTTCACAAAAAAAGTTATTCAAGAATATCTCCTTCTCCTATGTGCTTTTATCCCTAACCCTAACCCTAACCCTAACCCTAATCCTAACGTGGCCTCACACAGAATAGTTGTTCCCCACAGATAAACAGCTCTTTAGACACCAATCGTGATGGAGATTTCCAAGGTAAGTCGCTTGTTAGAATGACAGTAAAGCATCTCCTTGGGCCGTGCGGTGTATGGGGCACAGGAGTTGCCAGGCCGGGGGGGCCAAGGAGGCAGTGCTTTGGATACATCATACCAGGCTCCACTTCCTTCAACATGACAGGTAAGAGTGCAGAGAGGTGCCTAACCCTGACCTGAATCCATACACTAACCCTAACCAACCCTTCCCCATGCCTAAACCTAACCAGTATATCTCCGTCTGTCCGTCAGCACATGTGTTGACATTCCCCAAATCAGTCAATTTTACCATTTGCTCGTTCGACCCCTTCCGAAAGTCGGAAAAGCTCAAAAATGGTACCGATCGATGCGCATTGCCCCATTTAGTGGGGGTAGAGCCTACTTGCAAGTCTCTCCGACCTTCACCAAAAAAGTTATTCAAGAATATCTCCTTCTCCTATGTGCTTTTATCCCTAACCCTACCCCTAACCCACTTCCTTCAACATGACAGGTAAGAGTGCAGAGAGATGCCTACCCCTGACCTGAATCCATACACTAACCCTAACCAACCCTTCCCCATGCCTAAACCTAACCAGTATTTCTCCGTCCGTCAGCACCAGTGTTGACATTCCCCATATCAGTCAATTTTACCATTTGCTCGTTCAACCCCTTCCGAAAGTCGGAGAAGCTCAAGGATGGTACCGATCGAAGCGCATTACCCCATTTAGTGGGGGTAGAGCCTACTTGCAAGTCTCTCCAACCTTCACCAAAGAAAGGTATTCAAGAATATCTCCTCAGATTTTGGGGAATTTCGTCGGTCGACCCCTTCCGAAGGTCGTACAAGCTCGGGGATGGTACCAATCGATCCGCAGGACCCAAATTAGTCCAGACGCAACCACTTTCCAAGTCTCTCCGACCTTCACAAAAAAAGTTATTCAAGAATATCTCCTCAGATTTGGGGGAATTTCGTCGGTCGACCCCTTCCGAAGGTCGTACAAGCTCGGGGATGGTACCAATCGATCCGCAGGACCCAAATTAGTCCAGACGGAACCACTTTCCAAGTCTCTCCGACCTTCACCAAAAAAGTTATTCAAGAATATCTCCTTCTCCTATGTGCTTTTATCCCTAACCCTAACCCTAACCCACTTCCTTCAACATGACAGGTAAGAGTGCAGAGAGATGCCTACCCCTGACCTGAATCCATACACTAACCCTAACCAACCCTTCCCCATGCCTAAACCTAACCAGTATTTCTCCGTCCGTCAACACGTGTGTTGACATTCCCCAAATCAGTCAATTTTACCATTTGCTCGTTCGACCCCTTCCGAAAGTCGGAGAAGCTCAAGGATGGTACCGATCGAAGCGCATTACCCCATTTAGTGGGGGTAGAGCCTACTTGCAAGTCTCTCCGACCTTCACCAAAGAAAGTTATTCAAGAATATCTCCTCAGATTTTGGGGAATTTCGTCGGTCGACCATTTCCAAAGGTCGTACAAGCTCGGGGATGGTACCAATCGATCCGCAGGACCCAAATTAGTCCAGACGCAACAACTTTCCAAGTCTCTCCGACCTTCACAAAAAAAGTTATTCAAGAATATCTCCTCAGATTTGGGGGAATTTCGTCGGTCGACCCCTTCCGAAGGTCGTACAAGCTCGGGGATGGTACCAATCGATCCGCAGGACCCAAATTAGTCCAGACGGAACCACTTTCCAAGTCTCTCCGACCTTCACCAAAAAAGTTATTCAAGAATATCTCCTTCTCCTATGTGCTTTTATCCCTAACCCTACCCCTAACCCACTTCCTTCAACATGACAGGTAAGAGTGCAGAGAGATGCCTACCCCTGACCTGAATCCATACACTAACCCTAACCAACCCTTCCCCATGCCTAAACCTAACCAGTATATCTCCGTCTGTCCGTCAGCACATGTGTTGACATTCCCCAAATCAGTCAATTTTACCATTTGCTCGTTCGACCCCTTCCAAAAGTCGGAGAAGCTCAAGGATGGTACCGATCGATGCGCATTGCCCCATTTAGTGGGGGTAAAGCCTACTTGCAAGTCTCTCCGACCTTCACAAAAAAAGTTATTCAAGAATATCTCCTCAGATTTGGGGGAATTTCGTCGGTCGACCCCTTCCGAAGGTCGTACAAGCTCGGGGATGGTACCAATCGATCCGCAGGACCCAAATTAGTCCAGACGGAACCACTTTCCAAGTCTCTCCGACCTTCACCAAAAAAGTTATTCAAGAATATCTCCTTCTCCTATGTGCTTTTATCCCTAACCCTAACCCTAACCCACTTCCTTCAACATGACAGGTAAGAGTGCAGAGAGATGCCTACCCCTGACCTGAATCCATACACTAACCCTAACCAACCCTTCCCCATGCCTAAACCTAACCAGTATTTCTCCGTCCGTCAACACGTGTGTTGACATTCCCCAAATCAGTCAATTTTACCATTTGCTCGTTCGACCCCTTCCGAAAGTCGGAGAAGCTCAAGGATGGTACCGATCGAAGCGCATTACCCCATTTAGTGGGGGTAGAGCCTACTTGCAAGTCTCTCCGACCTTCACCAAAGAAAGTTATTCAAGAATATCTCCTCAGATTTTGGGGAATTTCGTCGGTCGACCATTTCCAAAGGTCGTACAAGCTCGGGGATGGTACCAATCGATCCGCAGGACCCAAATTAGTCCAGACGCAACAACTTTCCAAGTCTCTCCGACCTTCACAAAAAAAGTTATTCAAGAATATCTCCTCAGATTTGGGGGAATTTCGTCGGTCGACCCCTTCCGAAGGTCGTACAAGCTCGGGGATGGTACCAATCGATCCGCAGGACCCAAATTAGTCCAGACGGAACCACTTTCCAAGTCTCTCCGACCTTCACCAAAAAAGTTATTCAAGAATATCTCCTTCTCCTATGTGCTTTTATCCCTAACCCTACCCCTAACCCACTTCCTTCAACATGACAGGTAAGAGTGCAGAGAGATGCCTACCCCTGACCTGAATCCATACACTAACCCTAACCAACCCTTCCCCATGCCTAAACCTAACCAGTATATCTCCGTCTGTCCGTCAGCACATGTGTTGACATTCCCCAAATCAGTCAATTTTACCATTTGCTCGTTCGACCCCTTCCAAAAGTCGGAGAAGCTCAAGGATGGTACCGATCGATGCGCATTGCCCCATTTAGTGGGGGTAAAGCCTACTTGCAAGTCTCTCCGACCTTCACAAAAAAAGTTATTCAAGAATATCTCCTCAGATTTGGGGGAATTTCGTCGGTCGACCCCTTCCGAAGGTCGTACAAGCTCGTGGATGGTACCAATCGATCCGCAGGACCCAAATTAGTCCAGACGGAACCACTTTCCAAGTCTCTCCGACCTTCACCAAAAAAGTTATTCAAGAATATCTCCTTCTCCTATGTGCTTTTATCCCTAACCCTAACCCTAACCCTAACCCTAACCCTAACGTGGCCTCACACAGAATAGATGTTCCCCACAGATAAACAGCTCTTTAGACACCAATCGTGATGGAGATTTCCAAGGTAAGTCGCTTGTTAGAATGACAGTAAAGCATCTCCTTGGGCCGTGCGGTGTATGGGGCACAGGAGTTGCCAGGCCGGGGGGGCCAAGGAGGCAGTGCTTTGGATACATCATACCAGGCTCCACTTCCTTCAACATGACAGGTAAGAGTGCAGAGAGGTGCCTAACCCTGACCTGAATCCATACACTAACCCTAACCAACCCTTCCCCATGCCTAAACCTAACCAGTATATCTCCGTCTGTCCGTCAGCACATGTGTTGACATTCCCCAAATCAGTCAATTTTACCATTTGCTCGTTCGATCCCTTCCAAAAGTCGGAGAAGCTCAAGGATGGTACCGATCGATGCGCATTTCCCCATTCAGTGGGGGTAGAGCCTACTTTCAAGTCTCTCCGACCTTCACAAAAAAAGTTATTCAAGAATATCTCCTCAGATTTGGGGGAATTTCGTCGGTCGACCCCTTCCGAAGGTCGTACAAGCTCGGGGATGGTACCAATCGATCCGCAGGACCCAAATTAGTCCAGACGCAACCACTTTCCAAGTCTCTCCGACCTTCACCAAAAAAGTTATTCAAGAATATCTCCTCAGATTTGGGGGAATTTCGTCGGTCGACCCCTTCCGAAGGTCGTACAAGCTCGGGGATGGTACCAATCGATCCGCAGTACCCAAATTAGTCCAGACGCAACCACTTTTCAAGTCTCTCCGACCTTCACAAAAAAAGTTATTCAAGAATATCTCCTCAGATTTTGGGGAATTTCGTCGGTCGACCCCTTCCGAAGGTCGTACAAGCTCGGGGATGGTACCAATCGATCTGCAGGACCCAAATTAGTCCAGACGCAACCACTTTTCAAGTCTCTCCGACCTTCACAAAAAAAGTTATTCAAGAATATCTCCTCAGATTTTGGGGAATTTCGTCGGTCGACCCTTTCCGAAGGTCGTACAAGCTCGGGGATGGTACCAATCGATCCGCAGGACCCAAATTAGTCCAGACACAACTACTTTTCAAGTCTCTCCGACCTTCACAAAAAAAGTTATTCAAGAATATCTACTCAGATTTGGGGGAATTTCGTCGGTCGACCCCTTCCGAAGGTCGTACAAGCTCGTGGATGGTACCAATCGATCCGCAGGACCCAAATTAGTCCAGACGGAACCACTTTCCAAGTCTCTCCGACCTTCACCAAAAAAGTTATTCAAGAATATCTCCTTCTCCTATGTGCTTTTATCCCTAACCCTAACCCTAACCCTAACGTGGCCTCACACAGAATAGATGTTCCCCACAGATAAACAGCTCTTTAGACACCAATCGTGATGGAGATTTCCAAGGTAAGTCGCTTGTTAGAATGACAGTAAAGCATCTCCTTGGGCCGTGCGGTGTATGGGGCACAGGAGTTGCCAGGCCGGGGGGGCCAAGGAGGCAGTGCTTTGGATACATCATACCAGGCTCCACTTCCTTCAACATGACAGGTAAGAGTGCAGAGAGGTGCCTAACCCTGACCTGAATCCATACACTAACCCTAACCAACCCTTCCCCATGCCTAAACCTAACCAGTATATCTCCGTCTGTCCGTCAGCACATGTGTTGACATTCCCCAAATCAGTCAATTTTACCATTTGCTCGTTCGATCCCTTCCAAAAGTCGGAGAAGCTCAAGGATGGTACCGATCGATGCGCATTTCCCCATTCAGTGGGGGTAGAGCCTACTTTCAAGTCTCTCCGACCTTCACAAAAAAAGTTATTCAAGAATATCTCCTCAGATTTGGGGGAATTTCGTCGGTCGACCCCTTCCGAAGGTCGTACAAGCTCGGGGATGGTACCAATCGATCCGCAGGACCCAAATTAGTCCAGACGCAACCACTTTCCAAGTCTCTCCGACCTTCACCAAAAAAGTTATTCAAGAATATCTCCTCAGATTTGGGGGAATTTCGTCGGTCGACCCCTTCCGAAGGTCATACAAGCTCGGGGATGGTACCAATCGATCCGCAGTACCCAAATTAGTCCAGACGCAACCACTTTTCAAGTCTCTCCGACCTTCACAAAAAAAGTTATTCAAGAATATCTCCTCAGATTTTGGGGAATTTCGTCGGTCGACCCCTTCCGAAGGTCGTACAAGCTCGGGGATGGTACCAATCGATCTGCAGGACCCAAATTAGTCCAGACGCAACCACTTTTCAAGTCTCTCCGACCTTCACAAAAAAAGTTATTCAAGAATATCTCCTCAGATTTTGGGGAATTTCGTCGGTCGACCCTTTCCGAAGGTCGTACAAGCTCGGGGATGGTACCAATCGATCCGCAGGACCCAAATTAGTCCAGACACAACCACTTTTCAAGTCTCTCCGACCTTCACAAAAAAAGTTATTCAAGAATATCTCCTCAGATTTGGGGGAATTTCGTCGGTCGACCCCTTCCGAAGGTCGTACAAGCTCGTGGATGGTACCAATCGATCCGCAGGACCCAAATTAGTCCAGACGGAACCACTTTCCAAGTCTCTCCGACCTTCACCAAAAAAGTTATTCAAGAATATCTCCTTCTCCTATGTGCTTTTATCCCTAACCCTAACCCTAACCCTAACGTGGCCTCACACAGAATAGATGTTCCCCACAGATAAACAGCTCTTTAGACACCAATCGTGATGGAGATTTCCAAGGTAAGTCACTTGTTAGAATGACAGTAAAGCATCTCCTTGGGCCGTGCGGTGTATGGGGCACAGGAGTTGCCAGGCCGGGGGGGCCAAGGAGGCAGTGCTTTGGATACATCATACCAGGCTCCACTTCCTTCAACATGACAGGTAAGAGTGCAGAGAGGTGCCTAACCCTGACCTGAATCCATACACTAACCCTAACCAACCCTTCCCCATGCCTAAACCTAACCAGTATATCTCCGTCTGTCCGTCAGCACATGTATTGACATTCCCCAAATCAGTCAATTTTACCATTTGCTCGTTCGACCCCTTCCAAAAGTCGGAGAAGCTCAAAGATGGTACCGATCGATGCGCATTGCCCCATTTAGTGGGGGTAAAGCCTACTTGCAAGTCTCTCCGACCTTCACAAAAAAAGTTATTCAAGAATATCTCCTCAGATTTGGGGGAATTTCGTCGGTCGACCCCTTCCGAAGGTCGTACAAGCTCGTGGATGGTACCAATCGATCCGCAGGACCCAAATTAGTCCAGACACAACTACTTTTCAAGTCTCTCCGACCTTCACCATAAAAGTTATTCAAGAATATCTCCTCAGATTTGGGGGAATTTCGTCGGTCGACCCCTTCTGAAGGTCGTACAAGCTCGGGGATGGTACCAATCGATCCGCAGGACCCAAATTAGTCCAGACGGAACCACTTTCCAAGTCTCTCCGACCTTCACCAAAAAAGTTATTCAAGAATATCTCCTCAGATTTGGGGGAATTTCGTCGGTCGACCCCTTCTGAAGGTCGTACAAGCTCGGGGATGGTACCAATCGATCCGCAGGACCCAAATTAGTCCAGACGGAACCACTTTCCAAGTCTCTCCGACCTTCACCAAAAAAGTTATTCAAGAATATCTCCTTCTCCTATGTGCTTTTATCCCTAACCCTAACCCTAACCCTAACCCTAACCCTAACGTGGCCTCACACAGAATAGATGTTCCCCACAGATAAACAGCTCTTTAGACACCAATCGTGATGGAGATTTCCAAGGTAAGTCGCTTGTTAGAATGACAGTAAAGCATCTCCTTGGGCCGTGCGGTGTATGGGGCACAGGAGTTGCCAGGCCGGGGGGGCCAAGGAGGCAGTGCTTTGGATACATCATACCAGGCTCCACTTCCTTCAACATGACAGGTAAGAGTGCAGAGAGGTGCCTAACCCTGACCTGAATCCATACACTAACCCTAACCAACCCTTCCCCATGCCTAAACCTAACCAGTATATCTCCGTCTGTCCGTCAGCACATGTGTTGACATTCCCCAAATCAGTCAATTTTACCATTTGCTCGTTCGATCCCTTCCAAAAGTCGGAGAAGCTCAAGGATGGTACCGATCGATGCGCATTTCCCCATTCAGTGGGGGTAGAGCCTACTTTCAAGTCTCTCCGACCTTCACAAAAAAAGTTATTCAAGAATATCTCCTCAGATTTGGGGGAATTTCGTCGGTCGACCCCTTCCGAAGGTCGTACAAGCTCGGGGATGGTACCAATCGATCCGCAGGACCCAAATTAGTCCAGACGCAACCACTTTCCAAGTCTCTCCGACCTTCACCAAAAAAGTTATTCAAGAATATCTCCTCAGATTTGGGGGAATTTCGTCGGTCGACCCCTTCCGAAGGTCGTACAAGCTCGGGGATGGTACCAATCGATCCGCAGTACCCAAATTAGTCCAGACGCAACCACTTTTCAAGTCTCTCCGACCTTCACAAAAAAAGTTATTCAAGAATATCTCCTCAGATTTTGGGGAATTTCGTCGGTCGACCCCTTCCGAAGGTCGTACAAGCTCGGGGATGGTACCAATCGATCTGCAGGACCCAAATTAGTCCAGACGCAACCACTTTTCAAGTCTCTCCGACCTTCACAAAAAAAGTTATTCAAGAATATCTCCTCAGATTTTGGGGAATTTCGTCGGTCGACCCTTTCCGAAGGTCGTACAAGCTCGGGGATGGTACCAATCGATCCGCAGGACCCAAATTAGTCCAGACACAACTACTTTTCAAGTCTCTCCGACCTTCACAAAAAAAGTTATTCAAGAATATCTACTCAGATTTGGGGGAATTTCGTCGGTCGACCCCTTCCGAAGGTCGTACAAGCTCGTGGATGGTACCAATCGATCCGCAGGACCCAAATTAGTCCAGACGGAACCACTTTCCAAGTCTCTCCGACCTTCACCAAAAAAGTTATTCAAGAATATCTCCTTCTCCTATGTGCTTTTATCCCTAACCCTAACCCTAACCCTAACGTGGCCTCACACAGAATAGATGTTCCCCACAGATAAACAGCTCTTTAGACACCAATCGTGATGGAGATTTCCAAGGTAAGTCGCTTGTTAGAATGACAGTAAAGCATCTCCTTGGGCCGTGCGGTGTATGGGGCACAGGAGTTGCCAGGCCGGGGGGGCCAAGGAGGCAGTGCTTTGGATACATCATACCAGGCTCCACTTCCTTCAACATGACAGGTAAGAGTGCAGAGAGGTGCCTAACCCTGACCTGAATCCATACACTAACCCTAACCAACCCTTCCCCATGCCTAAACCTAACCAGTATATCTCCGTCTGTCCGTCAGCACATGTGTTGACATTCCCCAAATCAGTCAATTTTACCATTTGCTCGTTCGATCCCTTCCAAAAGTCGGAGAAGCTCAAGGATGGTACCGATCGATGCGCATTTCCCCATTCAGTGGGGGTAGAGCCTACTTTCAAGTCTCTCCGACCTTCACAAAAAAAGTTATTCAAGAATATCTCCTCAGATTTGGGGGAATTTCGTCGGTCGACCCCTTCCGAAGGTCGTACAAGCTCGGGGATGGTACCAATCGATCCGCAGGACCCAAATTAGTCCAGACGCAACCACTTTCCAAGTCTCTCCGACCTTCACCAAAAAAGTTATTCAAGAATATCTCCTCAGATTTGGGGGAATTTCGTCGGTCGACCCCTTCCGAAGGTCATACAAGCTCGGGGATGGTACCAATCGATCCGCAGTACCCAAATTAGTCCAGACGCAACCACTTTTCAAGTCTCTCCGACCTTCACAAAAAAAGTTATTCAAGAATATCTCCTCAGATTTTGGGGAATTTCGTCGGTCGACCCCTTCCGAAGGTCGTACAAGCTCGGGGATGGTACCAATCGATCTGCAGGACCCAAATTAGTCCAGACGCAACCACTTTTCAAGTCTCTCCGACCTTCACAAAAAAAGTTATTCAAGAATATCTCCTCAGATTTTGGGGAATTTCGTCGGTCGACCCTTTCCGAAGGTCGTACAAGCTCGGGGATGGTACCAATCGATCCGCAGGACCCAAATTAGTCCAGACACAACCACTTTTCAAGTCTCTCCGACCTTCACAAAAAAAGTTATTCAAGAATATCTCCTCAGATTTGGGGGAATTTCGTCGGTCGACCCCTTCCGAAGGTCGTACAAGCTCGTGGATGGTACCAATCGATCCGCAGGACCCAAATTAGTCCAGACGGAACCACTTTCCAAGTCTCTCCGACCTTCACCAAAAAAGTTATTCAAGAATATCTCCTTCTCCTATGTGCTTTTATCCCTAACCCTAACCCTAACCCTAACGTGGCCTCACACAGAATAGATGTTCCCCACAGATAAACAGCTCTTTAGACACCAATCGTGATGGAGATTTCCAAGGTAAGTCGCTTGTTAGAATGACAGTAAAGCATCTCCTTGGGCCGTGCGGTGTATGGGGCACAGGAGTTGCCAGGCCGGGGGGGCCAAGGAGGCAGTGCTTTGGATACATCATACCAGGCTCCACTTCCTTCAACATGACAGGTAAGAGTGCAGAGAGGTGCCTAACCCTGACCTGAATCCATACACTAACCCTAACCAACCCTTCCCCATGCCTAAACCTAACCAGTATATCTCCGTCTGTCCGTCAGCACATGTATTGACATTCCCCAAATCAGTCAATTTTACCATTTGCTCGTTCGACCCCTTCCAAAAGTCGGAGAAGCTCAAAGATGGTACCGATCGATGCGCATTGCCCCATTTAGTGGGGGTAAAGCCTACTTGCAAGTCTCTCCGACCTTCACAAAAAAAGTTATTCAAGAATATCTCCTCAGATTTGGGGGAATTTCGTCGGTCGACCCCTTCCGAAGGTCGTACAAGCTCGTGGATGGTACCAATCGATCCGCAGGACCCAAATTAGTCCAGACACAACTACTTTTCAAGTCTCTCCGACCTTCACCATAAAAGTTATTCAAGAATATCTCCTCAGATTTGGGGGAATTTCGTCGGTCGACCCCTTCTGAAGGTCGTACAAGCTCGGGGATGGTACCAATCGATCCGCAGGACCCAAATTAGTCCAGACGGAACCACTTTCCAAGTCTCTCCGACCTTCACCAAAAAAGTTATTCAAGAATATCTCCTCAGATTTGGGGGAATTTCGTCGGTCGACCCCTTCTGAAGGTCGTACAAGCTCGGGGATGGTACCAATCGATCCGCAGGACCCAAATTAGTCCAGACGGAACCACTTTCCAAGTCTCTCCGACCTTCACCAAAAAAGTTATTCAAGAATATCTCCTTCTCCTATGTGCTTTTATCCCTAACCCTAACCCACTTCCGTCAACATGACAGGTAAGAGTGCAGAGAGATGCCTACCCCTGACCTGAATCCATACACTAACCCTAACCAACCCTTCCCCATGCCTAAACCTAACCAGTATTTCTCCGTCCGTCAGCACGTGTGTTGACATTCCCCATATCAGTCAATTTTACCATTTGCTCGTTCGACCCCTTCCGAAAGTCGGAGAAGCTCAAGGATGGTACCGATCGAAGCGCATTACCCCATTTAGTGGGGGTAGAGCCTACTTGCAAGTCTCTCCGACCTTCACCAAAGAAAGGTATTCAAGAATATCTCCTCAGATTTTGGGGAATTTCGTCGGTCGACCCCTTCCGAAGGTCGTACAAGCTCGGGGATGGTACCAATCGATCCGCAGGACCCAAATTAGTCCAGATGCAACCACTTTCCAAGTCTCTCCGACCTTCACAAAAAAAGTTATTCAAGAATATCTCCTCAGATTTTGGGGAATTTCGTCAGTCGACCCCTTCCGAAGGTCGTACAAGCTCGGGGATGGTACCAATCGATCCGCAGGACCCAAATTAGTCCAGACGCAACCACTTTTCAAGTCTCTCCGACCTTCACAAAAAAAGTTATTCAAGAATATCTCCTCAGATTTTGGGGAATTTCGTCGGTCGACCCTTTCCGAAGGTCGTACAAGCTCGGGGATGGTACCAATCGATCCGCAGGACCCAAATTAGTCCAGACGCAACCACTTTTCAAGTCTCTCCGACCTTCACAAAAAAAGTTATTCAAGAATATCTCCTCAGATTTGGGGGAATTTCGTCGGTCGACCCCTTCCGAAGGTCGTACAAGCTCGTGGATGGTACCAATCGATCCGCAGGACCCAAATTAGTCCAGACGGAACCACTTTCCAAGTCTCTCCGACCTTCACCAAAAAAGTTATTCAAGAATATCTCCTTCTCCTATGTGCTTTTATCCCTAACCCTAACCCTAACCCTAACCCTGACCTGAATCCATACACTAACCCTATCCAACCCTTCCCCAAGCCTAAACCTAACCAGTATATCTCCGTCCGTCAGCACATGTGTTGACATTCCCCAAATCAGTCAATTTTACCATTTGCTCGTTCGACCCCTTCCCAAGGTCGGAAAAGCTCAAGGATGGTACCGATCGAAGCGCATTACCCCATTTAGTGGGGGTAGAGCCTACTTGCAAGTCTCTCCGACCTTCACAAAAAAAGTTATTCAAGAATATCTCCTCAGATTTGGGGGAATTTCGTCGGTCGACCCCTTCCGAAGGTCGTACAAGCTCGTGGATGGTACCAATCAATCTGCAGGACCCAAATTAGTCCAGACGGAACCACTTTCCAAGTCTCTCCGACCTTCACCAAAAAAGTTATTCAAGAATATCTCCTCAGATTTGGGGGAATTTCGTCGGTCGACCCCTTCCGAAGGTCGTACAAGCTCGGGGATGGTACCAATCGATCCGCAGGACCCAAATTAGTCCAGACGGAACCACTTTCCAAGTCTCTCCGACCTTCACCAAAAAAGTTATTCAAGAATATCTCCTTCTCCTATGTGCTTTTATCCCTAACCCTAACCCACTTCCGTCAACATGACAGGTAAGAGTGCAGAGAGATGCCTACCCCTGACCTGAATCCATACACTAACCCTAACCAACCCTTCCCCATGCCTAAACCTAACCAGTATTTCTCCGTCCGTCAGCACGTGTGTTGACATTCCCCATATCAGTCAATTTTACCATTTGCTCGTTCGACCCCTTCCGAAAGTCGGAGAAGCTCAAGGATGGTACCGATCGAAGCGCATTACCCCATTTAGTGGGGGTAGAGCCTACTTGCAAGTCTCTCCGACCTTCACCAAAGAAAGGTATTCAAGAATATCTCCTCAGATTTTGGGGAATTTCGTCGGTCGACCCCTTCCGAAGGTCGTACAAGCTCGGGGATGGTACCAATCGATCCGCAGGACCCAAATTAGTCCAGACGCAACCACTTTCCAAGTCTCTCCGACCTTCACAAAAAAAGTTATTCAAGAATATCTCCTCAGATTTTGGGGAATTTCGTCAGTCGACCCCTTCCGAAGGTCGTACAAGCTCGGGGATGGTACCAATCGATCCGCAGGACCCAAATTAGTCCAGACGCAACCACTTTTCAAGTCTCTCCGACCTTCACAAAAAAAGTTATTCAAGAATATCTCCTCAGATTTTGGGGAATTTCGTCGGTCGACCCTTTCCGAAGGTCGTACAAGCTCGGGGATGGTACCAATCGATCCGCAGGACCCAAATTAGTCCAGACGCAACCACTTTTCAAGTCTCTCCGACCTTCACAAAAAAAGTTATTCAACAATATCTCCTCAGATTTGGGGGAATTTCGTCGGTCGACCCCTTCCGAAGGTCGTACAAGCTCGTGGATGGTACCAATCGATCCGCAGGACCCAAATTAGTCCAGACGGAACCACTTTCCAAGTCTCTCCGACCTTCACCAAAAAAGTTATTCAAGAATATCTCCTTCTCCTATGTGCTTTTATCCCTAACCCTAACCCTAACCCTAACCCTGACCTGAATCCATACACTAACCCTATCCAACCCTTCCCCAAGCCTAAACCTAACCAGTATATCTCCGTCCGTCAGCACATGTGTTGACATTCCCCAAATCAGTCAATTTTACCATTTGCTCGTTCGACCCCTTCCCAAGGTCGGAAAAGCTCAAGGATGGTACCGATCGAAGCGCATTACCCCATTTAGTGGGGGTAGAGCCTACTTGCAAGTCTCTCCGACCTTCACAAAAAAAGTTATTCAAGAATATCTCCTCAGATTTGGGGGAATTTCGTCGGTCGACCCCTTCCGAAGGTCGTACAAGCTCGTGGATGGTACCAATCGATCCGCAGGACCCAAATTAGTCCAGACGGAACCACTTTCCAAGTCTCTCCGACCTTCACCAAAAAAGTTATTCAAGAATATCTCCTCAGATTTGGGGGAATTTCGTCGGTCGACCCCTTCCGAAGGTCGTACAAGCTCGGGGATGGTACCAATCGATCCGCAGGACCCAAATTAGTCCAGACGGAACCACTTTCCAAGTCTCTCCGACCTAACCCTAACCCTAACCCTAACCCTAACCCTAACCCTAACCAAAAAAGTTATTCAAGAATATCTCCTTCTCCTATGTGCTTTTATCCCTAACCCTAACCCACTTCCGTCAACATGACAGGTAAGAGTGCAGAGAGATGCCTACCCCTGACCTGAATCCATACACTAACCCTAACCAACCCTTCCCCATGCCTAAACCTAACCAGTATTTCTCCGTCCGTCAGCACGTGTGTTGACATTCCCCATATCAGTCAATTTTACCATTTGCTCGTTCGACCCCTTCCGAAAGTCGGAGAAGCTCAAGGATGGTACCGATCGAAGCGCATTACCCCATTTAGTGGGGGTAGAGCCTACTTGCAAGTCTCTCCGACCTTCACCAAAGAAAGGTATTCAAGAATATCTCCTCAGATTTTGGGGAATTTCGTCGGTCGACCCCTTCCGAAGGTCGTACAAGCTCGGGGATGGTACCAATCGATCCGCAGGACCCAAATTAGTCCAGACGCAACCACTTTCCAAGTCTCTCCGACCTTCACAAAAAAAGTTATTCAAGAATATCTCCTCAGATTTTGGGGAATTTCGTCAGTCGACCCCTTCCGAAGGTCGTACAAGCTCGGGGATGGTACCAATCGATCCGCAGGACCCAAATTAGTCCAGACGCAACCACTTTTCAAGTCTCTCCGACCTTCACAAAAAAAGTTATTCAAGAATATCTCCTCAGATTTTGGGGAATTTCGTCGGTCGACCCTTTCCGAAGGTCGTACAAGCTCGGGGATGGTACCAATCGATCCGCAGGATCCAAATTAGTCCAGACGCAACCACTTTTCAAGTCTCTCCGACCTTCACAAAAAAAGTTATTCAACAATATCTCCTCAGATTTGGGGGAATTTCGTCGGTCGACCCCTTCCGAAGGTCGTACAAGCTCGTGGATGGTACCAATCGATCCGCAGGACCCAAATTAGTCCAGACGGAACCACTTTCCAAGTCTCTCCGACCTTCACCAAAAAAGTTATTCAAGAATATCTCCTTCTCCTATGTGCTTTTATCCCTAACCCTAACCCTAACCCTAACCCTGACCTGAATCCATACACTAACCCTATCCAACCCTTCCCCAAGCCTAAACCTAACCAGTATATCTCCGTCCGTCAGCACATGTGTTGACATTCCCCAAATCAGTCAATTTTACCATTTGCTCGTTCGACCCCTTCCCAAGGTCGGAAAAGCTCAAGGATGGTACCGATCGAAGCGCATTACCCCATTTAGTGGGGGTAGAGCCTACTTGCAAGTCTCTCCGACCTTCACAAAAAAAGTTATTCAAGAATATCTCCTCAGATTTGGGGGAATTTCGTCGGTCGACCCCTTCCGAAGGTCGTACAAGCTCGTGGATGGTACCAATCGATCCGCAGGACCCAAATTAGTCCAGACGGAACCACTTTCCAAGTCTCTCCGACCTTCACCAAAAAAGTTATTCAAGAATATCTCCTCAGATTTGGGGGAATTTCGTCGGTCGACCCCTTCCGAAGGTCGTACAAGCTCGGGGATGGTACCAATCGATCCGCAGGACCCAAATTAGTCCAGACGGAACCACTTTCCAAGTCTCTCCGACCTTCACCAAAAAAGTTATTCAAGAATATCTCCTTCTCCTATGTGCTTTTATCCCTAACCCTAACCCACTTCCGTCAACATGACAGGTAAGAGTGCAGAGAGATGCCTACCCCTGACCTGAATCCATACACTAACCCTAACCAACCCTTCCCCATGCCTAAACCTAACCAGTATTTCTCCGTCCGTCAGCACGTGTGTTGACATTCCCCATATCAGTCAATTTTACCATTTGCTCGTTCGACCCCTTCCGAAAGTCGGAGAAGCTCAAGGATGGTACCGATCGAAGCGCATTACCCCATTTAGTGGGGGTAGATTCTACTTGCAAGTCTCTCCGACCTTCACCAAAGAAAGGTATTCAAGAATATCTCCTCAGATTTTGGGGAATTTCGTCGGTCGACCCCTTCCGAAGGTCGTACAAGCTCGGGGATGGTACCAATCGATCCGCAGGACCCAAATTAGTCCAGACGCAACCACTTTCCAAGTCTCTCCGACCTTCACAAAAAAAGTTATTCAAGAATATCTCCTCAGATTTTGGGGAATTTCGTCAGTCGACCCCTTCCGAAGGTCGTACAAGCTCGGGGATGGTACCAATCGATCCGCAGGACCCAAATTAGTCCAGACGCAACCACTTTTCAAGTCTCTCCGACCTTCACAAAAAAAGTTATTCAAGAATATCTCCTCAGATTTTGGGGAATTTCGTCGGTCGACCCTTTCCGAAGGTCGTACAAGCTCGGGGATGGTACCAATCGATCCGCAGGACCCAAATTAGTCCAGACGCAACCACTTTTCAAGTCTCTCCGACCTTCACAAAAAAAGTTATTCAAGAATATCTCCTCAGATTTGGGGGAATTTCGTCGGTCGACCCCTTCCGAAGGTCGTACAAGCTCGTGGATGGTACCAATCGATCCGCAGGACCCAAATTAGTCCAGACGGAACCACTTTCCAAGTCTCTCCGACCTTCACCAAAAACGTTATTCAAGAATATCTCCTTCTCCTATGTGCTTTTATCCCTAACCCTAACCCTAACCCTAACCCTGACCTGAATCCATACACTAACCCTATCCAACCCTTCCCCAAGCCTAAACCTAACCAGTATATCTCCGTCCGTCAGCACATGTGTTGACATTCCCCAAATCAGTCAATTTTACCATTTGCTCGTTCGACCCCTTCCCAAGGTCGGAAAAGCTCAAGGATAGTACCAATCGATGCGCAGTATCCGAATTAGTGGGGGTAGAGCCTATTTGCAAGTCTCTCCGACCTTCACAAAACAAGTTATTTCAAGAAAATCTCCGTCAACACATGTGTTGACATTCCCCAAATCAGTCAATTTTACCATTTGCTCGTTCGACCCCGTCTGAAGGTCGTACAAGCTCGGATATGGCACCAATCCATCCGTAGGACCCAAATTAGTCCAGACACAACCACTTTCCAAGTCTCTCCGACCTTCACCAAAAAAGTGATTCAAGAATATCTCCTTCTCCTATGTGCTTTTATCCCTAAACCTAACCCTAACCCGCGAATGCAGGGCCACAGCTGTGGCCGCACCATGGATATGATTGTGGATCGCGCGTCAGAGGTCGCAATGGTGGATCCAGTTCGGTAGATTCTGTATCGTGCCTGCTGATCGTAGTGGTAATGGAGGATCCTTTGTCGCGCTGGCATCGGTTGATGGTGGACCACGACCGAGGCGGCAGCTGATAATGGATTCTAACTGGCGGCAGTGGACAATAACTGTGGACTATAGTGGATCCCATCCTGATGCTGGATCGTGATCTTGCTGCTGACCAGAGACTATGATTGCAGCAGGACTGCTTCACATATAGTATCGAAAAAATGTTTACCCTCATCGATGCTGCTAAAAACTTTAATCCTGATGATGTTTTCTTAACACTAGACATCTCTTGCACTTCTGTCCGTCCTGGGAGAGGGATCCCTCACATGTGGCTCTCTCTGAGGTTTCTACATATTTTTACCTGTTAAAAAGGTTTTTAGTAGTTTTTCCTTACTCTTGTTGAGGGTTAAGGACAGAGGATGTCACACCATGTTAAAGCCCTATGAGACGAATTGTGATTTGTGAATGTGGGCTATACAAATAAAACTAGATTGATTGATTGATTATGTGCATTTTTTTGTTTATTTAGCCAAAAGGCTTGATTGAATGTAAGGGACCTGTTGAGCCTTGGTGGAGGTATGCGTTCAGCTGAGTAACAATTCTCCAGTCAAGTATAAGATGCTAGCAGCCTGGTAAAATATGAGGTTGATTGCATTGTTTAAATCTACAGTACTGAGTTGCAGTGGGCTAATATTCTCTTAGAATCTGTATTTTACGCAGAACTTTAATGAAAAGCCTGATCTGTTGAAGTCTGTATGTTTGAGATATAATGCACGTTGTACAATGCAGCAGTACTCTGTATCTTATGGTCCAGTTGCTCCTATCAAGAGCGTCCACAGTGGAAGATGAATCATCTTCACATTCACTGTATCACACATGTTCAGGTGGACACACAAAGATGCTGGCCTACACATGCATACTCATTTATTTGGACCATCCACTGTCCCTGAGGGTCAGGGTCTGTTATGTAAGGTCAAGCAGACATTAGTAATCTTGTCTGCCTGCAGCCTCTTCTGAAGGCCTGTGGAGCAACACATCTACATACTATGAATACGAATGACTACAACTCAATGCTTAGAGCTATTAGAGCCAAGGCTATCAGTATGTAATCAGAGTAGAAAGAGCAATGATAGGAAGCGTGACCTAGGTAACCACATGGTTCAGCTGTGGAACAGGGTTCAGAGTGATGACAAACTCATACACATCGAAATGTGTGGTGTTTGTAATTCTGTAATAAAAGCATATACATGTTGACCCATGTCAGGTGAGTGTCCACAACACATTTCCTCCAAATGGAATCCAAGAGTGTCTGGTATAATTAACTCCCCGAGACAGATTCTCCCCTGATTTAGATGCAACACCTGTTCTTTCAATTCCAGGACAGTAGTTTCCATTTGAGAGAGGCCTGTCCAATACAGTTACACTTCACTGTCATTCTGCCTGTCAGTCCACTGACACTCATGTGAAGGAGCTGCTGATATTTCCTGCTAATATTCAATTTGACTGGTTGTATGACAAAATCTAATAATACATTTTCTATTGCTTTGAAAGTAGTTTACAGTATGACAGCAGTGATGTGCGAGTCACCTACCTGACCAGGGCACAACCTGCTCCATTCAACCTGCAAAAAGCAATAATTGACCATCTGCAAACCTCCATCTTTGACAGTTATATTGATAAAGAACTTACTTATCATTATTCCTATTATCATAAAAATAAATAATAAGGATAAGAAACGTCATGACAATTTGCTGCCTGCTGTGCATGATTTAGCACCACAGAGAAAGAGGTGAGAGTGAAATTAAGTTAATCAGTAAAATATCTATTTTAATCAAGCCAACTTGGAGTAAACACCGTGTAATCCGTTTCCATACCTTTTACACCTTGGTATTCCTGTCCCTTTCAAAGGGATTTCGTTCTGCTTGAATAACTGGCTGTGACATTAAGAGGGCATGAAGTTGATGTTTCAAACTAAGTATAAAGTGTTTAGTGTTTGTTTGGGTTTCATTGGAAAATATGAACTTAGACAGTCTTAACTTGTTTACAAAGCCAGGATGGGCAGAACTAAAATGTACCATGTCAATAGAATATGTAAATCTTGAGGAACATTTCACTCGTGTGGTGCTGTTATTAACTATATTACACAGCATTTACACTCTAAAACACAAAAAAAAACAATTAAATGATGTTTCTTAATTACATTTGGATTTCTTTTAACATAAACATTATCAGAGGGAACATTGGGCAAAGAGAAAATAATCCCTTTAAATGTCTGTTTAGTTACTTGTCATATTTAGTTTTTGAGATTATGGATTACTGCTGTCTAAGGATCAATTACAAACCAGGAAAATTGTTTGATTCTGTGTGTCACTAAACTTATATAAAAATGAATATTACTTGGGAGGGTTTCTCTTCTGATTAACTTTTGGATTTGATGAGTATGGGCCAGTGGTGTGGAGGACGACACCCATGCAGCATGTGTGCAGGAATTCTCCCGGTGCTGCTGATAGTTAATTTGACTGTGACAGATGGTCAGTGTTTTTGTGTCGCAGAAGGAGAGGGAGAGCAAGGCAAAGAGCACTGGCCTCCTGGCTGGTTTTTTGGTCATTTTGGTTAAAGGGAATGGCATCCCTCCTCATCCTCTTAAAAATCGCCTACTGAATATGAATGTTAAAGTCTTGTGTTTGCAGAGGGTTGTATGGTTGTACTGCAGCCTGGTGTCATTTTCATGTGATTTAATGAGGCAAAGCAGTGAGTGAACAGCCGTGTGTAACTGCACTGCACTCTGATGTGGCTCCTGTCAGAGGCTGCTGGTTTAACAACATATCAGTCTTTTTGCCTGCAGTTACTGCAAACTTAATGAACTGTAGAGGCTTTCATACAATATAAAGCAGCATTGTACAGCAGATACTGTCGTTGCGTGGTCGTTCCTAAATCCTAAATATGAGAAGATGAGCCGAACTCGGTTTTGTTCAATCAAGTATTTATTTAGAAAGCAATGAAAGGTATGAACAGCAAAATAACGGGCATCCACACACTGCCCGGAACTCTTGCAGCCCCGGACAGTCTCGAGTCGCATCAGAACGCATCAAACAGCCGGCGTCTGTAAGATTTTATAACAGTCCTTGGTTCTTCCTCCTCGATAGTGCACAGGCATGTCCACGCCTCTTGGCACTGGAGTCCAGGAAGTGACAAGGAGGAGTAGCTGCCAATCTCACTCCTCTTCTGATAGTTGCTAAGCAAAATTTTCACATAAACAAGCCTTGACACAGCTGATACATTGTAGGTCCTTGGAGTAAAGAATATTATGTTCCTGCTATATCGGCTGAAATGTTCTATTAGTGTAAACATTAGGATCCTCAAAACCAAAACAACAATGTCACAATGTCACTCCGAACCAGGGACATCTGCTTGAACTCTGTGTGATGTCAAATGAATTTGAGGGAGCTATGTTATAATGTAAAAGTATGAGAACAAATTAAAATATTCATTATTAACACCAAGCAGCAAAGGCTATTTATAAATAATTTGTGTGCAGGCCATTATCTGGCTAAAACTCTTCCTGTCCCAACCTATCTTTATTTGTTAAGAGTTCATTCAGACACAGAGAGAAACTAAAATATTGAATTCCTAACAATACAGATAAGAATAACCCACATTCATCCATAGATCAATGCCAACTTATTTACTGACTCTCCTGCTTTGAACACATTAAACCTTACTTCCTGTGCCTATATTGGTTGGAGAGTGTAACATTGAAATGAATTATTTATTATTTAACCATCAATCTGTTGCTGTAGCACCTCTGCAGCAACTACTTAGATATTCAGTAGCTGTAGTGCATCATTCGCTTAGCTGACAAGATCATCGGCTCCAGGCTGCACCCCCTTGATCAATTGCGTTCCACCAGGGCCAAGCAGTGTGCAGGCAATATAATCTCCGACCCATCCCACCCTGGACATGGACTCTTTGAACTTTGTCCCTCAGGCAAAAGACAGAGATCCATAAAAACCTCCATAAGCAGACTCAAGAACTTCTCTCAGAAGCTGTCATCCTGCTGTCAAACAACGGCTCTACTCTGTGTCACAATCCCAACTCACCATGATATTATTGACCTATTGGTCACTTGAATGTGGAGAGGCATATGTTGAAGGGTCTACTAAAACATAGGGCTGAACCATTTGGGGAAATAATCTAATTGCGATTTTTTTTCCCCCAATATTGCGATTGCGATTTAATATGCGATTTTTTTATTTGATACAATTTTTTTTCCCCAACAAAACGTAATGAATGACTTAAATATGACCAACACAATATTAGATACATTTAGTGTTAAATAATATTTAAAATTATAGGTGTCTTACTGCTCCCAAGTCAGAAACATTTCACACAACTGAAACATAGAATTTGCCTCTACTATACTTTGAAAATATTTTGTAAAATCAAAGTAAATAAAGTTATAAATAAAAAACGGAGAAATGCACAGGCCACAAAGTCAAACAGTACAACTGCATGTATGAACAGTTTCCTGAAGCTGATGAAATGGTCCCACTCCTCAGACTGTGATTTTTAACCCTTTCGAACACAAGTCACCTAACAGACAGAGTGTGTGTGGAGCCACAACACAGCAGACATGAGGCGCTGTAAAGCCTTGAGCATCCCGTTCATGTCCCGGTGGTCGTGCAGCGGTGCGGAGGCGCCGGGCCTCAGCGGGAACACCCCCATGCTGAACACCTCCGTCTCGCAGATGTGAGTGTAGGTGACCGGGGGGCTCCAGAGCCCCGCCGCCCCGGCGCTCGGCTCGCCGCCCCGGAGCTCGTCTTGCTTTTCCGGGGAGGGATTTTCAGGTCCGCCGCCGGCACCGCGGTCACCAGCGAGATGAGCTCGCTCTATGTTTGCGCCACGTAGGTGACGCAAGCCTGCTTCGCTATCTTCTGGATCAGCGGAGTTGTGTATTCTGGCTGCGGGTGCGGACGGCAGCCCAGTGCGCTACTCTTGTTCGCGCACGTTGCGATTAGGAAATCTCGTTTTATCAAATCGCGATTAAATCGCAAATGCAATTAATCGTTCAGCCCTACTAAAAATTTTCCTTTTTGATAAAGCTTGTTGTTGGAACTGGATCAGGTGACTCCTGAACCATACCTTAGTAATGCTACTTAGCTTTAGACTGCTGAGAGAACTCCTATCTTGCACTGAGCACTTCTCTGCCTTTCCTGGCCCCCCATGTACATTACTACATGTCCTTTCCACCCACCTCTCTTCTCTCCTCCTTTACTCTCACTCCAACTGGTCGAGGCAGATGGCAGAGTCTGGTTCTGGTGGCATCTTCCTGTTAAACAGGATTTTTTTTTTTTCCACAGTGGCCAAGTACTTACTCATTGTGCGAATGTTGGGGTTCTCCATGGGGGTTGCCTTGCTCGGGCATCCGGGGCTTTAGCCCCAGACGTTTTTTTCTTTAGACCCAAATAATTTGATCAGCTGCTCTCTCACTGGTATGTCACATTAAGCTCTATGACATCATTAGATATATATTTGTACTGAAGCAGATGTGTAAGCAGCAAGTGAAGCTACTTGGTAAATGGTAAATGGATTTGTATTTATATAGCGCTTTTCTAGTCTGATGAAGACCATTCAAAGCGCTTTACAGTACAGTTTCACATTCACCCGTTCAAACACACATTCATACAGTGCATCTACTTGCAGCACTTTGTTATTCTCCCTCCTCTTATCCAACTTATTGTTGAATAATAAGTAGCTATGAGCTCTTTATTACCTGATGGGGCTTGATTGTGAAGAGCTTTGTATGCGAGGAAAAGGATTTTGAATTTATTTAGGGGGGCAATGCAGTGAAGCCAAGACAGGAGTGAAATACTTGATGCACAAAACATATCGATGCAAATCTATTTGTCTTCCGTCAATAATCATTATATTACTTATTATTGTGAATCGATATTCATAATTAAAGGTTATGTTATCCAAAAATCTATAACCTGCCAGTACAATCTAATTTCTCTCTGTCCTGCCAGTTTAAATAGCCCTGCATTGAATTAAGTCGTTAAAAACAGAACTCACTGCTGCACCTTGCACCAATGGGCCCATAATTACTGCTGAGCCCTGGGAGATATTAACCACCAGAGAGGGGACAGGAGTTGAGAGTACATATTGTTGTCTGGGCGTGTGGAAGAGATACACACTTATCTGAGAAAAATAAATATTGCTCAATTGGTTTTCAATATGTTTAATCAGCTGTCACAATAGTCTTTCAGAGGCATTAAAGATATTAAAACCCTGATTTATATAAAGCACAATATTACTTTGAAGTTAATATGAGCAGATCAATTCCACTTATTCAGTTTGAATGAATACTTCATAGAGTCGAATCATCTTTGGTTCTCATTCACATTCCTCATGCACTGATGGACGCACAGACACGCTCACACTTTGTCTCTCTTTTGCCTCTCCCTCCCATTGAAACACTCATTAGCGGTCTACTCTATCTTTTCTCACCAACAGCGTAGGAACATGGATCAATACAAGTTTGTGATGTGATTCTCCACTTTGAGTGCCTAGCTCTCTGTGTGCCTCCCCCTCCATTTCATACCCCTCCTTCTCTCCTTCTCTCCTTCTTGACCTGGAACACTTCAACAAAAACATGTGCAAAGTGATGTGCATTTGTTGTGTAAATCTACACGTTTGACCTGGAATTAACATCCACGGATTGATCTGATTCCAAGTGGGCAACAGTAAAGACAAGTGTGAACCATAGACTGTGGTGTGAACGCATCCAAATGTGTCCTCAGTGCATCTTGAGTTCCGATCACTCAGACCACATTCAGAGTTGGTCTGGGACACATTACTACATTATTTTAGCTCTATGTACGCTGGTCCTTCATATGTATGACGTTTAATAATAAATATTAATAATAGTAATATTTTGCATTTATATAGTGCCTTTCAAGAGACCCAAGGACGTTTACTCAGCTGATGTCCTCTGACCCAGTACTTCTCTCTGATTACCTGGGTTCGTGTGCGGAGCTGCTTTGTAAACACCCCCACTCCCCCCGGCCCCCCTTGTGCTTTTGCTCTAGCTGCTTTCATGTGCAAAAAACTATAACCAGCAAGTACAATCTAATTCAATCAATGAATCAGTGAATTGTTTTTTTACCACAGCCACAATATCCACTTTGACCACCACATAATTTCAATATTTTTTCAAATGAGTAAATTCTCATTCTGAGCTGTGCACGGCACATTCAGGAGACATTTTAATGTCAGATGCGAACAGATGAACTTAGAGCTGTCCTCTTGTAAAACACAATTTCCCCCCGGGATCAATAAAGTATTTCTGATTCTGATGAACTTAGAACTGTCCACTTGTGATTGGCCGTCTCAAGACAGATGTTAAACTGCCTGTATACATTTTTCTGTGTGTTGAGGGATTGTAACCAACATTTGATGTGATGACTACCAATATAATGTATCCTATATTTATCCTATATTTTGTTAGAGGATGTATTTTCTTAATTGTCAATAATAATCAGTGAAACACTTTTGAAAAATAATCATGTAACAGACATTAAAGCCCTTGTCCTTCAAGCGTCTGTTATAGCCTTGTAACATAGACCTGACTTGGGGAATAAGATCAATAAATGTTGAATAAGACCTCTGTCGATTCTGCTGCGTGTAACACTGTGTAAGAAAAAGGGAAAGTGATGGTGAGTAATGCTCGGTCAATGGTTGCTTGTCTTAATAACACGTACTGTATAATCATCGATGTTGGCAGTTGATGCTTGAGGCCTATTCAGTGTGGGAGATGCTGACATGCAAACACAATTGATACAAAGCACACTGAACAAATTCAAAGGTGGATGACAGAATTTGTTATTCATAGTTTGGGCCTGTGCTTAATGTTTTTGCAAGTGCTCCCATTTGCATGACTGTCAAATAATGCATACTGTAACTGGCAGTGTTAATTTTGGCAGCTATTTTTGATTTAGTCTTAGTCTTTTGACGAAAATGCATATTAGTTTTAGTCTAGTTTTAGTCATTTTTATCCTTCTTAGTTTTAGTCTAGTTTTAGTCGACAAAAACAAATTACATTTTAGTCTAGTTTTAGTCGACGAAAACAAATTACATTTTAGTCTAGTTTTAGTCACATTTAATAGCCACATTAAACTCCTTATCTTCCCTTCTCAGGTCCAGGGACCCCCTGTGTTGTGTCTACAACTGCGTACTAGACTAGCTTGCAGTACTTAGGTTGTCCATTAGATGTCCCTCCTATAGGTCTATAGCAGGGGTCGGCAACCTTTACTATCAAAAGAGCCATTTTGCCCCCTCTTCCCCCAAATAAAATTTGTCTGGAGCCGCAAAACATATTTGATAACAAAGCTGATAAAGTTTTATATAAAGGTATACTATACTAAATTGTAGATTATTGCATTTATGAAATTATAGAACAACAATAAAGAAAACTGTTGACATTTTATTTATTTTTACCTGTTACAACAAAGGGAAACACCAAATGCTTATGAAGAGGAGAAGAAAATACACAGGCAAGTGTAGGTCTACTTTGAAATAAATTAAACGCAGAACTATGTAGGGTTATTTGAGTCATCCCCATATTTGTGAGAAATGTATGAAATAAGAAGTACCCTATTTTGAAATAAATAAAAACATATAGCTGCAGCCTATATATTTTAGTTGGCGTTGGCGAAATGTGAAAACAAAAATTGAAAGCAGATCAGACTGGAGGAGGAAACTGAAGCTCGGTAGAAACCAACTGCAGCCTCTGCTCTGATCCAGAAGCTGCGGAGCTGATCTCAGATCAGCTGAGACCAGAGAAACTCTGTGTTTTCACTGTTTCCATAGTTAAGAAGCAGGTGAGTCAGTGACCGCCTGCTTCATGTGAACGAGCTCTGATCTCACTGTCTCTCTGAGCGAGTGCGTGGGGGCGGTCCCTCGGGACCGGAGCGCTATACACACACACACAGACGCACACACACACAGACACACACACTCGCCGCTCCGGGAACATCATGACGGCCTGATACGATTATGTTTTTAAAAATTGTTGTGACTTAGTCAAACGCCAACATTTTCGTTTCGTCTCGTCTCGTTAACGAAAATTAAAATAGATTTCGTCGTAGTTTTTATTTTCAAAGATCCATTTCGTTACATCTTCGTCTCGTCTTAGTCATCGGAAAAGGGGCGTTAACGAATATTTTTCGTTATCGTTATCGTCAACGAAATTAACACTGGTAACTGGTAATCACAACAGCTTTTAAGTTGCCAATAGTTGAAAAGAGGTGTAGAGAAGTTTATTTTTTGTTTAAAAAAACATTTAGGCTACATATCACATGGAATGGATGAAACTGATACGGTGGTGGTTTACGTTTTTTTTTTTCAGTTGCATTTTAGTACCACAAAGTTCCCTCAATGCTATGTAGATGTATTGAAATTTGGCTCATGCTGTATGTATTCTGTTTATGATTAAAAGTTATAGACTTTAGGGCAGACTGAAACAAATAATGAGTGTCTGATGTGCACTTTATGTATTGGAAGTATGCAGACTCAATTTTACACAAACTCTCTGCTGAGACATTTACTCCGCTATTGTGAGACCCAGACTTTGAATTGGTATCGACTTGAGGAGGATCCAATGACAAGATCCCTGGCAGAACCTTCTCTTAGAGCAGATTTTCCCCACAACAAACCAGCTCTTATTATCAACACTCACTCTTATTTACAAGCCGTAGGCTCTCCCTCTTTTTAAAAATGTATTTATTGCTTTGCGCTGGCAGAAAATTGCCTGAACTTGATGAGATCGCACACACGCTCAATCTTTCGTGTGTCCGTCATCCGGGAGCTATCAAAGCGATGTCATTTAGGTGGAATGTGACTTGAAGGCATCATTTATAAATCGAAGAAATAATCACAAAACAGTCAGGCCTCGAGGGATCCCCAACACAATTTGGTCGTGCCACAGATCCTTCATCCTGCCGCCTGCCTGTCATTCTCAACGCCTGTTCCCACTCACATTTGGGAGCTATCGGGGGCTAATTAGCAGCTAATCAATGTTTAATTAAAATGGGGTTGTTAATTAAAATGACTGGTGGAGGGCTTTGGGACCTTCTTTCTCTGTCTGACACCTCAGGTGCTATAAGAATATGGGGCTGCGCTCAGGGAACACAGGGAGTTCTGCCAAACTGTAACTTTGCTAACTTCAGAAAGAGAGTTTGAAAAGCCATTAAAAGAAAATTGAATTGAAACTCACATCGAGTTGATGAGTGAGAAATTGTACAGCCAGTGTTTTCAAAAAACACTTAGGTATCATTGCCTCTGTTGTATTCACGGGTGAGGGAGCGGACCTTGGTCTTAGTTATGATATGTGTGCTCTATGTGAGACTGAGAATGGAGAATAGGCCTATAACCCAGAGTAAGAGAATGTACTATATAAATGACCTCATGGTGGAGATATTTACTTCTGGTTGCAGGTAATCCATACTTGTAGAGGATGACGGATACTCTTTTAGCTTGTTTTTAGTGGCTTTGATTGAATATCAGTCTCCACTGTCTTGTTTCCAGTAGAACAAATGAGTTTCAGTGTGAGTAGTCACCAGCACTGGGCCTGCTTCTTCAAAATGAGGTGTTTTTATTTGTTGCCTCTGCTGGGACTAAATGGAAGTTTGGTGAGGGACAGAAGAGGTTTTAAAATGACACGAACAGAGAAGCATATGTGTCTCTCCGGGCATGCCAAGAAGCTGTATTTTTAAGCCAGAGCAAATTGGAAACAAAGTACAACAGGACTCTCAAAATAAAAATATCCCTTTTATTGTAGCCAGTGATTAACACTGACCTTTAACTGAGAAGGAGACGTGGTTAAGTTAAGAGGAAGGCAGTGAGAGCGAGAGAGAGAGAGAGAAACGGAAGATAGAAGAGAGAAAATGACACAGGGAGGTGCGACAGATCACAGTAATTAATGTCTATTGGAGACATAAAGGTGTTATGCAAATTAAAGATGAAATTCAAAGCTCAACTCACCCTAAACCCAGACTAAATCTGCTGCCAGATATGTGGGAACAAACACACGTTTGAACAGCTCTCTTAGTGAGGACATTCATTGACATAATGCATTCCCTAACCCCTTACCCCTTCCCTGACCCCTCTACACGGTCGTACTCGCGCGGTGGCGTAGACAACATTCTCGACGTCTCTTCCTACAACGCCTTCGTGATATGGAGAGAGATCAACCCAGACTGAATGCAAGCTGAACAAGCGGCGGGTGTTCCTAGAGCAGCTGGGAAAGGCTCTCGTAACTCCATTCTTCGAACGCATCCCGCCCCCGGAAGCGTCCGCCGCGGTTGTGAACACCGATTTCAGATTGGCACCCCCCAACATACACACGCAATTTGTCAGGCAGCCCCAAGAACGTTTGGACTGTGTGCAATTGCACACCAAGGCAGACAAAATTGTAGGCTATACAAAATAATATAAACATATAATAATAAATATAAAAAGAGCCTGAAATCCACTGTACTGACAGCTAGATAGCAATTCCAGTTCAACAAAATTAAACATTAAAGATGGACACAATCGTGGCGATTCTTACCTCTTTATTGTTCTTTCTTCTCCTCTACTTTACGGCGCTTTCTGAATTGTGCACCCGATAATTTAATCCTTTTTTGACTCATCTTTGACTGTAACAGTCTAGACCCGAAGCGTGAACGTCGGGGACACACCGGAAACGGAGGCACCAATTCTTGTGCGAGCAGCCGCTCGTTTGGTTGAAAGCGGTTTGATTTGAATAGCATCATCTCTTGTTTTGGTTTCCTGTCTACACTACACCCATCAGAGTTGCAGAGGAACTTGACATGATGGAGGAGATGGCTTGATGAAGTACTAGCACAGGGAACAACAGTAATACCCTAACATTTCTGCCTATGTCTTACTTTCACTCTGTGTTTCTCTGTCTCTGTCGCTCTCTCATCCAGTTTCTAAAATAAAGGGTCATGGGAGTTTGTGGGTTGCATCTGTAAATAGATAATCATCTCACTTGGCAAAATAGACACACACTCACACAAACACCGAAACCAACGCACATATAAACATTTCCTCACATGCACCAGGCAGGATTTGTGTATGCCCACACATACACAAACAGGTTTTTTCTCTCTCCTGGATTAGTAAATAGGAGAATAACCGAGTGATAAGTAGGCAGGGGGTTTGCAGTGTAACACTGGCAGCAGCAGCAACACTACAGACATACACAGCTAAATAATGAAGCTGCATTTATTATTACTGCACATGGAAAAAGCTGAGAGCTGTTTGAAGTACTCTGGTTTACCCTTCATCTCCTCTCTTCTTTTGGCTGTCTTCTTCCTGATTCCGTCTCCCTCCTTTTTGTTACCAAATCTCTGGATTGAATTAATACTTACTACTAAGCTGTCACCAGGGGGAGAACTGAATTAGTACAGGTGTAACAGGCCAAATTAACCCCCGCCCAGATTAAACCTGGGTATACTTTGGCCCAGGCCGGAGTATTCTCCGGGGATAAACTGTCCAAGGCCAAACTATACCCGGGGGTGTAAAATAGCCTAGCCAGACTATATACCCCTCCAGGCAGGGCCGGTCCTTCCTATAAGTGACAAAGGTGGTTGCCTAGAGTGCCAGGTAGAGGGGGGGCGCCAAAAACTGCGACTAGATTTTAAAATGTTGAAAAATTAAGTAATTCTTGTGTATATCACTCAACACTGCTGATATCATGGGGGTATAATCTGGCCTGAGGGGTATGAATTGGCCTAGGCCATAATATACCCGGGCTATAATCTAGCCTAGGCCTCTTTAACCCCAGGTATAGTCCGGACTGGGGGTATACTATGGACTGTTACACCGGTCTGCATCTCCATCTGGTTGTCCGTCCGCTTCTCGGTCTAGCTCTTTCACATGTTCTTCAGGCTCAGAGGAGGGTTGCTGGGAGAATAGCTGTTGGAGAACCTGTTCTCTGGTAAAACGCGGCTGATGTGACATTGTGACATGGTCAGGGAGGGTGGCACACGGTGAATTGGACACCGGCTCCTCTATGTACCCCCCTAGATTACAATTGGAATCAGGTGTGGGTCTGACTGACCCCACAGTGCAGCACCACAGCGCCCTCCCTCGGGGTCTAACTGGCCCCCCAGGATAATTGAGAATTACAATCCATTGGTCTCAACTAATGCCAGGAGAATTGGATAATGACAATCCTTAGGTCACCCTAACCCTCACCCTGACCAGCCATGGCTTGCGTATGATCACACACATGCACGCAGACACACACACACTCTGGGTCAATCCTACCCAAGAAGAACACAAGGGTTATAGAATGCACCATTGTTTTAAAGAAGTGAACATAACATTTTAAAGTGTGAGTAAATGTGCATATATTCAAAATGCTATATACCTGATCCGAGCCAAAGTAGCTTTAGATGTGGTTTTAAATCAAGTTTTGAAATTATGCATAATTAACTGTGAGCGACAACAAGAGTTCATTAAAGCCTAAAATGGTAACCTTTAAAAAAGCTCAATAAGATCCAATTACGGCCTGCTGTGGCTGAGTGGTAGAGCGGTTGTCATCCAACCAGAAAGTCAACATTTCAATCCCCAGTCTTCCCCATCTGCATGCTGAAGTGTCCCTGGCAAGATGCTGAACCCCGAATTGTCCCTCATAGAAAAAAACAAAAGGCCTGCTAATAGATGCACTGTATATCAAAACCATTTACATCACATTTTATTTGTATAGCGCCAAAACACAATATACATTATCTAAATGCACTTTACATATAATTAGGTCAAGACCTTCAAAATTATAGAAAAACCCAACAGTTCCCACAATGAGCACTTTGGTGACTGTGGAGAGAGAGAAAAAACCTCATTAACTGGAAAAAACTTCTCTGCAGAAGGGAGAGACCAGGAACAGTTGTAAAATATGCAAAATAAAATATATAAAATATGCAATAGATACATCCCTCCCGCCGATCTTCTTGTCAAAGCTATGCCCCCATATTACATGAACATGCAGTGCCTATTCTGACAAATGCCAAATGAAGCTCCACAAATAAATAATATGGATGACAACACAACAGTTTTGTGAAAAGTTTGTTGTGCAAAATACAAATGTGACTTTTTCACTACACAAAACCTTATTCACTTTTATTTTATTGCAAGTGCAATAGAGTAAGTTATGACAGTGACGATTTGTTTAGTTGTTTTATCAACCAGGAAAACGCTGCTGCTGCTGAACTACTGGACAACTCTAGCAGGCAGTGTGCCACTGAAGGGCCGGCTCACAGTCACAGAGGGAAGTATGGTTGGAGTTGAGCAGTTCAATGTTATGCATTATTTTTAGAAAGGCAATGATTACTTGAAAAGCCGGTACAGGGTGAATGTCAGAGGTGACAACACCCACACACATGCGGACCCACCCACCAACACACAAACATCCTTCTTCCAGCCAATTCTTGGTGTGACCCATCATTGCCTAGTTTTCCCTGTGGAGCAGTGCTGTCAAGCATCCCTCCATTGGACCAGTGTAGCTGCATAATGCTGATCTAATAGCTAATTTCAGCTTTAATTAAATGTGCTTGGGAGCGGCAGAGTCTGTGTATGGCCTGACTTTAAGATGCAGGACAGTGACACAGATAAATGGAAAAAATGACAAGGAAAAAACCCTGGAGAAAAGTTTGCATGATTGTGCAGGTTTCATTGTGTAAACGGAGAGAGGTAGGCAACGTGTGAGTTTGTTTCAACACCATGATATAGGGTCTCCGATTTGTGTGTGTGTGTGTCAGTGTGTTTGTGTGCGTGTGAACACATGTTTTTAGTGTAGCCTGCCTCAACACTGCATTGTTAATAATCTTTCCCTCTCGTTCCATCTTAAAGCCCTGCTTGATTTGCAATGTGTGTTCACCAGTGTGTGTGTGTGTGATTTCTTTTGGTAGTTATTAACATGAATATTTGGCACAGTGTCTCTATTAGCATTTATGGATGTGCATTTACATAAATGGCATCTATACTGCACTGTGTGTGTGAGCGTGTGTGTGTTTCTACTCACTAACTGGCTCACACTAGGAACCATCCCATCCTACTGTACCTGCACATCCATTAATATACACACACAAAAACACGCTCGGGCACACACACACCCGCCTCGCCTTCCTTTTCTCTCTAATGCCCCCCTCCTCCTTCTCCTCTATCTCTCTTTCTCCTTCGCTCTCTCTTTCCCAGTGTCTTGCTTAGAGCAGTTGGTTCAGCAGAGCGGTATAACAGAGTGGAGTGAGTGTTTGCCGTGACGTGAGTGTGTCCAGAGAAACCATCGCAGTAAAAACAGAGAGAGAAGGAGATAGACCCGGAGATAGAAAGAGAGAGAGAGAGAGAGAGAGAGAGAGAGAGAGAGAGAGAGAGAGAGAGAGAGAGAGATCCAGAGGGCAGGACTGAGCAGACTGACAGAAAGCAACCCTCCAGACCACTGTGAGTACTATACTGTATATACATGCTTTCCCACACTCACTCACTATTGAGGGAACAACTGAATTGGTGTGTGTGTGGTACAGTGGACAGGTGCAGACTAAAAGAGTACACAGGAGAAACACAGTAGGGATGTACGTGAAGATGCACAGGATAACTTTTAATTGTTGACTGGAGTAAAATTGTGTTCTGTTATCTTTGCATGGGGTTCTATCTCTCTCTCTCTCTCTCCTTGTGTCTGTATGTGCATACAAAAGTATTATTCATAAATGCGTCATATATCTCACTGACTTGCACCAAGAAACGAAAGAAATTAGAGATGATGGAGCATGTGAGCTCACACAACCTTCTCCTCCAATGCAAATGTATTTTTTTTCACAATTTATTCTTGAAAAAAAAAAAATTAGGCAGCTCCGGTTTATTCATTCTTCTTTGAAACTTCTTTGAAATATATTGAACTGTGATGACTTTTATCATACTACATGGACTTCGGACACACATCAGGACTTTTTGTCACCAGCAGTATGTAGGTGTTTCATTCCAAACAAACTGAAGATCTATGCTGACACTGCCAGTGTCCTTTTTTCTGTCCGGTGATTTTCCTCTACTTCTTTTTCTATCTTACATAAAAGGTCATTTGTAAAATGTTTGCCTATATTGGTGGGATCTTGTGTGAACACTATCAAAGCTGATGAAAAGATAACCGTCTATCCAAAGTAAGAGAAGATTTGTTCATTTCAGTATTTCCACAGTTGTCATGGCGGCTGGCTTATTGTAAATTGCATTGTTGATATTCAGAACTGCAAATAAGAGGTTAGTAGTTAGGCGAGGGGGAACTAAAAAGAGGGATTATGATCACTTATTTAAAAGAGGGATTATAATACTGCAGCCATCCCTTCTTTTCCCCCCTTCCTCTTTCACAGTAATTATTTCTAGAAAACCACTTTATTTCTTTGGTTCCTCTGAGGTTTTTGTTGGCTCTTTTTTCCTTTGTCAGATGCCACAAAGTCAAAATCAGGCACACTTATATTATTAAAAAATATTTTAGAACTCCATGTCCCAGTGTCATTTCAGATGTTTAATATGTTGCCTTTTTGCATTTTAACATTTAACTTTAGTGTAGTAAGTGGTGCATGTCATTCACAGAGTGATTTGTGTTTCACAATCCATTAACCATGCTGTTCGAGCTTCACGGTCAGAGGTCCTGCTCATACCTGGTATTAACATCCATCTCAGCTCTAAGTTCGTTCACACTTTGCATTAGAATGTGTCCTGTGTGATCAGAGCTCACTTCTCTGCTCTTTATGCAAATATACACTTATGCACTGATTTCTGATCAAATGATGATTTATCCTGTCTGATTATGATAGACGGCTTGTCAATGAGTATAAGTGTGTGTGTGTGTGTGTGTGTGTGTGTGTGTGTGTGTGTTTCTAAGAGACAGTGAGAGGGGTGAGGAGGGACTAAAGCAGTTATCAGACTTGAACTCCAGGGAGAACAGCATTAGGTTCTTCTGTTCCAATCTGGCATTAAAATGCATCTTGAATATGTCTCCTGTGACCACTTGTGATCAGATCTCACTTCCTTACTCTATATGCAAATATTTATGACTTTCTTTTGTTTTTGTGAAGACCAATGATGTTGTTTTTAGTTTGAGTATATAGATGTGTCTGATGACAATGTTTGTGTGTGTGAGTGAGACAAAAGCTGCTTTCAGAAATGCACTGGACGTCGCTGCCCATAGATGCACTGTATGAATGTTTGTGTGAAAAGGTGAATGTAAATCTGTACTGTAAAGTGCTTTGACTGGTCATTGAGACCAGAAAAGCGGTATATAAATACAGACCATATACAATGTACCATCCGACTGACCTCCTACTATAAGGTTTGTGGAAATCTAGGAGCAGTCGATGTTATAACACAGCAGGAGATCTCCCACTGGATTAACATAGAGCGAGTCGGGGGGTTGATGACGCTTATAACGCATGACAGATGCAGAAATGAAAAAGATCCAAAAGACAACAAATATCATCAAATTAAAAAGCGGTGACACACATGTTGAAGACACTGACGAAGATGTCCACAGAGTTTGTGGTGACAAGAGCTGACAACGGCATCTGGGTGTTGTCCACATGATCATGTGATGCACACAGCAGAGTTAATACGTCACTTCCTGCCTCTGTCTGCTGCGCCCGGCTCATCCACCTCTTGCATGAATATCGCAAAGGATTTGATGCTGTTGAGAACGCGTCTGTGTAGAATACCTCCCACTGTGTTGTGCATGTGTGAAATACAAACTCTGGGTAAACTCTGTAGGCAGTTCTCTGGGTTTTCTGAAAACAGCTAAAGAGAGCAGGCAGAATCAGGAGGGACTGAAGGAATGTGCGCAGCGCAAGAGAGATTATACCAATTTAAAAAAGCATCGGTGGGGTTGATATTATGACATTGACCACAAGCAACTGAACGTTTTGATGCTGAGAGTCGTCAGCCGAGCAGGTGATCCTTCATATGTGGCCCAGGACGTATTTGTGTGTGTAAAAGCATTTGAGTGCATTCAGACTTGTACTTAACTCTATCCACTTGTGATGGGCCCACTCAAAGTACTTATTAATGCCAGGTCTGAGCATATAAACATAATACAAATAACTTTTGTAAAATTATTGTTCTTTACATCAGATACAAAAAACACATACCTCACCTACCTGTGTACCTATTTAATATAGAACAGGTAGTGTGTAAGCCATCCACAAGTATCTCTACAAAAATAAGTGTGTTTGTCCCATAAACGTGTGTGTGGGTACAGGAGTGGGTCATGGAGGGTGTTTTCCTTGAAGATAAAAGAATCTTAGCTGGGGGCCGATAGGCTCTGCCGGAAAGTGTGGAGAGTAGGATAGCTGTGGCTTTTATTGGGATTTACTCTCACAATAAGGATTTAGTGGGTGACACTTGGGCAGAGTGTTTCTACATCAAAGGGGCTTCTCAGCATGGAGCAAGAGCGAACGCTTTAGGAAACACTGCCGCAGCTGGTGTGCAGAGACTGAGCAGAGAGAAAGTTGCCCTGATTGCTTTTTTTCCATGTTTCAGGAAGACAGTCATGCTCCTGGTGCAAACACTGGCATGATGATCCACCTTACTTTACACAAGCAGATGCACATGTGTCTGGGTCTTTGTGTGTGATGATATGTGAATGTGTGGTCGCAGATATTGTGTAATACAAAAATGTGTCTGTCGACTCACAATGATAACTGATTTTTGAATACATTTCCATAGTCTTTGCCACAGATTCATCATCATCACCCAATAATTTGTAAAATAACAATTCATTCTGAATGACACATTGTTCTTTTTTCATAATCATTCATATTCAGTATGGAATATTACACTATACCCTTCAAGTGTCTCTGTAATTTATCACAAGCACTTTTCTGACTGTCACAATCAGATGGCGTTCAAAACGTTTCCGCGTTGACAGCAGCTCCCCTCATACGCATACGAAACCCACATCATGTAGAGATTTATTCAAAATGCCTCTGCATCCTTTTGGTTCGATTGAAGCGGTATTTTCGCACATAACTTTATCCCTTTAAGCAGAGTTGTTATCCTAGCCCACAACCAACTGTATCACTACTATAGCTTGTTGCACCCATAGACATATATAAAGACTAGATGTCTCGTTCGACGGAGCCGGACGTCACCACAACCGATTTTGAAACGGTCTGGTTTGTTATAAACATCAGAGATGTAGATATGACACTGCATACTTATGAATAATTATGTTATTTTCTAAAAAAAATTAATAATTTATGCAGTGTCATAACTACATCTCTGACGTTTATAACAAACCAGACCGTTTCAAAATCGGTTGAAAATTGAGTAAGTTATGGTTATTTACCACTACCAACACAATGTTATGGGTGAGCGAGCTGCCCCCTAGAAAGATGGCCGCCATGTGGTGACATCCGGCTCCGTTGGCCGGCAACGCAGACGAGACATCTAGTCTTTATATATGTCTTTGGTTGCACCTACAAGCTCTTTTCAGTGAGCATCTTTGTTGGTTTACAAGTGAATGTACTTCACTGTTATACGATGTGTGTGTGTGTCTGTGTGTGTGCGTGCTGGTATTGTCTGGTGTGCTGTACTGACAGAACAGATAAGTATTTTCTCCCGAGGCCTAATCCTTCCTCTACACAAGAAAGAGAGATGTCTGAAGAAAAGGACGAGTGACATTGAGACAGAGACAGACACTGGTGCTGAAATGTGTGTGTGTTGTGTGCGTTGGGTTCAGAACTGAGCTAGAGTGGGATTTGCATGTGAACAAGGGCTTTAACGGAGCCATGAACTGTTTTTACATATTCAGATATGTTTGTAGCGAGCAGGTGGAGTTGTTCAGAAACAGGTGTTCTGCAAATCACAGTAAACACTTTCTTGTCCAAAACATTTTCTTCAGCAGCCTGATTCTCTTTATTCTCTACGAATGTCTGCTCAGCCAGCGCTGTCAATAGGAGTGAGGTTTTTGTTTAGGAATCATCCTACAATTATTTGGGAATGAAGAAAAAAAGACTGGTTTTGACAGGTACACAGAATAAATGTTTGAAAAGATCGAATACTATATAAATACTATATATTTACAATTAGAAGTGTGGCATGTTAATTGAGAGCTGAGTCAAGGAGTCAAGAACACTCAGCACGTGTATTTAGTATTTAAATGTTTGTATTGTAACTGCAAAGTCCTGTGTGTGAGTGTGTGTGTGAATGTGTGTATGAGAGAGAGAGAGAGAGAGAGAGAGAGAGAGAGAGAGAGAGAGAGAGAGAGAGAGAGAGAGAGAGAGAGAGAGAGAGAGAGAGAGAGAGAGAGAGAGAGAAATGAATGAAACTCACAAGGAAAGCCACTTGATTATGTTCATTGGAGAGCTTTCTCCACCAAGCCTTATTTATGTTTCGCACACCGCAGCCTGGACACACACCTATAAATCTACTACTCCTGCAGACCACACACACACGCACACACACACGTACACACACAACCTCCTCTCTCCATCTGTTTGAGGGTATCACTGAGTTTTCCTTAAAACATTCAAACGCACATCTTCTTTCAGATCAGAAGTTCTATGCTAAGGGGTTTCATCCCCCCTGCAGCACAGCGCACCTAGTGGCTTTCTTTGGCCCACCTATTTCATGCTGCAAACTTTTTCCCTCATGGTTTAACTCATGCACATCACCCTTATACACATACAACAATTGTCTCTTTTGTAGCTGTAGCCTGAGGTCAGAACTATAGGGCTTTGTAGCTCGTACCCTCTAAATATTTCACCTTTGCATGTTGAAAGGATTGTGTTGTACATACAAAAAGCCTTTTGATAACAATGAGAGTGAATGAATAGGAATGGAGAACTAAGGTGGGGCTTTAAAAAAATCTTTGAACCTTATATTTAGTTTAAATAGATTTATAGTACAATGAAGGCCCAGTGCAGAATATTAACTGCAAAGCGTTGACCTGAGAAAGGTGGTCGGAGGCTGGATGTATTATTGGTTGTTATATTTGTTTGCAACTGGATTCAGAAAAAATAAAACAAACAGACAAATGGAATTATCAAATGTTTCAATATACACAAAGCAGCACCAGCGCACAGTGCAGTTCTGTGAATAATGAACAATTGACAACACGCAGACATAAGCCAATGTTATAGACCAAACTCACTATAACGTCAAGTGACTTACTAATGCATGATTAATATCGCTTGAAATATGTCTACAAATGAAACAATTAATCAAGCACATACACAATGGCAATCGGGACACACATTGGAAGAATTAAAAAAGGTAATGAAAGCCCGACTTTTGGAGAAGGGCAAGTCTTAAACCAGGCCAAAATCCTTCCCTAACCTGAAGTGATGCTAGTGTATGAACATAACCATACAAAAATGTCATCTTTTGCAGCATATTGAGGCCCAGGAGGAGGAATAAGATTCTTCTCTTTGATTATCACAATGGCACATTGAGGTAAAAACAAAGTAATCTCACAGTCGTGGGGAAATCGGAATTTCTGTCATTAAAGTTTTACATTTACAAGAAGATATAAAACTGGATAAATTGTGATGTCAATATTTTGTAAGAAGTGTTTGTTTTTGTGACAGAAAAACCTGCATCGAAAGTGTATCATCACATTTATAAATAAGAATACTTGGGGTTTTAGTCAATGATATGTTTACATGGGTGACCCTGGCTGCGGAACACAGCAACAGGGTTCGAGCAGGTGAAAGCTGAGCTGTGAGCAGGGCCGGACGACTGGCGAGCCAGCAGAGGGATGAGCTGTGGAGCATAATGACAATGCAGTGGTCCAGAGTGTCCAGTGGAGAAATGCTGCAAGACCAGCTATTTTGTTAGAGAGCAAATATGTTGTCAGAGTCCATTATAATTATGTTTACATCAGTGCATAATTACCTGAAAGTAAGGAGCGCTCTTGATCTGTTACCTCAGAGGGAAATGTAAATGGTCTGTATTTATATAGTGCTTTTCGTGTTATGACTAACCAGATCAATTTTGCCACTCACCTAATCACACAGATTCAAACAGTGCATCTACTAGCAGCACTTTATCTGTCACACCCAAGGTGCAACATCCTGGCCTGAGCGATGAAGCCGATGCGGAAGTGAAAAAAGCTGCAGTTCCATGGGAAGCCGCTACGCCTGGCTCCAGAAGCAAAAAAGTCCCATTGACTCCCATGTTAAAAAGCCCGATTTCAGAGCAGAATAAAACCTGTTTACAGCCTGGTACAAAATTTGGTTTTAGTCTCAATCGCGAGGTTATTCTTTCAAGATAACTCTGAGGGGGGTGAATTTAATTCTAACTCCCTCGTTTAAGCGAAATAGGTTTGAAATTCACGTGACGTCACAGTAAACTCGACAGACTGCCACTCTTAGCCTGGTGTCTGCTCGGCTCCACAGGAGCTAACAGGCTAACTGTTCGAGTGAACACAGCCTGAGACCATGGACAGGCTTCACCCACACATCGGATGAGTAACACGGTTTGAAGAGCTGCTTGTTCTCCTGACGGAGCAACTAGAGGTGTCTGCGCTCCCGTTTCTGTGGTAAGTGAAGTTTAGTCTTTTATTTAGTTGTGTAATTAGTTATTCCCAGGTACCGGTGTCTCTGTAGCAGCTCGCTAGCTTAGCTACGCTAACCAGCAGTCAAGAGACCACCAGTAATAGGATGCTAACCGGGCTAACCGGACCGGACGGGAGTTTTTATCCACACACACCGGGATGCGCCGATCCCCCCAGCACAGAGAAGCGGTAGAGTTTGGTGATGAATCTTTTAAACTGAGAGAGGAGACTGTGTGTGTCCGGAGCTAACGTGTCCGGAGAATTAGCTTCACCACATATCATAACTAATGTTATATAAAGCTGGTTCCCTCACCATCCCATTTGACTTGACTGTGTGACACAGATTCTTATTCTGCAGAAACAGATTTACTGTGATCAACTGAACCCTGAGTATTTAAAGTCACATCTGCATTATAAGAGCAGCTGTTTAAAGTAGCATAACGTTTCCTAAAGCTCTTTATTCAGAGTATTGGTGTTGTGTTGTAACGTGTTACAGTGAAAACTAAACGTGTCTGCTACCTTCAGTTTTTACATCGTTAATCTTAGGCAGACTTCACTGAATTATTGTGTTAATTATAAATAAATTATAGGAAGTGTAACTTTACTAGAATAGACAGTCACATAGAGAAGCTCAGGCTGATGTACACAACCTATTTCCTAAGCTGAAATGATTATGATCTGATGAACTTTGAAGTAATAAACTTTTATTTTTACCATGTAAAAGTTGTTAAGGAGTTAACCTGGCACATGTATGACTTAACATATGTGCCTTTGTGTTGAATGTTCGTCTAGTGTTTTCATTACTTACAGTCATAGCAAAGTATTGCACATAATACATAATGTATTAAATAATATATGCAATACTTTTAATGTGAATGAACTCCATACTGTACATTCATTGTCTTGGTAGTGTACAGTTTAATCCAAAAGCATATTCAAATACATAGTTGAATATCCACAGAAAATAAGGACACAAACTTTGTTCATAATTTACACTTCCTCGACAATAATGCCATACTTTTATGTTTCCTATCATTTTATTAGGGACGGACGAGCCTGAAAGACACAGCTGTGCTGACCGTGTTCTGTCTCTAATGGCAGAGAAGAAAAATAAAACACTGGGTTCTTATCTAAAGTGTATCAAATCAGAAAGCAAAAGATAAACATTGTTCTAATAAGTGTTAATTTTTTTTATCCAACCATAATGAATATAGAAATGAACTCCATTATCCATGACACTTAGCAATGAGCCAACTCTAAACAGGTGCAGGCCAACTTTTAGTTAAGGTTGGAAAACATGAAGCTGGTGCAGGTCGTCCTCATGTTGACCAGCCTGAAGCTGCAGAGCTCCACCATGTTGCTGCTGCCACAGTAAATGCTGAGGACATCAGGGGCTGCAGTGCTGGGTTTGTACCCTGATGGTTAAATGCACATATTGTAAGTCGCTTTGGATAAAAGTACTGAAAGAAATAAAACATTTTACAAACAGATTAAATGTCTTTGTACCTCATCTGTAATATTCAAGGTGATAATCTCCCACAGAGCTGTTGATAACACTCCACATCCTATACTTAATATGAGAACTGTTTACAACGTTGGTGTTATATTAACTTATTAAAATAAAAAATCAAGTCACAAACACACGACTGAAGTTAACTTGCTTCAATCTATTCATTAGACTTGTTAAATAAACGGTAACTTATACAAATTACACATTAAAAACCACTTGAGGCATGTTAGCATATGATTATGATGATATATAAATAAATAGTTTTTTTGTTGTTGTATAGTTTCAAGGTTACTTACTGCTCGTTCATGGTAAAGTTTGCCACCATCCGGTCACAGCACAGTGCTAGCCGTTAGCTCCCCGGTTAGCATGTCTCAGCTAGCCGTTAGCTCCCCGGTTAGCATGTCGCGAGTAGCCAGTTAGCCGTAGCCTGAGCTAACCAGGAAACTAGAGCTCGTCTGCCGTCGCTAAGCTGTGAGTCAGCAGTCACGCTGCTCGTCCTTGCCCATTGATTGGTCAGCGAGGAACGAGGAGGAATCAGCACCGGCAAGATGGCGCAGAAGGAACGCCTCCTACTAGCTTCATTCACCCTCTGCAGAAACCAATGGGTGACGTCACGGACGCTTCGTCCATTTATATATACAGTCTATGGTCACACCCAGCGGTCAGGGGCAATTTGGGGTTCAGTATTTTGCCCAATGTGACGCAAAATTGTGGAGAGTGGGATCGAACCACGACTTTCTGTTTAGTCTATCTCCTGAGCCAGAGCCCTTCATATGTACATAGGGAGCAGGTCACCCCACCTCAATACCCCACCCTGTTTCTACCTCACATGTTACCTGAAGGCCACTGTAGATTCTCTTACATATGTCTAACGGAGGGGTGAAGGGAGATTTGACTATATCATACATACTGAAGCTTTAAAACGGTTGGTGGGCAGAGTCTGGTATGTCTCCATTGAGACAGAGGAAGTTTTGAAGCCCCACTCTGACGAAACACATGGATTTTGCACACAGATCTTGCCTGGAGCAACTTTACGACCACCACAGGTCTGGTATAGGAATCAGACTATCTGGAGATAAAAACCTACTGTACTGTTGAGAAATGAGAGAGGAGAGGACATGTGTAACATTGCAACACTTTTATTATTTTCTTTTAGTTGTTACAGAAACAGATTCTACAGCATGAAGGTTTGGAGAATACAGAATAGTCACTGAATAAACCAATATATATATATATATATACACTGTATATATATAAGTCATTGTTACCCTCAGACAGAAGGATTAGTATTATAGTGCTGACTGCAATGGTGTTATCTGCTGTTCCTGGATGTATTTTACTGCGTTGTCTTAGTTTTATTTCACTTCCCACATACACCATGTTATGTACCATAAATGTTGTGAACCAAGTCTGTGTGCAGTCCATGACACAGGATTATCTCCTGCTAAATAGATTCTCTATGCAATGAGAAAGATATATAATTAATCCTAATTTAAAAAAAATCTAAATAGTAATGTTGATGATGTCTCCCCTTTTAAAAGCTGTGCTGTACACAAAACTATTGTGGCCCTAAGGGTCAAAGCACAACATTTTTGAAACTGTTATGTGCGGCATTCACCGATGCGGTGTGGCCATTCTCCGTAGGCTCATTGGCCGCAGGAGAATATACTACCTAGTGAAACAGCCGCTCATCCTCCTACACTCCTCTATACACATCCACACAGGGTGACTCTTTGGATGCAATCTGCTCATCTCCTGCTGAGGCATGAAGACCCTTCTGGGGATATTGTTGTTGCATCTCCAGTGAAGTACCAAGGCACCAATGGCAGCTTGAACCAGCTCACAGTAGAGAGGCAGCAGTTTGTTTTGCGGTCACTTCAAAAGTTATGTGTTGCTCCTATATCATCAGTTTTTGACACGTAGAGAGTATAGTTGTTGTTGTAGATTGATATAATTATGATTGATTATAATTATTTTCTTCTTTTTTCAGAATATAAATAAACAAATCAGTGGGACCATCAGACTTTTTAAAATCTAGCTGATTTCTCACCAAGGTGCTGTCTTAGTTTAAATATATCTAACGCTGCTGCTATCATGACCGAGAACCACACATCTGTGTCACTTAAAGCCAGTCACATGTTGAGGATGATGCACAGAAGGAATTTCTGTAATGGTTCAACGAGAGACTCATATTTACAATAAATAACCCATATACTGTATATCCAAAGCAGGCAGGGTGACGGATCAGGGGAACAGGGTGATGTGTATATTCTGATCATTACTCTCCTCAGCATCACATCTTGGTTTCAGTTCCTCCTCTATTTGTTCAACCTTGACCTCGCTATGTATCCATTCATTCATCAAGCCTCTGGCCTCATCCCTTCTTTCCTGGACTTCTCCACCTTGTCCACCTTCTTCCTCTGTTCCTATCGTTGCAGACCTCCTCTTCAGCCCTCTCCCGTAACCATCACATCACTCTATCCCTCCCCTTTTATGTCTGTTTTTTTCTCATCGCTCTCACCCTCAATCCCACACCCACCCACCCTTTTCAGACTGATTTGCTTCACTCAACGGCAGGGTGTTTGACATGCCTGCTGTGGGAAGATAGCACGATTGAATGCAAGTGGGAGGAGGAGGAGGGTAAAAAGGGTGAAGTGGTATTAGTTGGTGAAAAGGGGTTGGCACCATGTTGCGATGAGGAGAGGACGTGATGGGGTATGTGGGTAGTTTCTAGGCTCAAGGAGAGAGAGAGCCAGAGATGGGGCTTAGGGCGAGCCACGCAGACTGACACTACTGCCCTGAACAGATAGAGAGAATGGGAACAGAGTTAGAGACAGAAAAGCCTGTATCTCCAAATGTCAAGAAACTTCAGCATGATATTGTTTTCAGTTACATATTTAAGGCACTCCTATAGAGGGTTTAAACCAGCTCAGTTGATCACGTGGTGCTCACAGGTCGATCACAAAATAATTTTTTGAATGATGAGTGTAACTTTGTATGCTTATTTTGTTGTCACATACTGTAACGCTCTGCACTGTTCAATGTTGTGGCACTGTCCGGCTGAGCTTCAGCTTTTCTCTGACGCTGAAGTTGACTTACCATTGTCTGCTGGGGCCAGGGCTACAGGCCCCATGTGGTAATTGAGACTAGTTTAGAAATAGGCAGATGGAATTTGTTCCACTATCTCAAAGGAGACTTGGAATATATCTTTTCCCTGTGTATCTCCTTTCAGTATCAAAAAATCTAGTATTTTCTATTTTCACTAATGTCTTCAAACTAGGGCTGTCAATAGATTAAAAAAAATTAACTAATTAATCTCACATTTTGAAATTCATTAATCTAGATTAATCGCGATTAAAAGTTTGTTTTTCTTCTAAAGACTAAATCTTATAAATTAACGAGCAATCACTTCAGACAGCCTGTATTTTACACAATGTTGTGTTTTCAAAGAGGCTCAGGCCTATAACACCTACCTATAAAGTGGCAGCCAGGTCGTTAAATATCATGTATGATAAATTGTGTACAAATTTTTTTTTAAAACCAGCTGAAAATATTCCCAATGTCCTTGGAAACAATAAAACTGCTTCTTTCTTCATTGAAACATCCAGATTAGTAAAAGGTAAAAAAAAAAGAGGTGTATTTGAGACATCATTGGTACTGTCATCTTTAACATTGAACAACACACACAACAGCATTACAAGTGGCCTTGGTAAACTGAACTGACATTAAAATCTGTCATGTTGAAGTGCAAACAAACATGAAAATTAAAACAGGAAGATCTCTGCTACTTCAAAGGTCCCACCTTATGCCCATTTTACCACAGTTGATATGGTTCCTTGGGGTCTTAATGAAATGTCTGAGACATATTTTGGTCAAAATAAGGATCATTTAAAACAGCACCTTTTTACCCTGTTTAAAACAGCCCTCCTTAGACTGACCTGTTTTGAGTGCTGGAGACCAAGATACAATATTGCAACCATATCGTTTTGAACCAGAGTCAGGTGGACCAAAGCCTGGCTGCTAGAGCCCCAGCTCCCCAGCGCAGACCCGCAGTGGGGGCTGGAGCAGTTAGCTCCAGCTCCCACTGCCCAAAGCCCACTGCCCACTGCCCATAGCTCCGGAACATGCGCACACACACACACACACAGTTCGAGGAAGATAAAAAAAAGTGCACATGAGAGGACGGAAAGAGTGGAGTTGCCTGCCTGGTTCAAGTAGCTTCTCCAACTTCTCCAGTTTAGCCAGCTCCGGTGAAAATGCTGACTGATGTGCAGTGGTCACTGGTGAGGGTGACGCTGGCAGCTTGCTCGAGGAGCTGAATTTTCTTCCGCACACCGGAAGTAAACAAAGTTGCATTAACTGCGTTAAAATATTTTATCGCATTAATCTCGGGCACAATAATCTCATAGATTAACGCTTTAACTTTGACAGCCCTACTTCAAACACATTGTAAGTTAATATTCAACTGTGAAATGTCTGCAGACAATTCACTGAAGAGAGAAACACAGCTGTCAATGTCACTTGTTTGTTGTTCCTAAATGTCTATGTCCAGACATCGCCTTGTTACTCTGCCTCCAAAAATATCTCCTTCACCATCTCTCTATCTTTGAATGGCTTCTAATGTTTAGCAAGAATGTGACTCACCTGATACGATGTTATGGTGGCTGCTTGTCCACTGCTGTTTTGCTTTGTAAAAATGTAACGCTGTTCTGCTAGTTGAGATTCCACATCTTGAATCTGACTTTTTCAAGCTCATTTCTGACCCACCATTTTAAATGCTACTCTAAGTGTGACCTTCTTTGCAAGCAAGATGCAAGCTTTTTATGATATACTAAGCTTCAAAGTACAGTCTTACATTCACACACGCATTCATACAGTGCATATATGTGCAGCACTTTCTCTATGAGAAGAATGTGAGAGACACTTTTAAACTTATAAACAGTTGAACGTATTAGAGCTACTTTTAACCAAGCTGCAGCACCAGGACCTGCGCTACTTTCAAAGCATGCTGTCAAAACTTTAGTGTCAGGGAAAGATGCAGCATCTGGACCAAAACCTGTCTGGACTGACAAATATGTATTAATTTTACCGCCAAATCCAAACACCAAACCAATGTGCTCAATTTGCAGTGTGTTGTGGTATTTAAAGATTACAATGTGCGGAGACATCACATTGAGAAACACTAGACTTTCCTCACAAACTTTCCAGAGGGATCTCAGGAGAGGGCTGCAACAGTGCAGAGTCTGATTGCATCTTACAACCGGAGCTGTACTATTATGGTTAGGGATGGGTATCGTTTTTTTTTTTTTCGATACCGGTTCCTAACTGATACTTTTAAAACGATAACGGTGCCTCAACCGATACTTTTAAAAAAAAGGACGCTTGACGACATCTAAGAAAGGCTTTTTTTATTACCAAATATATGAACTGTTTTAAGTAGATTAGAAATATAAATAAATACAAAACACTTTGTAACTTAAAAACTATAAATAATATATGAACTGTTAACAAAAGTTTACACTATACTTAAATAAATAAAAATAAATACAAAACACACACGCTGACTCGTGACTCTGACTTCGGTGCCTCAGCCAATTGAAGACTGAGGGTCGCTTTTCCATCACTCGGAGACCCCCGTGTCTCCGCGGTTTGGGCTGCCGCAGGCAGGCTTCGGCCCGCCTACGTCCCCCATAAATGCAGACGCTTTTGTGAAACCTTTCTCAGAGTGGTCTTCGCTCCTCCCACCCCCAGCCTTTCCAAGCCGACCCAGAGCCGGTCGCGGCGCACCGCCACGGAGGAAATGCGCCCGGCGGGGGCCGGCCATCGCCGGGGAGAGGTCTCACGATCCTCCCACACCTGCACGGAAGCCCTGACGCATGCGTAACGCGGGCAGTGCGGAGTCCAGCAGCAGTGAGTGGTACACGATGGTTCCCCACACCGCCCGGAGGACCGGCTGGCTGTGAGCGAACCTCGAGCCGCGACCACCCTCCTTCGTGTCGGTGAGAACAGGTGTCTGGGCTGAGCAGAGCTGCACTGTGGGTCCTCAGCTTCACTGTTCACTTGTCAATGTGACGGACCACACCAACGACACATCCAGCCTCACTATGGGTCGGGACAGGGGCAAGTTTGACTTCATCGGGGGCAGCTTCATCCTCAAGAAGAAGGGCCTGCTGCGGCTGGCGAGGAAGGGGTCCATGCGGGCGGGCCAGGCTGGTCATGCATATCCAAAAGAGTGGCTATGGTGGGCCGGTTTATTATCAATGGGGGCCGGTGAAGCAGCCAACTTCGCAGCTTATACCTTCGCTCCTGCGACTCTGGTGACGCCACTGGGAGCCCTCAGTGTGCTCGTGAGTGCGGTGCTGTCGTCCTACTTCCTCACAGAACGGCTAAACCTGCATGGGAAGCTGGGCTGCCTGCTCAGCATCCTGGGCTCCACCAACATGGTGATTCATGCGCCGCAGGAGGAAGAGATCAACAGCCTGGAGGACATGGCAAAGAAGCTGGTCGACCCAGCCTTTTTTTGCTTTGCAACTCTCGTCATCATCGTTGCGGTCATCTTCATATTTGTTGTGAGTCCACGCCACGGGCAGACCAATATCCTTGTGTATATCACCATCTGCTCGGTAATCGGAGCACTATCAGTATCCTGTGTCAAAGGACTGGGCATCGCCATAAAGGAAGCGATCGCTGGGAAACCTGTTGCCGGAAACCCTCTAGCCTGGTTCTTGCTCCTGAGTCTGGAGGCCTGTGTGAGCACGCAGATCAACTACCTGAACAAGGCTCTGGACATATTCAACACGTCCCTGGTGACGCCCATCTATTACGTGTTCTTCACCATGTCAGTGCTCACCTGCTCCGCCATGCTATTCAAGGAGTGGGAGCACATGGGCACCGGCGACGTGATCGGAACCCTCAGTGGCTTCCTCACCATCGTCGTGGGTATCTTCCTGCTCCATGCCTTCAAAGACATCAACGTCAGCCTGGCTACTCTCGCTGTGACGATGAGGAAGGAAGAGCGGGCCTCTCCTGCAGCCAATGGCGTGGCCTCCCACAGCACCTACGAACTGCTACACAATGAGTCCACTGAGGACGTGGAGGACAGAGAAATGGGTTTGCCTTTTGATAGTCTTTCTAGAAGAAACGGGGCAATGACTTCCTCGTTGGATCATTAAGAAACTTCTGTTTTTCATGTCACCCGACAGACCAGTAATGGCGTTGTTGCGGTGTATGTGAATAATAAGACAATCAACTGTATGTGAAGAGTGACTTGGACGGACCAGTGGATTGTATTTATTGTTTGATTTGCCTTACTTTTCTCCGAATATGACCTGCTCATATTCAGTTGCAGTTAGAACTTAATTTCATTCCTCTGTAGCGTTGTAAATATGAGTTTTTTAAAAGAAATGTACTTTACAGTACAGTTTCACATTCACCCATTCACAAACACATTCATACAGTGCATCTACTTGCAGCACTTTGTTATTCTATGGGGGGCCATTCAGGGTTCAGCATCTTGCCCAAGGACACTTCCGCATGCAGATGGTTCAGACTGGGAATCGAACCGCCGTCCTTCAGGTTGGAGGACGACCACTCTACCCCTCAGCCACAGCCGACCAGAGAGTCTTTTTGATTTTTGCTTCTCCGTATGAAAACAATTCACCGCCAAACAGTAGGTGGCGCAACGGAAGACAAGCTTAGAGAAGCCTACCTCACGAGTAATCAGAAGAAGTCCACGCTGTTTATTTACCTACTCCCCACTTCCCTCACACACAGTGTAGGCTACGATGGCAACTAAATAAGATAAAGTGACACCCAGCGGGTCAAAATGCTGATGTAATCGTTTCTTAGCGCAGCTGTTCCCCGGTCTTGTTTCCGAACTGTGTTGCTAATTCCACAGCTTGAATCTGCTTGAAGCTACACGGAGCTAGCTAGCTTCCCCCCAGCTTCCACACACAGTCAGCAGGGACTCCCGACACTAACTACTACCCAGTGTTTGCTTCTAACCTGACGGTATTGTAGAAACAGTGTCATGATAGAAGTGGAATTAAAGTCGTGACGACGGGTTTTTGCACTGTTACCACCGCAGTTAGCATGGTTGCTAGCCCGCTAGCCTAGCCCGCTAGCGCTGTTTTGAAAGCTCATTATAACCATATGTGACCGTGCACACATGCCGTCAGTGCTCTAACGCGCCACCATCAGCCGGACAACTCCGCTGGCTTAACACACACGTCACATTAATCATAGATTTGTACTTGTGTTTGTGTTTATTGTGAAGCAGGAAGTTTGAGGTCTGGAAATGTGAAATCTGGAAATGACGTCGTACGGAAATGATGTCGTTCGCGGACAAACCACAGCCAAGGGCTGTCTGTGGGGTCTCCGAAATAAACACGGACAGTGAGAAAAATCAGAGGTGCACGAAAAGCTCTCCAAGGCGCTCGGAGAGGGAGTTCCACGGCGGATAGGGCGGTCCTATCTGTCCGTGTCCGAAAAAACGGAGTAGCAAAAATCGGCCTTTACACTGCATTGTGCATCAGACGGTGTTGTGCGGAAATCTAAGCGGAGTGCGAAAATAGACAGCGTGAAGGCTACAATTAATTTGATTCCGCAGGCTGCTGTCAGAAATGTTCTGACCTGCTTTTGTACGATGACGTCAGGTGGCTGTCCAATGGCAAAGCACTACAGCATTCCTGTGATCTCAGAGAGAACTTTCCTCCGCTGGAGCAGCAAGCATGAAGAGGCCGAAACACACTTGAAACATACTGGACAACAACTTCATGACCGAGGTCTGCTTTCTGAGCGATATTGTGAAACACCTGAATTACCTAAATGTGGGACTACAAGGCAGAGATAAAACTTTCATTGAACTGGTTTAACAGATGCCCATTCCAAGTCAAACTGGTCGTTTTCCTGACTGACTTGAGCAAAGGTGGAATGCTGTTATTTCTGATGCTCCCCAAATGCATCTCATCCCGGCACAAATCATAGATGTGATGACAGATTTTACTGCGAGGTGGAAAGAGAACTTTGCTGGTCGATTGGATGGACTTGCTCTTCCGACAAAGGTGATGGGTATTGCCAGAGACCCGTTCACTGTTGTAACAGACTGGAACTTATTCACCAGAGCAAGGGAAGTGCTCCCTCCCATCGACGAGGGGAAATTCCTACTCGAACTTGTTGACATGCAGTCATCTGTTACCATGGCACAGGACCTTTGTACTAACAGGCCTGCAAAGTTTTGGACTGATGCCAACTTACATCAATTCCCAAGCGTTAAGAAAGTAGCAATCACAGTGCTCAGTATGTTTGTATCAACATACACACATAAACTCAATAAAAAACAGCTCTCGTTGCTCCCTGACTCACAGGACTCTTTAACAAATGCCTTCGGATTGCATTGACATCTTACGAGTCAAAGTCACTGCTCTTGTTGAGAACAAAAAATGTCACTTCTCCCACTAAGAAACTCTGCAGGGTAACTGGAGCCTACATATCATAATGTGGGATGTGTAACAAAGCCATGCCTAATCAGTAGTAGGATTGTATTCATATGTGTTAGTTTCTATTTTCACTTGGAATTGGTTTGTGCACTGATAACTTTGATTGCATTGATAGTGCTTTTTTATTCTATTAAAATCACTTGTGATATACCTGGGTATATGACCAAAATATGTATTTTAATTCAAAAGGGAAACAAGTTATTCCTAATACTGTGCACTATTTAGTTTTTTATACAGTTTGAGTTGTGCCGAGGTCAGATATCACCAACATGTTATTTTTTTTTATTTCAAAGGTGGAAAAAAGTATTTTTACTACCTCAGATTCTGTTTAGTTATAATTTTTTAATTCATGTGTAAATGGTTTTCTATAAATATAGCGCTTTTCTAGTCTTGATGACCACTCAAAGCGCTTTACAGTACAGTTTTACATTCACCCATTCACACACAAATTCATACAGTGCATCTATTCGCAGCACTTTGTTATTCTATGGGGGGCCAATCGGGGTTAAGCATCTTGCCCAAGGACACGTCGGCATGCAGATGGGTCAGACTGGGGATCGAACTGCCGACCTTCAGGTTGGAGGACGACCACTCTACCCCTCAGCCACAGCCGCCCATGTGTGTCACAGTTCATACGTAGATGTCTTCCCCTTCTTTAAGCCATGTCAGTGGCATATTTCAGTGCTCTTGTATTCCTAAATGACTGGCCTCTGTGCCTGCCAATCACATCCCCTAGGTCCAGTCAATACTGTGCTACCGCGACAGGTTGGGACAAGGACATTTCCCTTCTGACTCCAAGTTCTGACCTCAAATCCGCAGAGATTAAGTCACCCAACCGTTGCAAAAGACCACTAAAAATAACCAAGCAGAGGAGACTGGAGACACAATGATTTATATATTTGTTCTTTCTTTCTTTCTTTCCACCATATGCGTTCTGCATATTCCTCTTCTTCCCCCTTTACCACTCCTATCTTTTAATATTATTCATTACTCCCAGTCTAATATTGTCTGTTTATTCCGTCTTTGTCTATAAAAGCTGGTATCACCCCTCATTCTTTGTTCTCCGGCTCCATCCTCTATACCCCCTCATCTCATTCTCCTCCTCTTTTCTTTTTTCCACCTATCTACCAGCTCACCTCCAATCACCCTTGGTGCATCTGACAACTGAACGAGACACAGATAGAGAGAGGGAGAGTGAGAAAGACAGAGGGTGGAGGAGAGAGTGGGGGGTCTTCAGTTTGCGGTAAAGGGCCTCCAAGTTGACAGCTATGTGAAAGGACAGCTGACCCCTCTTATGGAGAGAAAGAGAGTGGACGCAGTGGAGGGTTTGAGAGTTGGGGAGATGGAGAGAGGTATGGAGAGAAAGGGCAAGAGAGGAGAGAGAACTGTGTGAGATGGAGTGGAGTAATATCAATCCAATTAAAAGTCCATTCAATTAAACCTTTTCAGGTTCAGTCTCAACTCCAGCCCTTTCTGCCTTTGTGTGTTCACACCAAGGTGCAGCATCATGGCTGCACAGGCGAGATTTTTAACCTTCACTTTTTTATTTGTCACTGCTTTATTTTCACATGTTTTAGCTATATGTGTTTTTGTCTGTATAAATGTGACTTCATGTAAAACCAAAGACGGATCTGCTGTAAAACTAACACACATGTGTTATGGGAATCTGAAAACCTGTTTCTCTTCAGACCCCTGTCTTCTGGTCAGTTAACACCTATAACCCTCTTGTTGCATGCTTGATTGGCCCCTGCTGTTAAACCCTTTGTTCAGCACTGAATAGATGAAGCTACGTCTGAATGTTTCCAGGAGCAATATGCATAGTGTTACCTTGAGTCACTTTTGACCACAGTCTTGAACACAGAAACACATTCTTCAGTAAACTTCTTCTATATAAATGTTATTTGTTACATTTAAACATATTTAAATACAAAAATTCCCGTCACACGTGCAAGTAGTGACAGGACATAATAACCTTTGTAAAATTCTTCACAGTTAACACATGCGCAGTTCCAAGTGATAAGCATAGGGTTAGAGGTCTATGTCAGAACATTTTAGCTCCAGATCACTACTGTACGGGCCACGGGAGTAACGAACGTTACTTGTTACTCTCACTCAGACAGTTTACATGCTTGATTTGATGTTTTGAAGATATACCACTGGATTTAAAAAAAATGGTGAATGTACAGGAGGCAACTGGCTGATGGGCTCGGAGTCTATGTAAGGCAGCTGGCCATGGTTTTCACAGATACACAGGCTGTTGTACCTGCTAATTTGAAGTCCTCTACCATCATGTCAGTCCCGAAGCTCTCCACTGCTTAGGCCATTACTTACATCCAGCTACACTCACCTCTATTGTAGCTAAGTCCACTGGTTCATATGGTCCTTTTAACACAAGAAACCATCGTCGTGGCTCTCCACTCCACCAGTCCCATCTTATCACTCAGTAAAATTCACTAATATCAGCTTAGCATTCAAATGTGATTCCCTCGATGCTGATCTCCCAGGTTAGCCAGCTTGTTGTTTGAACATCCCTTTGCAATTTACAGACCCTGATCTGTTTGGTTGTGTATCTTCACCTCCTCCTCTCTCACCCTGAGCAACAGCCTCCTATTCAGTTTAGGAATGTTATTAAGTAGGGTTATGTTTACAACAACTATACTTAAAATGACAGATAATACCGCAGGCCTAGACCTCATTTGAGGGGACAGCAAGACTTGAATGAGATATAGTATGTTGTGCAATAGTAGTAGACTTGACGTTGGCTAATTATTAATAATCATGAAATATGATGATAATATGATGATATATGATCATGAAATATGATTATTAAAATAATACAAATTATTTATTAAACATAATTAAAAATTATAAAGCTATCAATTAAGAGTAGTAAAATTAATTAATTTAAAATTAATTCGAAATGATAAGGTTATCAATTAAGAATAGTTAAATAATTAATGAAAACAATCAAATTATCAATTAAGAATGATACAATCTGTAATTATAATTTATCGTCGCGGAGTACCACCCTGGTTACAGGGACCAACAAGTCAATCTATAAATATCAGTCTCAGTTGATAAACGTTTAATTAATAATCTCAATATTTAATATTAATGAAGGGTTTTAAGCAGAGGTGTAAAAAGTACTGAAATATTGTACTCAAGTAAAAGTACAATTACTTTGATGAAATTGTACTCAAGTAAAAGTAAAAAGTAGTTCATTTAAAATATACTTTAAGTGAAAGTTACTTAGTTACTTCCAACAACTTAATGGGGGCCGCTCCTATACAGTGTAAAAAAGGACAAGGGGTCATAAATCTAATCCAAAAACAGTAACTTTTAATTAAAAGGAGAATCTTTACATCAAACGTCAAACATTAAACATTTAACATGTCAACACATTTATGAACCTTTGGGAGGACATGTACCGCGAACGCTAAAATAAAAACTTAAAAAGCCACTGTCCCACTGTATATTTACACTTTTGGTTATATTTTGGTTGACCTTTAGAGCACTAAAGGACAAACTTCTTGTTGAGTTTGAGTAGCAGCTGGTTTTTCAAGGTGCGTAGGGCTCATCCGGGCTCGCTTCACAGTGAACAGCAATCCAGCACAGCTGAAGAGTCGCTCGCAGGCGGCCGAGGCAGGTAGGCCAGTATTGAGTTTCAGGGACAGTTTTTTGATATTCGGAAAGGAGTTCAGCAGATCCATATTGACTGAGACACAGGCTAGGTACCCTTCTAACTCCCCTGTACCTTCTGACCTTCTGGACCTCATTAAGGCAAAGAAATCATCTTCATCTGATGAATGTTGTCCAACTTGCTCCACCCCAGCCTCTACCATCCGGTCAAGGTGTTGTCTGACATAAACTAGACCTGTGCAATGACAAACAACATTTCTGACAATTAGGTATTGAGCTGCCATCAAGAGTGCATCATAACACATAAATATCTATAAATAGCTACTTGAGATGACAGACCTACAGTATATACAGAATTATTGCATTTATAACATTGTATTGGCTGAAAACAAATGGCCAGAACTACAGTAAACGATTGGCTGCAGTATGATATTAAACAATGAAACCATACCTGCTTCTATGATATCACTTCTCTCAGTCCAGCCAGTTTTGAACTTTGGTAGAAGGATTGCTGCTGCGATCAGCTCTGGGTCTTCCATCATCTCTCCAAAGCACTTTTGGACACCCTGCCGAATCGCTCTGATGAGTGGCAGGCACACCTTGGAGGATGTCTCCTGCCTGCTGAGTTTTGCTTGTAACTCAAAGATCACTGGGAGAAGCCACCCCAAGTGTGTGTTGGTCTCTGACTGAAGAATGTTTAAGGCCTTTACCACAGGTTTCATCACAGAGCAGTACTCGGTCAGGAAAGCAACTTCCGCTGGAGACAACCTGTACAACACAAGTCAAATACATAAAACTGTTAATGCATTTCCTACAGGGAAGGTTTGAAATGTGTAGCTGAGTAGAAGTGCATTCTAATGATTGCATATATATGGATATATATATATATATATATATACACATACACACACAATAAAATATACTTGTAACATCAGGCACTGTTATATATCTGTCATGAAATAGTAATGTTTGTTATTAACATTTCATACTTTTGGAATACAAATTAAAACTCACATTTTCAGTTTTAATTCTTCACAGACATTCCTGATGGCATCCTCCCCTTTTTCCTGAATGATCCGTATGATTCTCTCCACGGCCATGTATGTTGAGTTCCATCGTGTGTGATTGGGTCGGATGAGCTGGAGACTGCATTTATCTTCCACAATTTCTGCTGCCTTGTATGAGCGACCTGACTTATTCCACATGGCTTGACATTTCCCAAAGGCTGCACGTGACAGCCTCTTGTAGGTGTCATTCTTCTCTTCTGCAATGTCAGCATCTGTCGTGGCAACTAAATTCAACAAGTGGCATGCACACTTTTGGTGTTTGGGAAGCTGATACTCAAAGCCATTATCTTGCTCTAGGATGCTGAATGTGTCTAGGTAGTCGTCACTGGATTCATCTGAAGACTCTTGGTCTTTATCTGATTCTGCATCCTCAGACTGGCTCTGCTCACCAAAAATGCTAAATGCTTTGATGAAGTTTGAGCCACTATCTGTGGTGGTTCTAACCACCTTTTCCCTTATACGATAATGGCAGTGTATTTCATCCAGGGCACCTGCAAGAACATCGAAGGTGTGTGACCCTCTTAACCTCTTGCATGCAAGTGCAGCGGATCTCCTCTCCAAAGTCTCCTCATCAATCCAATGACATGTAACCCCTATGTAACTTTGCCGGTGCGCAGACCAACAATCTGTGGTGGTGGCAACATAACTCACTTTACTTAGGTGAGATATCAAGTTTGTCTTCATGTGGGTGACAGCTCCCTCTATTCTCGTCATAAGCGTGGGTCTGGAAAGGACCTTACATTGGGGGTTGAGGGTTGATATTAATGTTTTAAATGCAGGCTGTTTAACCAAAGAAAATGGATGAAGACCCTCACAAATGAAATTAACCATGAGCTTGTCAATCTCTCCCTGTGCCACACGTATGTGGCCACCCATTGAAATCCCAGTATTTATTTTGGCCTGCTTGCTTAAGGTGGCTGCTGGTGGATTTGCGGTTTGCTCCCGGGTCACAGATTGATTCAATTCCGTCAGTTTAGTTGGATGTTTCCTCTGTGAAGAAAGAAAATGTTTCCATTAGTATGTAAACTGATGTGGTGTTAATTTAACACACTGACATTAAAACTGATTGACATAAGTTTGTAATTTCTACATCCATCACAATTCATAATCCTCAATTCTTGCTAACCGAGACCCCTGAGCATGAGCATGAACATGAAAGACGTGCACGTTGTAAAGCCACCACTTATCGTTATCAATATCTGACTAAACATCTTGATAAATTCCAGATAACGACATACACATTGACTTGTCCACGGTCTGACAACGATGGTGTGTGCATTCACATCGTTCCTGTTTCGGGGCATGGGAGGCAGCCAAATGATTAGCCTAATATCAGTTTGTGTAGTGTAGTGTATTTTATTGCTAATGACTGATCTGCCGTTTTTAACACAATATGAGATACTGAACATAATAATTCTATGACCTGAAACGAATGGAAGACAGGAATGGAATTATTATTGGATGACGGCTGTTATTAGAAGGATGGACACGAGAGGTGTGTGTAGCGTTAGACATTTCTGCAGCAATCTATCGTTATCACAGTCACCAGAGTGTTTAGCTAGTAGCTTCTAGTAGCTAATATTCACGGGAGGAAAAATGACAGCGCACCTTCGTCTCTCTGGTCTGAACTCAAGTGACTGTTTATTATGCGCATGTGCACAACACCATCACAGTGCACGCACGCACAACATGCTCTAATGTGACATCACTGCATGGGCTATTTAACATTGCATTGCTACTCATATTGTCAAATATGCTCAACAGTTCACTAAACAACAAAAACGCTGTCTGAAAGGGGCAAATACTGTACTTACCATTACATGCTTGCGCAGATTTGAAGATGAGTTTTTATAAGCAGAAAGTTCTGTCTGTCGGGGCAGGCACAGCTTACACAGCATTAAATAGATGTTTCCTCTTTTGCGTTTGAATGCAAACTGCCTGCTGAGATTAGGCCACAGGTTTTCGTCATCTTCTTGCGTCTCAACTTGCGATGTTCCAGCTTGTTGGTCGTCCGCAGCTTGTTGGTCCGCAATACCATCCATCTCTCGCTCTCGTGACTCGCCACCAGCGGCTCGCATCGACTCCATCATTCACTCTACCGCATCTACCGCTGCTGCGCAGTGAGAATTGCCGTGCGCCTTGAACTTTTTTTTTTTTTTTTACTCAGTAACGGATGTAATTTCCAATGTAACGAAGTACAATACTTCATTCAAAATCTACTTAAGTAAAATTACCCATTTAAAAAACTACTCAAAAAATTACAAAGTACACAAAAAAACTACTCAATTACAGTAACGTGAGTAAATGTAATTCGTTACTTTACACCTCTGGTTTTAAGTTCAAGCACAGGCTATCATAATCCAGCTGTATTCACAAACATATGCACAAATAATGACAGAATACCAATACTTTAATTACAAAAGGATTTATTAAAAAGGGGGAAATAAAGTTAATGTTATTCAATGATTCTTCATTTTAACAAACTCCAATATTTCAAAGATAACAACAGCAGCAGCACTTATCACAATTCAGAACACACATGTAAAACCTATGGTCTATCTGTGTGTGTGTGTGTGTGTGTGTGTGTGTGTGAGAGAGAAAGGGGGAGTGGCAATGACGTATGACGCAGTCACATGGTGACGTAGTCTGGTTGAAGTTACACAGAGGAATCGTCAGACAAAGGAATTCTTATCTCTGCTTGCTTTTGGCGCCAAATGGCGGCGAGATGCGTTCAGGCTCTGTAAGTCTAGCTTTATCTATGTGTGAATGCAGATCGGACGTGTGTGTAAGCAGGTTTAGAAGAGAAGAGAGAGTGGGAGAGAAAGAACATGCAAGGAAAGAACAGAGAAGCTCTTAAAAACACGGCAGAGACAATTTTACAGTGACTTTACCACTCAGCACCCAAGCGGACGTTGTGTGCTGATCTTTTGACCGGTAAAGTCTCTGCAAACTTGGTCGGACGGTAACAGTACGGCCGGAGACACTTTGTCGCGGCGCTAAGGCACTGTAACCCAATGAACACGGCCGTATCACCGGAACCGGAAGTGCCGGATAAAAATAGACAGTGAGGTCTCAAACAAACAATTCACTCAAATATTAAACGACACGCTAAGTATATAGCCTCTTACTGTAAACCTTCGCTGTGTGCGTGCGCGTTCCGCACGAATGTCCCAGAAGTAGAGTGAATCTCGTGGCTTCTCCAGCTCTGTTTCGCTGTTTTGTCTGTGGCAGCAGGAACAGGAACGGATTTTCTCGTGCTCCTTGACGGGATGAAACTTCTTCTTTCTTCTGTGGCAGTGGAGATCGTGCTGCTGAACAGGAACGGATTATTCGTGCTCCTCAGTGGAATGAACGTCGCGCTTCTGCAGGGATAGACGTCCGTGTGGAAGCCATCTGTAGATCGTGTAGAAAAGAAAGTCTATGTGCAACTCGGCCTGCGAGTGAACTTCCTGTTTTCAAGTTAAAATAACAAAAAGGTCCTATCAAAATAAAACGCTGACTGAAGATTAAAATAAAGGCAATGAAATGAAATAAAACAAACGTCTGTGATTGCCCCCTTTAGCAGCTGGAACATCTGGAAAGACCCGGAGGGGTCTTGGTTGAAGTCTTTTAGCAGGGAAATGGCAGCGATTTCTTTGAGTTCAGCTGTTTTAAACTACCTAAGAAGTTCCAGCCTCAAGGTGGGGCAAATACAACCCACCGCAGCTAAAATCGAGATTATCTCTGGTACTATACAGTCCCCTATATAATTATTTCAATTTGTATAGCATCAAATCATAATAGACATTATCTCAAGGTTCTTTACAATGAAGGTCGAGACCTTTATAGAAAAGCTTTTCCCTACTTCCATTCACACACATATTCATACCTTAAGATTTCTCCCAATATTTTTGGCCAGACTGCACAGTGCACAGACAGGTAAAGGTGTAAAGGGTTTTTGTAACAATCAGGATGATGTGAAATGTTCACAGTGGACTTGGTCATAATCCAACCGTGCCAGTCGGGTGGTAGAGGGAACTGGATCTGGAGTTGGAACTGGATAGATGATCAGGATCCCCACAATTAGTCCATGGGAAAGGGAGACAAGGATCAACTTAGTTTGAGATTCTGGGCTGAGCTGACTGACAGAGATGAGACTGGACATGGCTGGAGAGAGAACAGAACAGGTAGAAACCGTTAGCTCATGTAAACTAAAGCTATCAGTGGTAGGATGAGGTTGTAACATTACTGTGCTTGAAGCATCTAGACAAGGCTGCAAGCAAGGATCAGGATTTAAGCATGCTGCAGTTCAGTGTAGAGCATCTGCAGTGAACAGAACACACACACACACACAAACCTAAACTAATTATATCTAATCTACATTAAAAAAATACTTGTTTAACATATCCTCAGAAAGATAATTAATTTCATTTATGTATTAATGCAGTGTACTGCCTTTAAAAAAAATGAATTAAAGTTGTGGTGATGCAGCTGTAAACTGGCCCTTTCTGAGATTCTCTGTTGTTTACAAACAACAGAGGTTGTCACCTGCTCTACCCTGCAACAGGAATGGTGAAGAGATGTTAATTATTATGATTTTTTTTCTTTTTGTAATATGTGACACTTAAATCAAGAGATTAGTTTATCAATCAATCAATCAATCAAGTTTTATTTGTATAGCCCACATTCACAAATAACAATTCGTCTCATGGGGCTTTAACATTGTGTGACATCCTCTGTCCTTAACCCTCAACAAGAGTAAGGAAAAACTACTAAAAACCCTTTTCACAGGTAAAAATATGTAGAAACCTCAGAGAGAGCCACATGTGAGGGATCCCTCTCCCAGGACGGACAGAAGTGCAATAGATGTCAGGTGTAAGAAAACATCATCAGGATTTTTAGCAGCATCCATTAGGCTAAACATTTTTCAATACTATGTGTCAGGCAGTCCCGCTGCAATCACAGTCTCTGGCCAGCAGCCAGCAAGACCACGATCCAGCATCAGGATGGGATCCACTATAATCCACAGTCATTGTCCACCGCCGCCAGTTAGAATCCATTATCAGCTGCCGCCTCGGTCGTGGTCCCTCATCATCCGATGCCAACGCGACAAAGGATCCTCCATTACAACGACGATCAGCTGGCACGATACAGAATCCACCGAACTGGATCCACCATTGCGACCTCCGACACGCGATCCACAATCATAATCCATGGTGCGGCCACAGCTGTGGCCCTGCATCCGCGGGCGCTAAGGCACAGAAACTCCGGGAAAAGGGGTCAAGTTAGTAACATGTACTGATCAGATAAGAATTATCTTGATGTGATAAATATGGAGAAAAGGAAGGAGAAGCAGGAAAGAGAAGCTCCGTGTGTCTTGTGTCATAAATTCCCTGTGCGTCTTAGCATCATCAGGGGTTTTTGCCATTTAATCAAATTTGGAACATCGCACAAATTAGCTCTAACTATAAGCTTTATAAAAAAGGAAGGTTTTGAGTCTACTTTTAAACGAACAGAGCGTGTCTGCCTCCCTAACTGAAAGTGAGAGATTATTCCACAGCAGTGGGGCTTGATGGCTAAAAGCTCTGGCTCCTACTCTACTTTTAGAGACTTTAGGGACAACAAGTAAACCTGAGTTCTGGGATCGGAGTGCTCTAGTAGGTTGATATGGAACTAACATCTCTTTAAGGTAAAGAGGTGCCATATCATTAAGGGCCTTGAAGGTGAGGAGGAGAATTTTAAATTCTATTCTAGATTTAACAGGAAGCCAGTGTAGCGATGCTAATACTGGAGAAATGTGCTCTCTTTTCTTAGTTCTCGTCAGGACACGTGCTGCGGCATTTTGGACCAGCTGCAGAGTCTTTAACGACTTGCTGCTGGAGCCTGATAATAATGAATTACAATAGTCCAGTCTCGATGTAACAAAGGCGTGGACTAGTTTTTCTGCATCTTTTTGCGAAAGGACATGTCTGATTTTTGAGATATTACGCAAGTGGAAAAACGCGGTCCTAGAAATTACTTTTAAGTGACTATTAAAGGACAAATCAGGATCGAAGATCACTCCCAAGTTCCTGACTGTGTCATTGGAAGCAAGGGCAATGTCATCTAGCGCAGCTATATCATTAGATAATGTATCTCTAAGGTGTTTAGGGCCGAGTTTTATAACCTCTGTTTTATCTGAGTTTAATAAGAGAAAATTGCGGGTCATCCAGGTTTTTATGTCCTTGAGACATGCTCGAAGTTTAGTTAATTGATTACTTTGATCAGGTTTTATTGACAAATATAACTGGGTGTCATCCGCATAACAGTGAAAATTTACCGAGTGTGTCCTGATAATGTTTCCTAGTGGAAGCATATATAATGAGAATAAAATTGGGCCGAGCACAGACCCCTGTGGGACACCATGGTTAACTTTGGTGCGCACCGATGACTCATCATTGATTTGAACGAATTGGGAGCGATCAGCAAAATAAGATTTAAACCAGTTTAAGGCCGTTCCTTTAATGTTAATTAACTGTTTTAGTCTCTCTAATAAAATTTGATGGTCAATTGTGTCGAATGCTGCACTGAGATCTAACAGAACTAGGACAGACACAAGTCCCTGATCTGAAGCTATTAGAAGGTCATTAGTGACTTTTGCCAGGGCTGTCTCTGTGCTATGATTGGTTCTAAACCCAGACTGAAAGTCTTCATATATATTATTTTCCTGGAGAAACTCACACAGCTGATTGGCTACAACTTTTTCTAAGATTTTAGATAGGAAGGGGAGATTAGATATTGGCCTGTAATTTGCTAAAACCTCTGGGTCTAGGGTGGGTTTTTTGAGTAGGGGTTTGATTACAGCTATTTTAAAAGACTGTGGTACATAACCTGATGATAATGACAGATTGATTGTGTTAAGTAACGAATTATCTATTAGGGGCAGAATTTCTTTAAGTAATTTAGTTGGAATCGGATCTAAAATACAGGTTGTTGGTTTAGAACCTGAGACTATTTTGGTAAACTGATCACGGGTGATCAGAGAGAAGCTGTCTAAATAATGGGAAGGATTCTCAGCCGTTTCTGAGATCTCTATTGTTGGGAGGGTATTAGTGCCAATTGAGGGCAGGAGATGATTGATTTTATTTCTAATAGTTAGAATTTTATCATTAAAAAAGGTCATAAAGATATTGCAATTTAGGGATCGAGGAATACTGGGTTCGGTGGAGGTGTGACTCTCTGTCAGCCTGGCTACAGTGCTGAAGAGAAACCTGGGGTTGTTTTTATTCTCTTCTATTAGTTTTGAGTAATAGGCAGCTCTTGCTTTGTGGAGAGCTTTTTTATATTCTGTAACACTACTCTTCCAGTCTAGGAGATTTTCAACACTGTTGCTGGAGCGCCACTTCCTTTCTAATTTTCTTGATATTTGTTTCAACTCATGTGTCTTGGAATTATACCACGGAGCTAATTTACTATGTTTTACACATTTCTTTTTTAGAGGCGCTATTGAGTCTAATGTTAATCGTAATGAGTCTGCAGAGCTTTCTACGAGGTGGTCAATCTCAATAGAGCTCGGGTTTTTAAAGAATTTGTTGTTTATGTCGACGGATAATACGGGTTTAAATGTAATCGGAATTATTTCCTTAAATTTAGCTACAGCACTATCAGGTAGACATCTAGAAAATGAGTTTTTTATTAGTGGCATATATTCAGATAGTGAAAAATCGAAGGTTATTAAATTATGGTCTGATAGTACTGGATTGCGCGGAAGTACTGTTAAATGTTCAATTTTGACACCGTATGATAACACAAGGTCAAGTGTGTGGTTACAACAATGAGTAGGTTGATGCACACACTGACTAAAACCAATTGAGTCTAGTATTGAAATAAATGCTACGCTCAGGCTATCTTTATTATTGTCAACATGAATATTAAAGTCACCAACAATAATAATTTTATCTGTCTTTAGGACTAGGTTTGATAAAAACTCAGGGAATTCTGTTAGAAATTCAGTATAAGCCCCAGGAGCACGATAAACTACAGCAAATATGATTGGCTGTTGGTGTTTCCTGGATTGACGTGGAAGATTAAGAACAAGACATTCAAATGAGTTGTAGCTAAGTTTAGGATTAATTGATAGACTGGAGTTAAAAATAGCAGCAACACCACCTCCTCGCCCGAGTTCCCTGGGAACGTGTGAATTTATATGACTGGGGGGAGTAGATTCATTCAAACTGACATATTCATCAGGATGCAGCCACGTCTCAGTAAGGGACATTACATCTATATTGTAGTCTGAGACTAGTTCATTAACTAAAATAGCCTTTGAGGACAGTGATCTAATGTTTAAAAGACCACATTTGAAAGTCTTAGTTTCCTGTGTTGTTCCAGAGGTTGTGTTAATTTGTATAAGATTATTGTGAGTTCTCGCTCTGTTATTGTTTAATTTAAATAATTGAATCGGACGGTAGACAGAGACAGTCTCTATGCGGTTGGGTGACTGATCCAGAGGGAGCGCAGAGAAGTGTTTAGCACTGCAGCTCTGCTTCCTGGTCCCAACTCTGGGTTGTCATGTGATAGACTTAGTAATATTCTTAGATAAGAGAGCTGCTCCATCCCAAGTGGGATGAACGCCGTCTCTCCTAACAAGACCAGGTTTCCTCCAAAAAGTTTGCCAATTATCTATAAAGCCCACACCGTTTACAGGACACCACCTGGACAGCCAGCGGTTAAAAGACAACATGTGACTAAACATGTCATCACCTGTAGTGTTAGGGAGAGGGCCAGAGAAAACTACTGTGTCCGACATCGTTTTAGCAAAAGCACACACAGACTCAACATTAACTTTAGTGACCTCCGACATACGAAGCCGGGAGTCGTTGCTGCCGACGTGAATTACGATTTTACTGTATTTACGTTTAGTTTTAGCCAGCAGCTTCAATTTGGATTGGATGTCGCCGGCTCTGGCCCCCGGAATACAATTGACTATGGCCGCTGGTGTCGCTAATCTCACGTTTCTGAGAACCGAGTCGCCAATAACCAGAGTTTGATTCTCAGCGGGTGCGTCGCTGAGTGGAGAAAATCTATTTGAGACGTGAGCTGGTGGGTCTTTAATCGTGGGCTTTCTATGGGTGGTACTATGCCCCCTCCGGACCGTCACCCAGCCACCCTGGGCTCCCGGCTGCCCGGGGCAAGTCGAGGGACTGCTAGCTGAAGCTAAGCTAGGTGGCTTCGCTGCGGCTAGCACGGGCCGGCTAACTATAGCTAACGGGGGTTCTAAGCTGAGGAGCCGAGCTTCTAAGTTGCTAAGCCTCGCCTCCATGTCTACCAACATACTACATTTATTACATTTACCACTACTGTTAATGGAGGCGGAGGAGTAAGTAAACATGAGACACTCGGAGCAGGAGAGAGCGGTGGAGCGAGAGGGAGAGAGAGAACACATCGCTGCTAAAACTATGAGTGTGAGATTTAAACAGAACACAGAATCACAAAGCACCAGAGAGGAGGGGCTGGTATGTGAGGGTCCTTAACTATATACCGGTGATTTTAGCCGTAGTAGAACAGAAAGACAGTTGTGTTTAGCGGAGGAGCTAATTCAGATAGCGACTACACCACCCGTGTCCCGTGGCAATAACAGGAAGTGACGAAATGACGCAGCACGCTTACCGTAAAGACTGGAGAAGATCCGCTGATCTTCTCCAGTTTACACAGTTTTACATCTGTAAAAATCACCATAAACCACAAAGCAAAAGGAATATTTTCTTCACCTCAGTTAAAGTTCCTGGAGCATTTAACATTTAGTACTTATACCAATGCCACCATTCTGGCTGTGGGGTGTCACTCCACTGAATTGCTGTTGTGTGTGAGCTGCAGACATGTGTTGCCCAATTAGGACACATAAGCTAGCAGCCCCTCAGTCTGTCAGGGCTGCACCTAAGGGAGCTCTGGGGGAAAGTCCCATACTGTATCTAAATGCTAATTGGTAATCATGCCTTTAATGAACAGAGAAAAATGTCACCCATTGCCCTTTGTATGCTGTGCCATGACAAGGACAGGACAGTGGAAGGCCGATTGGTATTGACATTTTTCTTTACTCAATAATAAATAATTTATACTAATAAAATACACAGTATTAGCTATCTTTAAATATGGGATGAGGTTATCATCATCCTTTTTGTATTTCTCTCTTTTTAATTTGTTTTGTAAATAATACATTAATCTAACTGTAATACGGATTTAGTCTATCAAATGTCAAATAATACTAAATAATGTTCATTCTCCTCCCCAAAATGACAATAAGTGAATAGGATGCTGTGGCATGGACTCATCAGAGCACCTACTCACTCTCCCTGGTTTAAATGTAGCAGAGAGAGGTACCACACAGAAGAGACCCAGAGAGGACATAGACTGAGACAGAGCTGAGCTAAGCTTCCACCGGGAAGAGTCTATGTGCCGGGCTGATTTATGTTAAATAAAAAGGTTTATTTTTGAGTGCCCGTCATCTCGTTGTGTTGGTAGACCCATAGTGGGAGGCAACTTTGCAAAAGAAGATTACTTAAAAACTTAAATGCAAGGTTAATTTTTTTAATGAATGCAAAAATAATAAACAACTGATGCTGTGCGTGTGTTCTTCTCCAGTTTGTATAAAGTAGTGGAAAATTCTACTGTTCCAGTAGTGCCTGTAAACACAACACAGGTACAAATGTTTCTGATCATAAGTTCTTCTGTTTTCATCTGCATCAAGTGACCCAGGTTCATATGAGTCATTGAATGTGTGTGTTTCCCAAAACTTTCTCTAAAAATCTATTGTTGGAGATCGAGTCTAGACACTGTCTAGTCAGATTTCCTGTTTCAATACTGTATCTTAAGTTTCTTTATGATGTTATCAATGCTGTGATCAGATGATCTGCCTGTCCACGTGTGCTGTTCATGTTTTTGTGTAAAGTCCCTCTAGAGTGTTTTGAGGAACTTGGGGGGGCTTTATAACTGCCAGTTCCTGAGAGACTGAGTTCATTGCACTCTCAAGCAGACAGCCTTGCTCTCTGTTTGACTTGTGTCCGGAGCTTCGTTATTAAAGACAGACTAACTGTTTAGTAAAATTGCCATAACAACAATAAATTAAATAATCAAATGTTTACTGTGTGTAAAACAGCCATTGGCAGCAGTGGTGACCCTGTGTGTGTGTGTTTATGTGAATGTGCTGCATGTGCCCATGAGTGCTGTTGTCAATGTGAGTGCATGATGATATGCTGTCAGATACTAGATTGTTATTAAAAACACCACACAGATGGAGTCGAGTTAACAGGGTCTGTCAGATGGAGGGCAAACACAAACTCTTGTCCAAACAAGGCACAAGCTTATTTCAGAAAGCTCTCGGTTCAGATGGAGGTCAGATGCAAAGCATGGCAGGTTGCTTAGCTACCCCCAAAATGGGAAAGGTTAAAATTAGACAAGGATTCAGGATATGCTCTGATTTCCAGCAGAACCACCTGATAACTGCAGTCTTACCTTTTTCAGAGACTATAACATTTAATTATTTCCTGTTAAATCTGCTGTAGACGGCATGAATGAGTCACCAAACCACATTAGCTGTGACAGGCTTTTGAATAAACAGAGAACACACTTAAAAGGGATGTCGCTCCAGTTCAATCAAATAAGTGGCAGCTAAATTACAACCCTGTGTAGCTATAATCTCTCCCTTTTTTAATCAATTGTAGTGTTTACTGACAGAGTTGGATAGAAGCATGGAAGAACCCTTACAGGAGACACGTACAGCTTGACTATGAATGTTATTAATATAATATATACAGATTACTGTTCTAGACTCGAGACAGCAAGTAAAAATGCAAGTAGCAATTTTCAGTTTGTCTTGGTCTCCTTTGGACGTCTGGTATGTTTGTGCAACATATGCACAAAGATAGTTTGTAACTTAACACAATCAATCTGTCATTATCATCAGGTTATGTACCACATTCTTTTAAAATAGCTGTAATCAAACCCCTACTCAAAAAACCCACCCTAGACCCAGAGGTTTTAGCCAATTACAGACCAATATCTAATCTCCCCTTCCTGTCTAAAATCTTAGAAAAAGTTGTAGCCAATCAGCTGTGTGAGTTTCTCAAGGAAAATAATATATATATGAAGACTTTCAGTCGGGGTTTATAGCCAATCACAGCACAGAGACAGCCTTGGCAAAAGTCACTTATGACCTTCTAATAGCTTCAGATCAGGGACTTGTGTCTGTCCTCGTTCTGATAGATCTCAGTGCAGCATTCGACACAATTGACCATCACATTTTATTACAGAGACTAAAACAGTTAATTAACATTTATGGAACCACCCTAAACTGGTTAAAATCTTATTTTTCTGATCGCTCCCAATTCGTACAAATTAATGATGAGTCATCTGTGCGCACCAAAGTTAACCATGGTGTTCCACAGGGCTCTGTGCTCGGCCCAATTTTATTCTCATTATATATGCTTAGGAATCATTATCAGGACACACTCTTTAAATGTTCACTGCTATGCGGATGACACCCAGTTATACTTGTCAATAAAACATGAACAAAGTAATCAATTAACTAAACTTCGAGCATGTCTCAAGGACATAAAAACCTGAATGACCCGCAATTTTCTCTTATTAAACTCAGATAAAACGGAGGTTATAATACTTGGACCTAAACACCTTAGAGATACATTATCTAATGATATAGCTGCGCTAGCCGACATTGCCCTTGCTTCCAATGAAACAGTCAGGAACTTTGGAGTGATCATTGATCCTGATTTGTCCTTTAATTGTCACTTAAAACAAATTTCTAGAACCGCCTTTTTCCACTTGCATAATGTCACAGACATGTCCTTTCGCAAAAAGATGCAGAAAAAGTAGTCCACGCCTTTGTTACATCAAGACTGGACTATTATCATTTATTATTATCAGGCTTCAGCAGTAAGTCGTTAAAGACTCTGCAGCTTGTCCAAAATGCCGCAGCACATGTCCTGACAAGAACCAAGAAAAGAGAGCACATTTTTCCAGTATTAGCATCGCTACACTGGCTTCCAGTTAAATCTAGAATAGAATTTAAAATTATCTTCCTCACCTTCAAGGCCCTTAATAATATGGCGCCTTTTTACCTTAAAGAGATGTTAGTACCTTATCAACCCAATAGAGCACTCCGCTGCCAGAATTCAGGTTTACTTGTCGTCCCTAAAGTCTCTAAAAGTAGAATAGGAGCCAGAGCTTTCAGCCATCAAGCCCCCCTCCTGTGGAATAATCTCTGACTTTCAGTTCGGGAGGCAGACACCGTCTGATCGTTTAAGAGTAGGCTTAAAACCTCTCTTTGTGATAAAGTAACTTGTCCTATGTTCTAAAATAGGAAGCGTTTAGTTTAAAAAGGCATAGAGGTATTGATGTCTGATCTACTGAGTGGGCCACATGGTTTTCATCGTACTACCCTACAAACCTAGCCTGGGTGCCAGACGAACTTAGCCCCGCCCACAACATTTGTTGTTCGGGAAGTTCGGTCTGGCATTGCTCCGTTGGGGAGAAACTATGCCCGACCAGGAGCTGATCGGACCAATCAAATCGTCAGGGCGGGCTTTATACGATGATTGACAGATGATCTACAGTGACGTAATCAACCACGTCACCAGAGAGCGCTGCCTGCAGAGATGAGATGTGTCGATGCTGCCATCGAGTCTGTTTCAGCAGACATCGACAGCGCATTCATTTTGAAAGAGGAACAGAGGAACGCGATCAAGGCATTTGTAGATCGAAAAGATGTTTTTGCCGTCCTCCTACGGGATTCATAAAAAGTTTAATTTATCAGCTGGCCTCGATGCTGCGGCCACACAAGCAGTCATATAAATAAAAAGAGAGTGGGGGAGCACATATGAGACAAAAAAGACACAAGTTGGGACGCTGTTGTAGTTAATGTTGGAGCAACAAGGAAGTGTAAAACGATTAGCTGCCGTTTCTCCTCCTCGCTGGCTCCTGCAGAGCCATGACAGCGGAGCTCTGCAGCGCAGCGTGCGGATCAGCAGCTCCGTGGATTTCTGTTAGGGACGGATCTCTCTCAGGGCCTCAGGCCGGTCGCGGTCCCGAGGCTCTGAGAGAGATCCGTAGCGGGCTTCTTCACGCCGCCGGTGGCCGGGGCTCTCACGAGCAGCCCTGGTCTCCAGCTGCTTCCTGGGGGCTTTGCCTCCGGTGGATATACGAGCGGCATTAGCAGCATTTCCATTGATTTATTTAGAGAGTGAATAAACTCGTGAAACAGACAACTGACAACAACTATGCGTCGCTTGACATACGTCAGATACTACGTTGCTCTGATTGGTTGTAGGTCTATCCAATTGAGCGATGAGGCATTTTGTTTCCTGGTTCTGTTGAAACACGCCCCATAATCACAGCCCAATGGAGCGGTCTCAGACTCATATTCTGACTAGAATAATGAGTATGACAACGTCAGGCTAATACAAACCAGTAGCCAGTCAAATTTAGCCTCAGTGTACCCTCAGGTTCTGCATGTATCATTGTATCATTGATTACAAGGCAAAAACCCCTGATGACGCTAAGGTGCAAAGGGAATTTATGACACATAACACACAGAGCTTCTTTTCCAGCTTCTCCTTCCTCTTCTCCATCCTTATCACATCAAAGAAATTCTTATCTCATCAGTACATGTTAATAACTTGACCCCTTCCCCGGAGTTTCTGTGCCTTATCGCCCGAAGATGCAGTGCCACAGGTGTTGCCGCACCATGGATTACGATTTGTGGATCGCGCATCAGAGGTCGCAATGGTGGATCCAGTATGGCGGATTCTAAATTGTCCATCTGCACTGTGAACTCCGTCCATGAGTTCTGAAGCATTTGGCTTAATATGAGCAGATAATATTGCCCGAAACACTTCAGAATTCATCCTACTGCTTTTGTCAGCATTCACATCATCAATTAATACAAGGGAACCAGTTCCATTGGCAGTCATACATGCCCATGCCATAACACTACCTCCACCATAGATAGATAGATAGATAGAGTACTTTATTCATCCCCGAAGGGAAATTAAGTTGTCATAGCAGCCGGTATATTTGAATACAATAAAATACAATACAATAGAATAAAATTAAAAATATTGAGGTAGAAAGAATAAAAAAACAGAAGCACAAGATAAAATACAATAAAATAGGTAGATAAGGTGCAGTGGCAAGATGATGGTAATAGTAATAGTACTGATGATATGATGGTAATGGTATTGTTAGAATACAATAAAATTGGTAGATAAGGTGCAGTGGCAAGATGGTGGTAAAAGTACTGATGATATGATGGTAATGGTATTGTTAGACAGTATATAAGAATAGTACAGTATATATGGGCCATTCTACCGAATTGGTGCAAAGTCAGGTTGGAAATATTTTGAAATTTTGTATGTTTTATTCCCAAAACTTTTTCCATATATATATATATTGTACCATTTCTAAAGTACACATATCTAGTAAAAGAACCGTCAATTTTTATGTTGTATTTACAGACTGTGTTGGAATGTTTTTCCTCTCCCAAAAATTGTCACTACCGAAACATAGTAATAAACTATAGAAAAAAAGTATTATTATTAACCTGTTAAAATTGTGTTTCCTTCCTTTCTCTGAAGAGTATTTTTAAAAATATTTCTTGAAGGTTTTCACAATTGAATCAATAAAAATGAAATTTTTACCAAATTTTAAAGTTCAATTTATACAATTCATCAAAATCTAAATGCAATATCTCTTTGTAAAATGCATAATACTGATCATATTGATTCCAGAGTTGATTATTGATGAAATTGAACATACATTAAACTAATCAGTATCATGACATTTCAGTTGATAACTCAATATACTGTAACGGACTGGGGTTATTGTTCAAGTATGTGTTGTGTTATTTAATAGTAATTTGTTGTGTTTAAAGAGTGTTCTGATGTCCTGGGCGGCAGTGAAGGGGTCGGGGACGGGACATGTGATGGGTTGGACAAATAGGGTGGGTTCTATGGTAAAGAGGCTTTCTCATTGGCTGGTTTTACGGGGGATTGGGCGGCAATGAGGAAGTGGTTTTTGTTGTTGATGTGCGCCACTGACGAAGTGAATGGAAAAAGGCACATGTGCGTGTAAAAGTGAATAAAGTGAAAAACGAAGAAAGAAGCTTCCTGTCCTCTTTAGGCAAGGACGTTACATTGGTGTCAGAAGTAAAAAGAGTCGCCTCCGGATTCCGCTACAAGCTCAGAGCGACCTACGATGAGTTTAAAGAAGATCAAAAAGGAAGCCGACAGTCCTGATTATATCAGCGCGGACGAGGGACAGAGTGCCGCCGAACTCAGAGAGCGGGTGAGAGAAATGACCCGGAGGATGGAGTTCAAGAAAGAAGCCGACCGGCCAGATGAGAGCAGCGCTGACGAGGGACGGGGTGCAGCCGCGCACATAGAGAGGGTGAGAGACATGACCCGGAGGATGGCCGGAGGGGCCGGCTTCAGTCGGGAGCGGCGCGACGGGGAAACGGCAGGCCGCAGCTCGCGGGTGGAGCCACACAGAGAGGCCCTCCCACCGTCAATGAAAACCCACAGATACGACGGGAAAGCTAACTGGGAAGCATTCCATGCACAATTTGAACTGTTAGCCCAGGCTGGAAGATGGTGTGTGGAGGAGAAAGCCCTTCAGCTTGCTATGTGCCTTACTGGAGATGCTCTGACAAGCCTGTTGCTGTTAAGCCCCGCTGAGAGGAGTGACTATGATGCATTAGTGGGGGCGCTAAAGAGATGGTTCGGATTGTGTTCAACAGCCAGCCTGCTTCGCTCTGAACTGTGCAGTAGACAGCGTCGGCCTGGGGAGCTGCTGAGGGATCTCGCCAACGACATTGAGGGGCTGGTCCACCGCACCTATACTCACATGCCTCCGGTCATCCAGAGTGAGTTAGCCCGCGACCATTTCCTGCAGGCCTTATTACCAGCTGACCTGCGTATCCAGACATTGCTAGCCCACCCTGGGTCCCTCCAGGCGGCTTTGGAATTAGCCATAGAAAGAGAGATGCTGTGTGCAGGGACATGGGAAACTGCGATGGATAATACTGCAAAAGTGAGAGCTGCACGTGGAGCCGAGCTAACTACAGCAGAACCTGCCTGGGTGGAAAAGCTAACGCAGCTCATGCGGGCCACCACACTGCGAGAGGAGCGGTCTCCAAGACCTCATGCAAGGGTCTGCTGGGGGTGTAGACAGCCTGGCCACCTGGTTCGACAATGCCCTTGCAACCCAGCTAACCAGGGAAACGAGCCAGGGACCGCATAATCGGGACGATGCGGACTCCTACTGCTGTTTCCCGGCTCCCTACAAATAAAGAGACATTAAGCTGCACTGATAAGGTGGGAGTGCTTCCAGCAGCAGTTGAGGTTGACAGCCAGCTGGAACGACTCATCATGCTGGGTCAAACGTGGATCGGAGACTGCTGGTATGCACCATTGACTATTGGGGGGACAGAGTGTTTTGCACTGGTGGACACAGGCTCTTCAGCGACGCTGGTGAAACCAGAGATGGTGAAGAAGAAAACAGATATTTTCCCCACAATAGTGAAACTGCAGACAGTCACCGGGGAGCGAACACCTATGGTGGGGGAAACATTAGTGACTCTGGGGTTGGGGAGGAGATCTGCCCGCTGTCCAGTGTGGGTGGTGAACCTCGAAGATTGTATACTGGGGCTGGATGTTCTTGGGGCATTGGACTGTGTCATTAGTACAAGGAGGGGGACCCTCACTTTTCCAGATGGACACACTATCCAGATGCATCGACGACCGCCCCAGCCAGGCTGTCTTGTGGCTCACAACATTACAACAGAGACGCTACCTGCACCATCTCCCGCCCCAGCAACCACTGCCGTCCATCCACGACCAGCCCCCGCCACACAGCCGGAGGGAGAAGATAGAACACTGGCGGTGAAGGGGGTCTGGCAAAACAACTGTGAAGGACTGACCCACAACGAACAGAGTCGACTATTACAGCTTCTGCTGGAGTTCAAGGACTGTTTTTCTTTGTCAGAGAACGATGTTGGTCGGACTGATCTCATCGAACACGACATCGACACGGGAGAGGCACAGCCCATCAGGATGAGACCACGACGCCTTCCCCTGGCCAGACAAGTAGCCGCCGACAAAACGCTGAGGGAGTTACAACAGGCTGGACTCATTGAGCCCTCCTCCAGCTCATGGGCCTCCCCAGTAGTTATGGTCCCCAAAAAGCAGAAGGACGACTTTCGATTCTGTGTGGACTTCAGGCCCCTCAACAAAGTGACCAAGAAGGATTCCTATCCCCTTCCGCGCATCGATGAGGCCCTTGATGCAGTGGCAGGGTCATCCTGGTTCTCCTCGCTGGATCTGCGCAGCGGATATTGGCAGGTCCCCCTCGCCCTGATGCCAGACCCAAAGCTGCCTTCATCACTAACGGAGGTTTGTGGCAGTTTAAGGTTCTCCCATTTGGCCTCTGCAATGCCCCCGCCACGTTCGAGAGGCTGATGGACAAGGTTCTGGCTGATATTCCCCGCCGAGAGTGTGTCGTATATCTGGACGATATCCTGGTACATGGGAAATCCTTCGAGTCTTCTCTCAGGTCCCTCAAACGTGTGTTAGAGAGGGTGGGAGCAGCAGGACTTAAACTACATCCCCAGAAGTGCTGCTTCATGAGACGGGAAGTGACTTTCCTTTTCACACGGTTGGTGAGGGCGGTGTTGGCACCATGGAAGCGAAAGTGCAAGCAGTGAAGGACTGGCCCACCCCCGGCTCTGTCCAAGACTTAAAGAGTTTCCTCGGACTGTCCTCCTATTACAGAAGGTTCGTGAAGGGGTTTTCCTGCATAGCTGCGCCCTTGTTCTGCCTGCTGAAGAAAGGGGAGGAGTTCTTATGGACAGAGAAGTGTCAGACAGCGTTTACTTCACTGCAGGAAGCCCTGCTGGAGGCACCGATCCTCTCCCCACCTGACCTCACGCTCCCTTTCGTTCTGGACACGGATGCCAGCAACGTCGGCTCAGGTGCGGTATTGACCCAGTTGACACCTGGAGGAGAAAGAGTGGTGGCGTACTACAGCAGGACATTCAACAAAGCTGAACGTCGCTACTGTGTCACCAGGCGGGAACTACTCTCTGTGGTCAGCGCCATCCGCCACTTCAGGTATTATCTTGGGGGCCTCCACTTCACTGTCCGGACGGATCACTCCGCTTTACAGCGGTTAATGTCCTTCAAGGAGCCGGAAGGCCAGCTGGCACGCTGGATCGAGGAATTACAGGCGTATGACTTCACAGTGGTACACAGACCAGGTACGCAGCATGGCAACGCAGATTCACTCTCCCGGCGGCCCTGCCAGAGCAACGGCTGCCGTTACTGCGACAAAAGGGAGGCACAGGAGTGCGAATGCGTAAGGACTGCGGTGAAATGTGCAGCGGTGGGACCTGGGGGTCCGTCTGCCGATCAGCGACTGGTGGCTGTGGATACAGGGGAGTGGAGGAAGAACCAAGAGGAGGATGGCGACATCAAGCCAGTATGCATGTGGGTGGCAGCACGACACAAACCACGGTGGGAGGAAATATCTGTGTTTTCTCGGGCCACAAAAGGACTATGGTCAATGTTTGAGACCCTGCGCCTGTGTAATGGTGTGCTACAAAGGGGGTGGAAGGAACCAGCTACAGGAGAAACACGGTGGCAGGTGGTGGTTCCAGGGGCCCTGAAGGTGACTGTGCTCTGTGCAGTACACGGAGCTCCTGGATCTGGTAGGGATGAGTATTGATAAGATTTTAACGATTCCGATTCCTTATCGATTCCTGCTTATCGACTCGATTCCTTATCGATTCTCTTATCGATTCTTTTTGGGCAAGGGGGGGAAAAAAGAGCACAAACGGGTTTATTTACATTAATTTTCTTTTATATAATTTTCTATAATGATGCACACCATATACAGTATGTATACATAAACATTTACATTTTTTAAATAACCAAAAACATTCACGTATTCCTCTTGAACTAAAGATAAACCTGACATTCTTCTGTAGAAATTACGATAAAATAAAACTTTAAACTTAAATAAAACTTACTCTGTTTATTTAAACATGTTACTAGAAACTACAATGCTCCTTCCTTTTTTAAAAAGGGTATATGAAAACTGAGCTGCCAAAAATTAAACTAGCAGTGGCAAATACCATCAAGTCTGCACCAGCAATTGTAATCAACAAAATCAACAATTCTTGTGCAGAAAAATAAGCATGTCTGCTTTCTCCGGAAGGATACGGGATCTCTCAGGACTAATTGTGTCTCCAGCCGTGGAGAACACTCTCTCAGATGGGGTGGAGGATGCCTGAACACACAGATAGGACTCAGCTAGACCTGACAGCAGGGGTAAAGTGTGTCTCTGGTCCCACCACCAAAGGGTGGCGTTATTCGTAGAGGGGATGGAGGGCAGACTTCTGTACAGCTGGACCTCTTGATGCACTCTCTGGGCCATGGACTCAGGGAGCTGTTGTTGTTGCAGGGACTGCGAGGTTACCGCCGAGCGAAGCTGCAGTAGCCGGCGAGCTACTGCGACGTTACCGACGAGCAAAGCCGCAGTAGCCGCCGAGCTACTGCGACGTTACTGCCGAGCGAAGCCGCAGTAGCCGGCGAGCTACTGCGGGTTGCCGTCGAGCGACGCCGCAGTAGCCGCGGCCCGGAGTAGCCGCCGAGCTACTCCGGGTTGCCGCCATGACATGTTTGCTGCCGTCTGAATGAAAAAGTTTGCGCATGCGCAACGGCACAGGGAACCGTTAGCAGAATCGTTAAAGAATTTTGCTAACGATTCAAAGGAATTGGTTCACTGGGAACCGGTTCTAAACAAGAACCGGTTCTCGATTCCCATCCCTAGGATCTGGTCACTTTGGGATCTCTAAAACTCTCCGCCGGCTCCAACAGGGATTCTACTGGGGCCAACACAGGCGAGGTGTGGAAGACTTTTGTCATCGCTGCGACAGCTGCACCGCACGCAAAGGCCCCACAGACAGATCCCATGCTGAACTCCAACAGTTTCCGACAGGGGGTCCTATGGAGGGAATCGGGGTCGATGTTCTGGGCCCATTTCCCCACTCAGAAAGGGGTAAACGCTATGTCCTCACCGTCATGGACTACTTCACTAAGTGGCCAGAAGCATACAGCCTGCCTGACCAAAAAGCGGTGACTATCTTAGACGCTTTGGTGGAGGGAATGTTCAGCCGGTTCGGGGCACCTGAGGTCATCCACACCGACCAGGGCAGGAACTTTGAGTCCCGTGTATTTGCAACCATGTGCGAAAAGCTGGACTCCCATAAGACACGCACCACACCCCTCCACCCACAGAGCGACGGCCTGGTCAAGCGGTTCAACCGCACACTGGCGCAACAATGTGCCATAGTGACGGCTAAGCACCAAAAGGACTGGGACACCCATCTCCCCCTCGTGCTGATGGCATACAGGTCTGCTGCCCAAGACTCCACATCCTTCTCCCCCGCCCTACTCATGCTAGGCAGAGAAATCCGAACTCCGGGCGAGATGATGATGGGCAGACCTCCAGACACCCCGCTGGATCCTCCGGGGCCTGAATATGCCAGGAAGTTACAGGATCGACTGGAGTCCGCTCACAAGTTTGCCAGGGGACAGCTGCAGAGTGCAGGGGCGAGGCAGAAGAGGAACTACGACGTACACACCAGAGGACGACATTTCGAAGCCGGCGAGTTGGTCTGGGTGTTCAACCCACAGAGGAAGAAAGGCAGGTGCCCAAAGCTGGACAGCAAATGGATGGGGCCCTGCACGGTCCTGGAGAGGGTGAGTGAAGTCGTGTACAGGGTCCAACTGCCGCTGAGAGATAGGAAAGTTGCCCTCCACAGAGACAGACTGGCTCCCTATCAAGGCACGGCGACCCCACTGCGAGGAGAGACTAAAATACGAGGCGTCGGGGACACTGTTCGAGCTCCTCCACAAGATTTCTTTGAGGTTCCGGTCCATGCCCCAGATTCCAGATTGGCAGGACCCCCGTCTGCTGCACGGCCGCAGAGGGAACGGAGGCCCCCTGACCGCCTGGGAGTCTTTGTTGTTCCCTCGGGGACGAGGGACTTTGATGGGGGGAGGTAGTGTAACGGACTGGGGTTATTGTTCAAGTATGTGTTGTGTTATTTAATAGTAATTTGTTGTGTTTAAAGAGTGTTCTGATGTCCTGGGCGGCAGTGAAGGGGTCGGGGGCGGGACATGTGATGGGTTGGACAAATAGGGTGGGTTCTATGGTAAAGAGGCTTTCTCATTGGCTGGTTTTACGGGGGATTGGGCGGCAATGAGGAAGTGGTTTTTGTTGTTGATGTGCGCCACTGCCGAAGTGAATGGAAAAAGGCACATGTGCGTGTAAAAGTGAATAAAGTGAAAAACGAAGAAAGAAGCTTCCTGTCCTCTTTAGGCGAGGACGTTACAATACTTTATAGCATAACTAAAGAATGCTAGCAAGCACATGGCTAGTATACACATCTTTGAAGAGGTGTACACACATACAAAAATAATACTTTGCATAAAACCCCCAAAAAGTTTACTTAATTGAAGAGAATTTGTGTTGAGTAGTGACAATTCTTAAGGTTACACCCTGATTTTCAGACTTTGGAACACATTTATATCAAAACTATGGGATTTAGCTGCTTACCATTCAGCCATGAGGGACAGGGATGCAGTGTCACTGCCTGGTCAAAAATGCAGGGGTGTGGCTAAAAACCAGGCTCAGCCAATGGACTAAAACTCTTGTGTTTCGGTAGTGACATGAAAACTGGGGACATGATTTTTTGAGAATAGTTTTTTAATTTAAAAATTAAACCCACCATAAATCTAAATCTTCCAAGTTCTGTTTAAACTTAATCATAAAGATCTTTAGAATAAGATCATTGAAAAAAATCTAAAAAATTTAAAAAGTGTTATTTACAGATATTGAAATTTAGATGTCAGGGTGGGGGACAGCTACTTCCCAATAGAAAGTACCCTATAAATGATGATTTTGTATATATTTAGCTTATCCCTATCTCATTTAATGTCTTGGGTTTAAATAGACCATAACACATTCTTAGTAAATATCTATGTCTGAATACTTTCATTGTTTTGTTAATAGTTTTTCTTGTTGGGGGACCATACTTTGCACCAATTCGGTAGAATGGCCTATATAGTATATAATATAACATAATACCTCTCCTGGAACCGTCACCTTATCGTGGTGGAGAGGTTTGCGTGTCCCTGTGAACCTGAGGGCTGTGTTGTCTGGAGCCTTGTGCTCCTGGTAGGGTCTCTCATGGCAGAGTGGTCTCAGGTGAGGGGCCAGACTAAGAATGGTTCAAAAACCCTCAATGAATATCGATACAAGAGGAGATGGGACCCAGCCCGGAGGAAGCCCGGGGCCCCCGTCTGGAACTAGGCCCAGACGGAGGGCTCGATGGCAAGCGCCTGGTGGCCGGGTTTGCCACGGAGCCCGGTCGGGCACAGCCCGAACAAACTACGTGGCACCCCCCCTCTCTTCATCTCATGGGCCCACCACCTGTGGGAAGACCCGTTGGGGTCGGGTGCGCAGCCACATGGTTGGCAGCGAAGGTCAGGGGTCTCGACGGACCAGACCCGGGCGGCAGAAGCTGGCTCTGGGGACGTGGAACGTCACCTCGCTGTGGGGAAAGGAACCGGAGCTTGTGAGGGAGGTGGAGCGCTACCAGTTAGATCTGGTGGGGCTTACCTCCACGCACAGTCTCGGCTCTGGTACCGTACTCCTGGATAAGGGTTGGACTCTATTCTTCTCCGGAGTTGCCAAGGGTGTGAGGCGCCGGGCGGGTGTGGGGATACTCATAAATCCCCGGCTGAGCGCCGCGGTGTTGGAGTTTACCCCGGTAGACGAGAGGGTCGCCTCCCTGCGCCTAAGGGTTGTAGGGGGGAAAACTCTGACTGTTGTTTGTGCGTATGCACCAAACAGCAGCTCAGAGTACTCGGCCTTCTTGGAGACCCTGAATGGAGTCCTGCATGGGGCTCCAGTAGGGGACTCCGTAGTTCTGCTGGGTGACTTCAACGCCCACGTGGGCAACGATGGAGATACCTGGAGAGGCGTGGTGGGGAGGAACGGCCTCCCTGATCTGAACCCGAGCGGTCGTTTGTTATTGGACTTCTGTGCTAGTCATTGATTATCCATAACAAACACCATGTTCGAACATAAGGGTGCTCATAAGTTTACCTGGTACCAGAGTACCCTAGGCCGAAGATCAATGATCGATTTTGTGATCGTGTCATCTGATCTGAGGCCGCATGTTTTGGACACTCGGGTAAAGAGAGGGGCGGAACTGTCAACCGACCACCATCTGGTTGTGAGTTGGATCAGGGAATGGGGGAAATTTCCGGATAGACCTGGTAAGCCCAAACGAGTAGTGCGGGTGAACTGGGAACGTCTGGAGGAGGCCCCCGTCCTAGGTATCTTCAACTCACACCTCCGGCGGAGTTTTTCTGGCATTCCTGTGGAGGTTGGGGACATTGAGCCGGAGTGGGCTGTGTTCAAAGCCTCCATTGCTGAAGCTGCGGCGGCTAGCTGTGGCCTCAGGGTCTTAGGTTCCTCAAGGGGCGGTAACCCTCGGACACCGTGGTGGACACCGGTGGTCAGGGAAGCCGTCCGATTGAAGAAGGAGGCCTTCCAGGATATGATATCCTGGAGGACTCCTGACTCGGTTGCAGGGTACCGACAGGCCCGAAGGGCTGCAGCTGCTGCCGTGTCGGAGGCTAAGCAGCGGGTGTGGGAGAAGTTCGGAGAGGTCATGGAGAAGGACTTTCGGTCGGCACCAAAGTGTTTCTGGAAGACTATCCGGCACCTCAGGAGGGGGAAACGGGGAACCATCCAAGCTGTGTACAGTAAGGATGGGACTCTGTTGACCTCAACTGAGGAGGTCGTCGGACGTTGGAAGGAACACTTTGAGGAACTCCTGAATCCGAATAACACGCCCCCTATGTTGGAGGCAGAGCTCGAGGTTGATGGTGTTTCGTCGTCAATTTCCCTGGTGGAGGTCACTGAGGTAGTCAAACATCTCCGCAGTGGCAAAGCCCCAGGGATTGATGAGATCCAGCCAGAAATGCTAAAGGCTCTGGGTGTTGAGGGGCTGTCATGGTTGACACACCTATTCAACATCGCGTGGGAGTCGGGTACAGTGCCAAAGGAGTGGCAAACCGGGGTGGTGGTTCCCCTGTTCAAAAAGGGGGACCAGAGAGTGTGTACCAATTATCGGGGTATCACACTTCTCAGCCTCCCTGGTAAAGTCTACTCCAAGGTGCTGGAAAGGAGGGTTCGGCCGATCGTCGAACCTCAGATTGAAGAGGAACAATGCGGTTTTCGCCCCGGACGTGGAACTACGGACCAGCTCTTCACTCTCGCAAGGATCCTGGAGGGGGCCTGGGAGTATGCCCATCCGGTCCACTTGTGTTTTGTGGATCTGGAGAAGGCGTATGACCGGGTCCCCCGGGAGAAACTGTGGGAGGTGCTGCGGGAGTATGGGGTAAGGGGGTCTCTCCTCAGGGCCATCCAATCCCTGTACTCCCAAAGCGAGAGCTGTGTTCGGGTCCTCGGCAGCCAGTCAGTTTCGTTCTCAGTGGGTGCTGGTCTCCGCCAGGGCTGCGCCTTGTCACCAATCCTGTTTGTGATATACATGGACAGGATATCGAGGCGTAGTCGTGGTGGGGAGGGGTTGCAGTTCGGTGGTCTAAGGATCTCGTCACTGCTTTTTGCGGATGATGTGGTCCTCATTGGATCATCGGCTTGTGACCTTCAGCACTCACTGGATCGGCTGGCGGCCGAGTGTGAAGCGGCTGGGATGAGGATCAGCACCGCTAAATCTAAGGCCATGACTCTTAGCAGGAAACCGATGGATTGCTTACTCCGGGTAGAAAATGAGTCCTTAGCCCAAGTGAAGGAGTTCAAGTACCTCGGGGTCTTGTTCGCGAGTGAGGGTACTATGCAGCGGGGGCGGTATTGCGTTCGCTTTACCGCACCGTTGTAACGAAAAGAGAGCTGAGCCGCAAGGCAAAGCTCTCGATCTACCGGTCGATCTTCGTTCCTATCCTCACCTATGGTCATGAGGGCTGGGTGATGACCGAAAGGACGAGATCGCGGGTACAAGCGGCCGAGATGAGTTTTCTCAGAAGGGTGGCTGGCGTCTCCCTTAGAGATAGGGTGAGAAGCTCAGTCATCCGTGAGGGACTCGGATTAGAGCCGCTGCTCCTTTACTTAGAAAGGAGTCAGCTGAGGTGGTTCGGGCATCTGGTAAGGATGCCCACTGGGCGCCTCCCTTGGGAGGTGTTTCAGGCACGTCCAGTGGGGAGGAGACCTCGGGGAAGACCCAGGACTAGGTGGAGAGATTATATCTCAACACTGGCCTGGGAACGCCTCGGGATCCCCCCGTCAGAGCTGGTCAATGTGGCCCGGGAAAGGGAAGTCTGGGGCCCCCTGCTTGAGCTGCTCCCCCCGCGACCGGACCCCGGATAAGCGGATGACGATGAGATGAGATGAGATGAATATATATTTATATATGATAGTAATTATACCAATATAAAAGCAGTATATAGTAATAATGGCAGCAACAGTATATATAATAATAGTAATGGTGATATAATAATAGTAATTATAACATGTACACATGTATAAATATGTGTATATAGACTTATGTATACAAAGAATATACAGAGAGTATGATATAATATATGATATATAGTAGAGGTATGAATATGAATATAAGTATTTGACAATACAATAGGTAATATATTATACTATGAGTCTAAGAATATGTAGATAGAGTGTGCAAAAGACAATATTATATATAATATCAATATGGCGTATATAAACACATATCACATATTATGTGAAGTAAGTGTATATGGAGCGGAGTGTTGTACAGGTACACAGTGCAAGGAGACAGGTTTAGTGCAGTTCTGTGATGGTGACAGAGGTAGTCCTGTATCGTTCCTTCGAGCAGCGGGTTGAATGAGTCTGTGGCTGAAGCTGCTCCTTAGCTTGTCCAGTGTTTTGTGGAGGGGGTGAGAGGGATTGTCCATGATTGCCAGCAGTTTTGCCAGCATCCTGTCCTCCACCACCTCCTCCAGGGTGACAAGCTTAGAGCCAACCACAGACTCTGCTTTCCTTATTAGTTTTCTCAGTCTGTTGGCATCCTTTGCCTTGATGCCCGCACCCCAGGACACCACAGCAAAGAAGATGGTGCTCGCCACAACAGACTGGTAGAACATCTGCAGCATCTTGTTGCAGACATTGAAGGACCTAAGCCTCCTCAGGAAGTAAAGCCGGCTCAGGCCCTTCTTGTAGACGGCCTGTGTGTTGGTGGACCAGTCCAGTTTATTGTCCAGTGTGACACCCAGGTCCTTGTATGCAGACACCACCTCCACATCCGTCCCACCGATGCAGACAGGAGAGGGCAGGGGCTTCCACCACCATCTCCCTCGTCTTCGCCACGTTGAGCTGCATGCAGTTCTCCCCACACCACTTCACAAAGCGGTCAACCAGGTCGCTGTACTCAGCCTCCCCCCCGCCCTCAACACACCCCACAATGGCCGTGTCATCAGAGAACTTCTGTAGATGACACGACTCAGTGCAGTGCTGAAAGTCAGCAGTGTATGTGGTGAAGAGGAAGGGGGACAGTACAGTTCCCTGGGGGGCCCCGATGTTACTGATCAGACGATCAGACACACAGTTCTGTAATCTAACAAACTGCGGTCTGCCCGTCAGATAGTCATCGACCCAAGTGATGAGGGGAGCACTCACCTGCGTGCCCTCCAGTTTGGCCTTCAGCATTCCTGGCTGGATGGTGTTGAAGGCGCTGGAGAAGTCGAAGAACATGATCCGGACTGAGGTGTTGTGTCTGTCCAGGGAGGAATAAGCCTTCTACAGCAGGTAGATGATTGCATCATCAACCCCAACATGGGGCTGATATGCAAACTGCAGGGGGTCTTGTGATGGGAACACCAGCGGCCTGAGGTGTGCCAGGACCAGTCTCTCCATGACCTTCATGATGTGAGAGGTCAGTGCCACCGGCCTGTAGTCCTCCAGTGCAGCAGGACGTCCTTTTTTGGGCACTGGGACCAGGCAGGATGTTTTCCAGAGCACTGGCACTCTCTGAAGGTGTAGGCTAAGTTTGAAGAGGTGCTGGAGAACTCCACAGAGCTGGCTGGAACATCCCTTCAGCACACGAGGGCTGATGCGGTCTGGTCCTGCAGATTTCCTCTGTTTGAGCCTCTCCAGCTCTCTCCTCACCTGGCTGGCAGTGAAGTGGAGTCCAGACTGGGGGGTGGGGGATGTCAGTGGTGGGTTTGAGGGTGGAGGTGATGAGGGTGGTGCAGAGAGGTGTGTGTTGTAAGAGGTGGTGGGGGGCTGTGGGTGATGTGAGGATGTCCTGGGGGTGGGAGGTGTGAAAAGGTCTGTGGTGAAGGCCAGCGGAGGGGTGGGGGGAGGTGGTGATGAGGGTGGTCGGGGGCAGGGGGTGATGGGGGGAGGTGGGGGGTTGTTGTTGTTCAGAGAAGCAGAGGAGGCAGTGGAGGGTCCGCTGGGGGTGGGGGGGTTGGAGTTGAACCTATTGAAGAAAGTGTTCAGCTCGTTCGCACGTCCCTCATCCCCCGCTGCTCCCCTACCTCTCCTCTGGAAGCCGGTGATCTCCTTCATCCCACTCCAGACGTCCCTGGTGTTGTCTTCCAGTTTGTGCTCCAGTTTTCTCCTGAAGTTGTCCTTGCTCTCCCTGATGCTGCGTTTGAGCTCCCTTTGTACTCGCTTGAGTTCTGCACTGTCCCGTGTTCTAAAGGTCCTCTTTTTCTCGTTCAGAAGGGCCTTCAGGTCGCTTGTTACCCACGGCTTGTTATTTGGATAACAGCGATCCTCTTTAGTGGGGATGGTGTTGTCAATGCAGAACCCAATGTACTCAGAGACACAGTCAGTCATGCCATCAATGTCCTCACCATGTGGCTCATACAGAGCAGCCCAGTCTGTGGCCTCCAGCGCTCCACGCAGTGTTTCCATGGCCTCAGGAGACCATTTCCTCACAGTCCTCACTGTGACTGGGTGCTGCTGAACCACAGGCTTGTATGATGGTGAGAGCAGGACTAGGTTGTGGTCTGACCTGCCCAGTGGTGGCAGGGCAGTGCAGCTGTATGCATCCTTCACATTTGCATACAGCAGGTCCAAAGTCTTATTTTCACGGGTGGCACATTTCACAAACTGGAAGAAGTTTGGGAGTGGGGATGAGAGGGAGGCATGATTGAAGTCACCTGTGATGAAGATGAAGGCCCCGGGGTGTTGTGTCTGTAATCCCGCAGTCACAGTGTGGATGACGTCACACGCTGCTTCTGCGTTCCCGGATGGAGGAATGTAAACAGTGATGGCGAAAACACTGGAAAACTCCCTCGGCAAATAATACGGACGAAGTCCGACGGCGACGAGCTCGATGTCCGGGCTGCAGACACGCTGTTTAACCGTGACGTGCCCGGGGTGACACCACCTGTTGTTCACGAGCACGGCGAGACCCCCTCCTTTCTTCTTGCCGCTCGCGATGGTGTCTCTGTCGGCTCGAACCGTCTGGAAGCCGGGGATGGTGACGTTGGAGTCCGGTATCTGCTCGTGCAGCCACGTTTCCGTGAGACACATAACACTGGACTCCCTGTACTCCCTCTGTGTCCTGATGAGCGCTTCCAGTTCGTCCACTTTATTCGCCAGCGATCTCACGTTTCCAGTGATGACTGCAGGGATGAAGGGCTTAAACTTTCTCTTCTCCATCCTCTGTTTAATCCCCGCTCTGCAGCCTCGCCGTCTCCTCTTTAACTCCTCCGGGATGATGGGTCTCTCTCCGGCCAAGAGGGCTGTGTGCCTCAGGGCCATCAGCTGGTCGCGGGTGTAAACAAAGCCGGCGTGTGTAGCAGGCATGCTCCCAGTGATCCGAAGAGACCGAAGTGCGGTTAAAAGTTGTAAAAAGTGTAAAAATCAGTAGTAAAAGCACCTCGTCCTTGTGCGGTACGACGATGCTTAGAGCAGTGCAAAAATAAATATAAAAAACAAACAGCAAACCTAATAAAAACACAATAAACCGACAGTAGTACCAGGAGCTGCTACGACAGGCTGCTGTTAGTACGGCGCCATCTTGATGAACCATGATTCACTGATGAGGTGGTATGCTTTGGATCATGAGCAGTTCCTTCCCTTCTCCTTATTCGTCTCTTCCCATCATTCTGGTACAAGTTCATCTTTGTCTCATCTATCCATAAGATGTTGTTCCAGAACTGTACAGGCTCTTTTAGATGTTTTTTGGCAAACTCTAATCTGGTCTTCCTATTTTTGAGGCTCACCAATGGTTTACATCTTGTGGTGAACCCTCTGTATTTACTCTGGTAAAGTCTTCTCTTGATTATTGACTTTGACACAGATACGCCTACCTCCTGAAGAGTGTTTTTGGCCAACTGTTGTGAAGGGGTTTTTCTTCACCAGGAAAATAATTATTCTGTCATCCACCACAGTTGTTTTCCGTGGTCTTCCGGGTCTTTTGGTGTTGCTGAGCTCACCAGTGCGTTCTTTCTTTTTAAGAATGTACCAAACAGTTGATTTGGCCACACCTAATATTTTTGCTATCTCTCTGATAGTATTGTTTCGATTTTTCAGCCTAATGGTGGCTTGCTTCACTGATAGTGACAGCTCTTTGGACTTCATATTGAGAGTTGACGGCACCAGATTCCAAACACAAATACCCAACTTGAAATGAACTCTAGACCTTTTATCTGCTCCTTGTCAATGAAATAACGAGGGAATAAAACACACTTGGCCATGGAACAGCTGAGCAGCCAATTGTCCAATTACTTTTGGTCACTTAAAAATGGGGTGCCACGTAAAAAATTTGTTGTAATTCCTACACAGTTCACCTGTTTTGGATGTAAATACCCTCAAATTAAAGCTGAAAGTCTGCACTTAAAGCACATCTTGATTGTTTCATTCAAAATCCATTGTGGTGGTGTACAGAGCCAAAATGATGAAAATTGTGTCAATGTCCAAATATTTATGGCAGATCCACTTACGAACCTTTCCAGGTGGACTGTGATTTATAAAGCGAAAATTGCGTTCAAGTGTACGTGCGCACGGTTTTATATATCGGAACACTCTTTTGCATACGCCATTTCCGGCTTTTGTACATATACTTTTAGTATGAATCCTACGCACTCATTTATAAATGAGACCCCTAATCACAAGGGAACAGCTCCAAGTACAGTCAGTCAGTTCCCACCTGCAATAGACCATTTATTTTCACAAGACCAAATGATCCTTCAAATCTTAATGGTGAACTTATTTAATACGGCATTTTACGTATAAAGGGATGTGGGATATAGGTTGGTTAATTTCTCGTCAAGCGATTCAAATCACTGAAAGCCGAGCTCTGGTGCATTTGTGTGCATTAAAAGACACTAATGACACCTTACAATATATCATGAATAAAGAAACAAAAGTAAAACATTATAATCTGTTTGTAATCTCATTACATATGTAATGATGAAAATACTAAGTTATTTAGAAGTTGTCAACATATTACCTATGTCTTTTTGACGATCTTATTTTTACTCTGTCCTTCATTGTATTTTCTGTCACTTCTCATCTTAATAAACATGTATTAAACCTCCCATTGCATTGGTTAGAAGAGCTTTATGAGCTTTGTCTCAGTTCCAGCATTAGAACCACTTTTTAAATGCAACAAGTCTCAGCTAACTCTTCTTCATTTGGTTCTATTCAGAGAGCTCTATTTCTGTATCCTAGAAAAATCATTGTAATTATCTGTATGTATGAGAATCTCCATTATTATCCACTCTTCAGATATACAGTCACATCTGCAGCAGCACAGGTCTGAGTGAATAACTGACAGCGACGGAAATGTTTTTTTCTTTCAATTCACCATATCCAAAGGGTTGAAGTGTTAAATTGAAGCAGACCGAAACTTCCAAAGTCCAGTGGCACTGACTCTGTCTAACTACAACAGTTACAACATCCCCGCTCTTTTGCCAATTTCTCTCAGCCCCAACCTGACTCTGGGTCTGTTCGACTTTTCTTCCTATTTATTGTTTCCATTGTGCTTGTTGTGGGAACTGTTTGGTTTCACCATAATATTGTAAGGTGTCAACCTTACTATGTAAGGTTTGAAATTAGTGCTGTTTAAATAAATAGATTTCATCTAAAGCTATTTGATATCATTTTTTTTCTTTTTTCCGGTTCTACCCTCCGACCTTCAGTGCCTCACACAAAAACATTGTTGGCCAAAGAATATTGAATTTATTTATTTCAATTACATATTAAAGTCCAACGTTACCTTGCAGTTCAATATAATGAAATGGTTTCTATCATGTTGATTTTGATAAAATAAATTCTGGGTTGAATAAATGTAATGTAATTCAATCAAATCACAAGTTATTTGAAGTCAAGTAGTCTGTGTTGTTGGAATGAAATTGAGCATTATGAAACATCACAACTTATTGTGACTTATTTTATGCTGCATATTTTTGTCAAAATTACCAAAAACCCACATGACTCATTATCAGTCATCGGCAGACAAGTTGCCGTCGACCAGCAGCCAGTATTTACTATAACAGCAGTGAAAACGTAGCAGATTAAAAAACACAGCACAGGTATTTTTTTCAGAGAAAAGCTATTTGTTAATGTTGACTTAATGTTATGTGTGTTTGTGGAGATTACCTGGAGATATTTGTTTTCTCTTTTCGCCTTGTGGTTAATCCAGCGGGGATCCCCTGCTGTGTTCACACATCGAATCCTCCTTCCAGACAAAGCCCGCAGATCATCCGGAGCCTCTCAATCGTAGTTTTGCGTTCACACATGCACCTCCACCAGACAAAATACGGAGGATCTGCGGAGTTCAGTTCTAATCTGAAAGCAGCTCGTGTGCATCTGTGTGTTGAAAATGTTATTGTAATGAGGCAGCTGTTGACCCATCTTCCTGGTAGTGTGAACAGGTGCCTTGCTAAAAAGTGATCATCTGCCAGACTGCAGTTCAACGCCTGCTGCTTAATTGGTTGCAAGAATGCAAAATATTACAAAAGTGTTCAGTCTCTCTCTCTCGACAGCAGGTGCCACTTTTGAAGTGAATAATTCAAACAGTAATTATACATTGACAGTTCATGGTAATTGCGGCTGTTCTAATGTCCTCTATTACATGTGACCTCAACATGAGCACTGGCTTAAATTGCCTGGAGGGTGAAAGAGCAATACATGCAATGAGTGTGGGTGTCTGGGATGGAGACAACAAATCACATCAGATGAGTCTGGTTGAATTAACACTGAATCACGATTTTTTCAAGTTAGAAATGATTCCTCCTTCCTGTTATTGGGGGTATCAAAGGACATTAAACACTCCTTAACACTGTTTAAGTAAAAAGCTGATGCTGAAGTGTGATTGTGCTTGATAGACCAGAGATGAATGCTGTTCTGCAGGAGAGAGAAAAGTTTTGGTTTCGAAAAAAGAAAGTAACAGAATGTGAATCATCTCCAGTGCCCAGAGTGCATTCCTGTTTGCTGTTGGATTCTCAGCAATCAAAGCTCATTTTTTTCCAGATGTACAACCTCCACCCACCCACCCACCCCCCATGGTTCCTATCTGGGTTAGCCTCTTATCTCAATGGGGAACTATGAAATTAATTTAGAGCATAAAGAGGAGCTACAGGTCCCTGATGTTCTGCCTAAAGCTTCAGGGAGCTCACAACAGAATAATCATCCACAAACAGCACAAATTAGTCATTTTGGTATTTCATAGGACAAAGTCCCTTTGATACCTATTAGTTATTCGATTAAATGAAGAACAGACTATGAGCTAAAGCCTTGTCTACAACTCTGGAATGTAAAACCCAAGATCTAACACAGTTTTGATTGTTGAGCAAATGTTGCATGTCTCATTTAAATTTTCTTATAAGAAACACTCAGTGGGGTTTTCTCCTCACCTTGTTAAAGACACATTAAGACATTTGAAAGTCTCTCTTGATGCCTTCGCTGCAGTCTCACTCCTCTTTGGGGTGCCAGAATTTCAGCAATGTTGGAACTTTTCACTTTAGCTTATGGGAATTCTTCCAACATAGACTTTTAACAAAGGATATAATACCCAAAAGGATCACATTTCCTTGGCTGTACATCATAGCCTTTGTTTAAGCTATTATTTTTAAAACCATTGTCAATCTGCCTGTTAGAATGCAAGCCAGTGTGCTGTCTCAAGTTGACATAATGTCAGTGGTAACAATCCAATCTGCCTAATCAGGGCTTAATCGTTTCCAAGGTAATGCCATGTCGTTGTGTTAAAGGGCGACACAACTTTCTGGGTTTCAATCTTGGTAACTAAGCAAGTGGAGCAAATCAATCTAATCTTCAATCAGATGGTCCCCAACTAACACTGAGATTATGTGAAGATTAGCCTGTGAAGATTTGACAGGGAACAGCTCAGTGGTTTTAAACAGATAGAGGCAGCTTAGTGGAAAAGCTGTGTATTGCTCAGATAGTCTCACCTCCCTTTGGTGTCCCCGGAAAAGAAAGAGAAACAGAGTGACAGTAAGGACAAACACCAGATGTACATTATTTTAGATAACTGTGGATGGAGGTGGTGTGTGTATTTTCTGTTTTGTACAGGTGTGAAAAACTCACATAATCTTATTTAGATGTAGGCCCAGGTGTGTATATTTTAGTTTTAAGACAACTAATGAATACTTTTATCACCATTTCAAATATCTAAAATGCACATCCCTTTTCATCAATTCTCAAAGCTAAGTTCTTACTTTGTTAAATTGGTGGATACAATTTTTAAAGACGTAGTGTTCCAGGTACTCTGGATAATCTGACTGAAACCTACCGTCAGCAGTTTTCAGCAAAGACTAATTATTTGATAGCTCGAATAAATACTGTTGCATATTTTTGGGCGGATTATTCATTGTAATGATGAGTTTTTGGAAAAAGAAAGTCCAGTAGTATTTCTTCAATACTTTTAAAAGTAGAAAATTATATTCAGTTTATCTGCCTTTACCATTGTGGTTAAGGGTTATGTTTCCAACGCCCTGACAGGAGAAAAATAAACTACCTTACTGAAAGTGTTAAGGGAGTAAGTTATGTTTTGGCATTTGTGTGAACCAAACCTTTTAAAACAATATGTGAAAAACTGTGCAGACATCCAACTTGTGTGCCTGACATTTTAAAGCACTGAAATATATTTAAGCTAATTACAAAACTGAAAATTCACTCCATATTAATTCTACTAACTTATTATGAGAAGACAAATACAGTCTGTCAACATATTTTTGCTAATTAGTGCATTAATTAGGCACATTAGCATCCTTATTAGAGTGCTATGCTTATGTAAAATATATTGTGATTATGGACAGACATTGTGCAGCTCCAGAGACTGAGACAGCAGCTCAGTGTGTTCCTCACACTGCGTATCCACATCCATGGAAAATCTTTGAAAAAGAGGGACGCCAACACTGGTAGGAGCGACTTGTGTTGATGATTCGTCACTTTGCTCTCTGGATGGCACACTAGGGGATATAGGACCAGGAACCGTTCCAACTGTTAATCAGCAGCTTTAGTGTTAAATAATGCAAATATGAAAACAAACGTGAACTAATTACGGCTGTAAAGGGGTAATGCTTCAGGACAGAAGTAATACTCTTGTTTTATATGCTTTGAAGTTTTATGATCATTAAGTGACATGCACGCATAGTCACGTCTTGATTTTAAGCTAATCTTATCTCAATGTTGGATGGATTTAAAATCTGTTTATGCAAAACCATACTTCAGATAATGAACATATTAAAAAGATATTCATGTGTGGCATCTTAAAAAATATAAATAAAATTTAAAAAATAATAGATGCCACAGTAGTTGTGCTCTCGCCCAAAGAGGACATGACGACATCAGCAATACTCAGCAGTGACTGCAGCTATGCAGTGACGCTACCGGTCCTAGTGTGCGCACAAACGTGAACTTGGCTCTAGAGGAGGATCACAGCGGACATTTAGACAAAAACATGGTGTAAATGATGCCATTTCGACTTGAATTTGAATGCTCGATTTGACCTTTCTTTCACTTTTTTTCAGTTGTTTCTTTCTGTTTGAAGACGTGTTCACCATTTACCTCCATTGCATTGGATTTGGCTGAGACGCTGTTTACCCCTGAAATCAAGACATAAAGTGTTTTGTGGACTCAAACACTTCACCCGACCCTCCATCGGCATAGTGGTGAATTGAATGAGTTCATTTTTATTATTCGATGTATTATCCCTTTAAGAATCATGAAAACGAATTGTGGTTTCCGAGTATAGGCTATAGGAATACAATTTTATTGATTGAATGATTGAAGTATAGACACAGGACACGTAGATGACGACGCTCTTATATCACACAGAAGGTCCTTAAATTGCAATGTAAATCCAAAACTAACCAGATCAAATGTAATTTAACAAAGACATGGACCTAGGTTTGGATCATAGTCATGACATTGAGGTATAAAACGCCCTTAGCTGACACAGGGCTGGCTTAATTATATATTTAAACCCCTCCTTTTGGGCACAGGGCCAGCATCTGCACAAAAAAAGGCACATTGAAATAGAGTAAATTGAGGCCCTTCAGGAAGATGCAGCCAATTGTGCAATGCATACTGATCTGTTTGCTACAGTACATTCTGTGAGCATCCATGGCTGATGATAGCAGTGGCGAGCACATTGAGGGAGATGAGGACAGCAGGAGATATGAGGGATAAAGAGGAGTGTGATAAGAAGTTGTAGCGATTAATAGGCTGTCTGCCTAGCTCAATTCAATGAGAAATGGTGAATAGTGTTAAAGATTATAATGTTACATGACCCCTTCAAAACTACTAAAGTTATGTTTTGAAACTACCAAAGTTATGTTTTGTCTGCTACTCTAATAAACTCGGGTGTAGTTAGCTAGTCATAAAGTCAGTGGCAATCTAAAACACTGTGCACACTGTCTTAGATAATTGGAAAACATTTGGTGGTTAGCTGAAATATGTCTTAATGTTGCTCGGATCTTTTTTTATTTTAACCACCATTCCTCAACATGGACAGTGGTTCAGATCACAATGTTTGTTGTGGTTCACTTGTGGCACTGATGGATATATTTACTTATTACAACATGTTTATCCTTTCTGTGTAAAGTATTGTTATTTGGATGCATGTTTTGCACCTCTTTGGGGTCATGGTCAACAATTTCTGGATCAGAGTGCTTCATTGTGTTAGCTGTCTCTCCTCATGTCTTGTTGAGCCAGGTATAGCTTGTATCACCAGAGGAGGAGGAGAAAGGGAAGGATGACACATGGATAGAGGAGTGACTTTGTGAGTGTGTTTAAATGTAAAAGCTGGCTGAGTCCCACCACAAGCTCTGTGCTGGCTAACAGGCAGCAGGGTTACTATCTCAGTACTTGGCTTCAGGTCACAGCTGATAGAATAGCAGCAATCATTCTGCCTCCGATAAGGCTTGGTATACACACAAACACACACACACACAAACATTTAAAGCTGTTGATTCATATAAGTAGATAATTCCGGACCCCTAGGTTGTTGATGTTTCAGTCTCCTTCCACAATAAAAGACTGAAGTTTACTGCACAAACCCACAATCAAGATTGGGATGATGTGCTCATCAACCTTATGTCGTTGTGCTTTTAAGAATGACAGTAAATTGTAATTGTGAGAGAGAGATCATTCATTGAGGCTTTACAGGATTAATGGCTGCTCTAATTTAGTCTCTTTACCAGTGCTTCACTAGAAAGCCAATTGACTGGTTTGGTTTTCAAAGTCCCTTTATTGAGACATTACCAGAAAGAAAAAAAATATTATCCCTCAAACAAACAAACAAACAAACCAACAAAAAACTATGATCAAACAGAAAACATTAAAAGTCCAGCAAAAAGACTTATTATATATCAATAAAGTAAATAAGTAAATAAATAAATCAGCTCTCCATCTTCAGCTCATACGTCACTGAAAGTTTGTAATTTGTCCATCATTTTGTAGTAAGTATACTTGACTCACTTGGCCATTTGGGGATTTGGCCAAAACAAGCATTGGTCAGCTTTACAGATATTAGCTGGAAGCAAGACACATCAAACATAAGCTGTCTCTACGGTATACCCCAATGCATGGGTGACAACTTTAACATGTACTCTCTAAAACAGAAAAGAAATAACAAGTGAAATGAGCCCACGTTTGGATATAGTTAGTTTAAAAAATGATAGAGAGCTGGGGATTTTAATGAAAAGGCTGCCTATAGAGATTACATTACAGTGAAAAACAAAGAGGCGGTTGTATTTTTTCTCTTGTAGAAAATCAGAATTGTGACATTTATTCAAAGAGAGGTGCATCTTGTCTGAGGGATGAGCATGTGATGGACAGCAAAACTGATTCAGTCAGGCTTCAGAAAACACTGTTGTTGGATTGATTGTGAGTAAATGCATGCTTTCGCCTGTAGTGTATATGGGGAGGGAGACAAAGACTGCAGGGAGATTTTCAGAAGAAAGAAACAAGTTATTTGGATCCCATCCTGATGCTGGATCGTGATCTTGCTGCTGACCAGAGACTATGATTGCAGCAGGACTGCTTCACATATAGTATTGAAAAAATGTTTACCCTCATCGATGCTGTTAAAAACTTTAATCCTAATGATGTTTTCTTAACACTGGACATCTATTGCACTTCTGTCCAACAAAAAGTTGTTGCGAGAGCTCTGATGAAGAGGGGGAAACGCTGATTGAATTAAAAAAAAGAAAACAAAGGAGGACAAAGTAGAGGTGTGGCATCGGAAAGAACGACAGAGGGTATGGAAAACAAAAAGGACACACAGAGACATCCAGAGGACAGCAAGTGGAGGTTGAACACTCCTGCTTTCTCTTTCCTTTCCAATGCTTCCTCTCCGTCGCTAACTTCATCAACTCCTCCTCCCCTATCATCTCCCTCTGTCCTGTACTGTGTGTGCTTTGGAAACAAGTTTTCCTCTCTTGCATGCAATCTATCTCTTCATACAGAAAGTGGGTCCACTTTCCCATCAGCAGCGGTTTCAATAGTGCAGTATGCCGTCCTGATGTTTAATTCATAGTTGCAGAGTCAGAGAGGACAACAGGAAATAAAGAAAAGGGGAAGGAGAGGGAGAAAAGATTACCATTCCTTTCTTTCGCATTTTTGTTTACAGCAATGAAGAAAGGAATTGAGATGAAATACGTGTGTGGGAGGGAGAGACTGAAAGAAAGACAAAGGGAAATAGATATATATGGAGAAACACAAAGCAACTCTGAAGATACAAGAGGAGTGTTTTGGGATTACAGAAGTTGTCTGCTGTGTCTTTGGAGACATACTGACAGAAACAGAGGTGTGTGTGTGTGTGTGTGTGTGTGTGTGTGTGTGTGTGTGTGTGTGTGTGTGTGTGTGTGTGTGTGTGTGTGCGTGTTTGTGAACACTGTAGCTTTGACACTGTTCAGTCCCACTCCTGCAAATCAGAGCTTAATTAAATATGTTTTCATTGGAGCAGGATTAGGGGAAGTCCCATTAGACTTAGCATGTGTGTGTGTGTAAGTGTGTGGCATGTCATTTGCACTCAAGTGTGTAATGTCAATGTGTAGATATGTAGCTGTTATTTGACCTTTGCTCTTGAGACAGGACACAGGTGTGAGGAGGATGCCCTGACAAAGACCTTAGTTGGTCAGATTAGTATTAATAAGGTTGTAAGACTGATATTGGCCTTTAATTAAAAAATTTGAAGTAGCAAATCAAGGTGTTTCACTACTGTTTTGATGGACAAGAAAATGAAAAGTGTACAGTTGCAAAATAAATCTTTAATATCATGGGTGTTTGCAGCTTTCATAATTTTTTTCATTCTTTAACATCAAACCAATACACTAATTATTAATATAATATATATATAATTGAATATTCTCAAATCTATTGTTTTGCACGTTGTTCTGAGCAAGACAAATACAGTTGTACTTTACTGAGTCTTATCAGGGTTTCTTTTTCACTAAACCAAGATCATTTTTTTCTAGCTGAGTGTTTTTAAGTTTTGTGGCTACCTAACAAACTCTCCACAGATACTGCTCAAGGATTACCTCTGCTGTCCAACATCAAGATAAAGAATAACAGACAAAATACGTGGAAAGAAACACACATTTGTGCAATCATCTTCAATGGGTTGACAAATAGAGGTGAGAAATAAGATAAGAGAGAGATTCTTCAAGATGATATAGACTTTGCATGCATGTTTTTTCCCGTCTAAACAATTAAAGTAGGCTTAGTAATTCTGGAAAATCTAGTAAGAACAGGCTAAACTTTGAGAATATGTAAATGATACATCCCAACCCCTCCCATTGACCCTCTCATCAAAGCTACTCCCCCACAAAACATATAAATGTGTGATGCCTGACAACTGCTAGAAGCCGCCTTGAGGAGAGAGCTGGGAGGACAGCTATGTTGATATTGAATTCATCAGGTCTGAATCACCTGTGGTTTTCAGACACGACCTCCAGGTAAAATCCTACAAATTGGCTACGGAGTTTACCCAGAATTTGCCTTTCACGCATGCACAACACAGCGGGAGGTTTTCTGTTCACAACAGCATCAAATCCTCTGCATTATTAAGGCTAGATTTACTTTACAGCACCCTGACACTGTTGTCGGCTCTTACTACCACAAACTGTCTCGACATCTTCATGTTTCGTCTATGTGTGTGATATGCTTTTTCACCAGGAGATTTTTTGATTTTGCGAGTTAGAAGCGTCATTTACCCCCACTCGCTCTCGTTGAATCCAGCGGAGGACCCCCTGCTGTGTTCGCACAACGACTTCTCCTTGATTTCTACGGACAATATACTAAGAGGCCAGGTGGACAAAGTCTGTAGAAACTGCCGAGTGTCTAACTTGGACATTTGCATTCACACATGCATACACACAGGTGCAGAGATAATGAAGAATTATTCTAGATTCCAGTGGTAATTCTCTGGTCTGGGCAAAGTTTCCCCAAAAGCTTGAATTAGTGACATTAAGTTGCAAACTTCAGATTAAGTCAGCATTAAATCTAATTAACACAAAACCAATGTGATAGACTACACCCGCCCAGGATGCTAATTGTTAGTGGCACAGAGTTTCTGTGTCTCCTCTGCTCAGCTAATGAAACCAAAGCACTAGCTTGTTTGAGGCGAAAATGTAGCCGCAGGCATCAAGCCTTCCTAGACGCCGACCAAAATCACAGAAGACTCTGTTAATGATCTGCAAAACACATGGCTGCTGTTTTGACACAGATCTATAAGATGAAAAATAAATTCTTCAGCTTGGCCTACGACAAAGAGAGCATGAGAGCAACCTGGAGTAATTGATGAGATTTGGTGTTTGCTAAGAACTTATTGCCACTCATGAACTCTAATGAAAAACACGTATTGTTGCTGTTATTTTATCATTACTTGAGTGACACTGTAGCGCTTCACATGGAGTTGATGCTCATCTCCCTGTAGACCTTTTCAGCCAAGGCTCCTCATGGCCTTCCTAAGTTCATGCATGGTAGATGTATAAATGATAAATCCACAAACCAATATGTGTGTGAACAGTGTTTTTCTGCTTTTGCTGGCAGTCTTGTCTTAATTATTCACAAGCTTGTTTGCTTATTGTCAAGGTTTTTTTTAACTTTGCCACTGTTAAACAACTGCTCTCTAAGACAGTTGCTGTCCTTAAATCCTCAGAATTCTACCAATCAAAAAGGTAACTTTAAGACCAACACTTACTTTTCAACTTGTGACGGTTATCTCCATGTACACATTTATCAATTGATGAAATATTTATTATCAACTAGTTTCACAGTTAAAGTCATATTTACTATAACCCACGGTTCCCACCGGCTGCGGTTGCGCTGCGGAATGGCTTGGTTTACATTTCTGCACCCAGGTTAACAGATTTGAGCTGGGCTCTGGGTTCTGCAATGACATGACCCGTTCTCTACTCAGAGTTGTTCTGGACTGTTTTATTGTTACCCTCAAAAAGCCAAGTAACAACAGAATACCAGAGGTCTCCTTACTATGGTGTAGAGCCTAGAAGCTGGTGAGTAGGATTGTGATAGATGCCTCAAGTTTAATGCACTGAGAAAAAAGAAAAGTGGGGAAACCGGTTGCTACCTATGACAGAAATATTTGAATTGAACAAATGGTAAATGGACAATTATATAGAGCTTTTCTATTCTAGATGACCACTCAAAGTGCTTAACAGTACAGTTTCATTCCCATTCAACCATTCATCCACACATTCATACAGTGCACCTATGGGCAGAACAGCCATCACAGGCAATTTGGAGTTAAGTATCTTGCCCAAGGACGCTTTGGCATGCAGAGGGGGGAGACTGGGAATCGAACCACTAACATTTTGGTAAGTAGGACACTGCTCTCCAACCTCAGCCAAAATAAAATGATTGACAATCTCTCTTTGTCCTGAAGCACAATCTCACAGTCCAAACATGCACTGCTATGGCTGTTGAATCGCTGCCCTCTCTGGACACAGCATAGGGCAGCAAAACTGATTTGGTGAGAGACCTCCAGCAAAATAAACTTTGACTTCAGGGAATGCATTTGTAAATAGTGTTATTTTGCTGATGTTCTCAGTTACACGAGGCATCTATTGCACTTCTGTCCATCCTGGGGGAGGAATCCCTCACATGTGGCTCTCTCTGAGGTTTCTTTTTTGGGTACTTTTTCCTTACTCATGTTGAGGGCAAAGGATGTCACACCTTGTTAATCCCTTTGAGATAAATTGTGATTTGTGAATATAGGCTTTACAAATAAACTATTATTGATGTTGATCTGTTGTTGAACTAGGAGGAGATTTACATGACAGTTTAAACCGACAGTTAATCTAAAGGAATTAAACAAGTTTTCTTTATTTAAAAAAAAAACTGAAAAAGTTGCATGTCGTGTTTGATTGCCATTGGCAGTGTTGTGCATGAACATGCCAAAAGATGAACTGAGCAGATCAATTTACAACTGCTACACACAGTAAATAGTCCAGCTTTCCTGGAGTCAACCCAGGGACCAGCTGCTCAAGGCATATGATCCGTATTTGTCCATTTTTGCAATTTGTGTTTTTGTCATAATTAAAATCTCTTAAATATATAATTAAAATGTATCGTATAATTCATGATATGAGAGATGAGTGGTTTCAGGAGCACAATGATAACATTTGGCGCTGTAATTACAAAAGTAAATAAAACATGTAGTTTAACCAATTAAAATGAAAGTAAATACGTTCCTGAATAATCAGCCTACTCAGTGTTTTCTACCACTGAATCACAGGGACACACATACACAGCTGCTGAATAGGAAGTGGTCAGGTATATGTGCATGTCTATATGTGCAAGTGTGTGTGAAGGTGACAGAGGAGTGCGAATGAGCCCAGAGCCACTGCTGAGTTGGCAATGTTGTCATGAAAATCTGTATTGAACCCCCTCCGAGACCAGAGAAAAAGCTTGGGCCAGGTTATATTTGCATAATGTAGCGAATGTGTGTGTGTGTGTGTGTGTCTGTGTGTGTGTGTGTGTGTGTGTTTGTGTGTGTGTCAGTATCATCTTTGATACTCAAGTTCTCTGTAACCTTAAAGCAAAAAAAAGTTAAATGGAAGCAGAATTTGGTATGATAAGGAGGAAGTTTGGGACTTAGGTTAAAGTACAGTGGCCCTGAGAGCTCAACGAACAGCAACTTCAGAAAACACATGCAAGTTGAAATAGCAAATACAAAAAGTGTGCTGCAAATACACAAATGCGCAGCATCGCGCTGCAAATAGAGATATGCACAGCAAATAGAGAAACGCGCAGCAAATAGAGAAACGCACAGCAAATAGAGAAACGTGCAGCAAATAGAGAAACGCGCAACAAATAGAGAAACGCGCAACAAATAAAGAAACGCACAGCAAATAGAGGAGAAACGACAACGGAAGTGTTTCCAGAGGACAGCTAAAAGTGATGGACACTGCTGCCACAGGAGACACAAAAACTTCCAATACACCATACAAATACGATTCCACACACGGGTCGGTGTGTGTGTGTGTGAGTGTGTGTGTGTGTGTGTGTGTGTGTGTGTGTGTGTGTGTGTGTGTGTGTGTGTGTGTGTAGCGAGCGCACCGGCTCCGGGTCCCGGGGCTCCGACCCCGCCCAGAAGAGGGGGCAAAATGTCTCTTTTGATACTAAAGGTTTCCTACCCCTGCACACTATGGACAATATATCGCCTCACAAACAGGGGCTTGCTTGTTAGTGCTGTTAATTCAGTTTAACAGGAGAAGACGGCATGTCTCTAGATTAGACCATCTTCTGTGCTCAGAGCTCACTGTGGATCTCTCCGAGCGAGTGGGTGGGGTCGGTGCACCGGGACCCGGGGCCGGTGCGCTCGCAACACACACACACAAACACGCAGGCACACACGCACGCACACACACACACACACACACACACACACACACACACACACACTCGCCCGCTCCTGGTATTTCATGATGGCCTGATACAGTGATGATTTAAAAAATGAACATGACGTTCACGTTAATAATATGAAAACTGATTCGTTCAGCGTTTGCGAAAAATATGCACAACACTGTCCTGTACAGCCCCTGGCTGTATTTGCTGTGCGTTTCTCTATTTGCTGTGTGTTTCTCTATTTGCTGCGTGTTTCTCTGTTTGCTGCGCGTTGCTCTATTTGCAGCGTGGTGCTGCGCATTTGTGTATTTGCAGCGGCCATTTTTTGTATTTGCTGCGCACTTTTTGTATTTGCTGCGCATTTCTGTAATGTGTAATGTGTTGTGAAATTGATGAAGATTTTTTCTTACTTTGCTTGTGTTTTGTCAATTTGCATGTAATTTCTTAAGTTGCTGTTCGTTGAGCTCTCAGGGCCACCGTATTAAAGGGTTTATTAAAGAATAAGACAAGTGCTGGTCTCTGACCTTACAATGTAGGAAAGTGGACAGGAGGATAGATAAATAAGTGTATGTGTGTCTACTTGTACAGATATTTATATGGGTTAACCTGAATTGAACCAATGATGTTTGAAAGGCGAAAAAAGGCCCCAAAATGTACCAGAACAAAGTATAATGTGCTTTTTATTTCATATGGATTTTCTTATCTTAGTCTCATGACAGTTTACAGAGGCGGACGTTTTGCAAACTACTTGCCAAAAGCCCTTTATTGTATAAGACTTAATGTACTGTGAAATTAAAACCCCCTTAAAAAGCATCCTCAGTACCACTGAAACAGCATGGTAGCCACTCAAGAAATTCATGCGTGGCCACCAAAAAATGAACCCTATCCATTTTGCAGTCGGGCTGTTGCTGACAGAACAGGAGGGAGGGGGTTTGGAGGATTGATCAGCATTGAAATGGTATAGCCATGTATGAAGTTTTCAGTGCAACGTGCATTATTCGTGTGTTGTGGAGGTCAGTTGTTAGAACTAATGTATAAAACAGAAACAGTTTTGACAAGCATGCTGTCATTCAATCAACTCCTAATAACTGCAAGGGTAACTTTTAAAAGCACATAGCTAAATATATGTAAAACAAATATTTACTGATCTTTAAATTGATATATGCTTCCTTGATGGCAGGCACATATTATGAATACAAGACAAGACCACCTCACAATTATGAGACAACACCACCCCAAATTACAAGATGACACCACCATGATGTTTCACATTAATTACATTCAAACACCCCCAGTCTGCTGCTCTGCTTGCCTTTGTGTAAAAGTCAATCAATTTAGGGTGTGTGTGTGCACATAAAAATGTGTGTGTGTCCTGACAGAGAGTGTGTTTGGGTAATCTAGTGTGTGTGTGTGTGTGTGTGTGTTTGTGTGTTAGTGAGGGACACTGTCGGGACACTGCTCTGCTTGACTTTGCCGCAATACAACTTAAGTGCATCCATGCAGAACCAGCTGACAGCTCCCTCTCCTCCTCCTCTTGCCATCGACCCTCTGCCTTGTCCCCCAGCTGTAACCTTTGGATAGCTACACTAGTTCCCAGTATGTGGTAGCAAAGCTACGCTCTGTATGTGTGTGTGTTGGTGTGACTGTGTGTGCGTGTGCCATTTAGCAAGTATTTCTTTGAGGTAAAATTATATGAGCTGCAATATTATTTTCCCTGGACCTCTCTAAAGCTCGCTTGCTTTCTTTTCAAATATATTGTTCCCCCTTTGTCTCAGTGCATTCAGTGAGTGATCTGTGTGGTTCTCACCCACATAATGAATACAATACCAAACACAAATCAAAACCACAAGAAAACGTATTCTTCCTCTCGTTGCTGGCATGTGTTTTATTTGTGTAAGACTAAAACTATGTTCATGCATAATAATTACTAAGAACATTTTACAAACATAGAATGGTTAATTTTCTTTTTCGAAAAAATAGAGTCAGACCATTATAAGTCCACTATTAAGCAAATGTCAGAGACTGGTATTATCAACAACACTCCCACATTTGATATAGTCATATAAATTACTACAGCTTGTTTCATCTAACCATAACATCTCAGTGAAACTTGCATGTCAGCATTTATTAAACACAGTCATCCTCTTCAGCAGAGTGCCTCTTTCTGATGCAGCTATATAACTATATTGCAAAGGAAAGATGAAAAAAAAAAAAATGTTGAACAAGAGGAAACCTTCCTGCTCCTCACTGCTGTCCCTGGCATCACTATACTCCTCTTTGACCCCTCCTCTACCTGTGAACATTTTTGTACATTTGCTTCAGTTGCAGTCAAACAGAGGAAGATTGTGTCTGTGATTGTTGTCAGCAATTGATTCACATTTGTTGCTCTTTTTGAACAAAGTCTGCAAACAGCAACATATCTAACTATATAACAGGAAGAGTACAGAGCCAATAGTTCACATCTATATGCTGACAGCCTGTGCATGACTTTGCAACCACACACACACATACACACAACTCAATTGCCCGTCGTCTGATGAAGAAACTCAGTCAATGTTCCATAAAAGATGGGGTGGCAAATATTATAAACAGCATAACCTCAGGGTTTAGTGACACTGTGTATACAGCATATACTGAAAAGCTCCTCACTTAATACTCCTAGCCCAGAAGGACAGGGCATGTTTCTTGAACACGTTTACCCTTTAGGAGCCTAAATGCAGTTTGTTGATATTTAGGTAATTAGCGTACATCAATTTAAGGTAATATTTACATTTAATTAAAGGAAACTGGAAAGAAACTAGGAGTCAAGGAAAATTGTTAGAGAATCAAGCTAAGGCTTCAGTTATTGTAATCTTACACACAGATGCACACAGTCACACATGGAAGCTGACAGGTACAACCACAATCGGATTTCCATGGCAGAATCCCCCATCCCCCCCACGAGTTGGCTGGCACCGGAGGTGCTCTCTAGTCCAGACATGGGGTGTCAGGTTGGCAGTGTCAGCAGTTAATGAGCCAGGTATCACAGCGGGATGGCATCTGATTCAGACTATTAAAGCTGAAACTAATACAGGCAGGGATTGATCTTAAAGCAGCACAAGCCTCATTACATTCACTGTACGTGTCTGACCTGACGAATGGGATGCAATTTGACTAACGATCGATTTACTGTATATATGATTATTATCTCAATAGGTGTGTGTATGTGTGTTAACTTTACTATATTACAACGCTGTACTGAGTACATGTTATTTCTCATGTTTCATTTTTTCCAATAGAAGGAATAGAAGAAAATGGACAAAAAAGGAAGATATTACTTCATCTATTTACAGCTGGTATTACAAGGTGTCCTGAATGTGTCCCCAGTGACCACTTGTAATCGGATCTCATTTTCCTGCTGTATATGTAACTAAACATGACTGTGATTTGTGTTCATCAAGATCAAATCGATGAACTCACCCAAAAATTACCAGATCACCCAGCCCTGATATGGGAATATACAACAAACCTTTTTTGTTTATTAATTCTGCTTTAATTGGCTGTTACACAGACGACTGTGGTAGTTATTATGTTTTAATCCTACATTTTCAATTAGTTGTTGGAACTAATGGTATAACTTGCCAGTGGGTATACACACTAGGCTCCAATAAACCATAGAGGTCAGAAAGATAGCACTTTATTTAAATGAAAGTCTTCATTGGTTTTTGTTCTGTTATAATTATAACATCCTGGAGAGTTCTATTCTGATGATGTCACAAGAACTTGATTCTGATTTTATGTAATGTTTTACATGGAGAAACAATGGGACTTAGCCAGCGAGGGATCTCAGCAAAGCAGCATTGCTCTCAGTCAAAGTCTAATGATTGCACAGTTTCATGAATTTATTATAACATTGTGTGAACTTTGTTTCTGCTGGTTAGAAAAATCCCAGATGAATGTGTCCCTCTCCAGAGGACAGTGAAAAGAACACAAAAAGACAATTTTGTGCATTCTATTTGAGATGCTGGTGAAATGTCTGACAAATACCTATTGTTGTATAGGTATTTGTCATAATTTTAAACATATCATGCTCAAACGTCAGTGAAAAACTTTGGAAAATATGGAAATAGCCCTGAATTTTAGTTCAGAATACAGAAAAGGAGACAGCGGGGTCTGCGCAGAGAAAATAGGGGTGGTGGGGGCAGTCCTCACAGACGAGAAGTGAAACAAATAAATAAGAAATGCTATTTTTGTGCTATGAGGTTTTCTACTGGAGACTGAAAGCATGGAGCATTTCAGTGTGCTGTGCTCTTTTCCCCACAGGCTGGGGCTATGGGTTCTCGCTTTCAACACAATCATCTCAAGCTGTACAACTAAATAGTAGTTCAAATGGGAGCCAAACCCTAGCCGGCAGCTCCTATTCATCCCCTGGCTAATTACCTGCAGGGTGACCGTATGCTTATTAAAATTCGCCTAAAAAGTTCTGAGTTGTTTTCAACCCTTACCCTTAAGGCATAAAGGAACCAAGGGAGCTAAAAGCAGAGAAACAAACAGCCTTGAAAGTCCCCTTCTTTAGCATTTATGGGAGAGAGGAAATTATGAAAATAGTCCTCAGGGAGAAAAGTGGCAGCCTGACATTGCGGTAATCTGGTATAAAATTTGCTGAAATTGTAAATTCAGAAATGAACAAGCCAAGTGTGAGAAGTGTTGATGCTGCAATGAATAATTCAACAGTCTGTTTCTCATTCTGTTCAATGGATCGATGGGAGACAGTCCCCATCACTATGGACAGTTGTAATTCGGAACTAGTCTGCAGACCCATGACAAGTGACATTTGAGCTGTTTAAAGTTTTGTAAAAATGCTCATTCAGACTGTTTATTGTTCTTTATTTCTGCATAGTTATGTATTCTCAAAAATTACAAAAAATTGCAAATGACATGCAAACAGAAAGTTCTTTCCTTCTCTGTTCTGGCCACACACATCACTATAGGACAAAGTTTATTTATTCAGATAAAAAACCCTCTGCACAAAGCACTTTTCAGTTTGACCCTCCAACCTCACTAAATGTGAAAGGTGTTAAACTTATCTATTCCGAGCTCTTTACGAAAGAACCAGTGATTTATTACGTGTATCAAAAAAAAACGTGGTTTACAATTAACTTTGTGTAATAGTTCCTTAATACTGTTGTTAAAATATGTCCCTTTAGTGATAGAATTAATTTCTCCTTAATTGTGCCTATATTTCAGTGGCTGTGATGGTGGTTGCTAGGCTGATGTCATTTATTTTCTACTTCGGATGAGAGATAGTCCGTGGCCGAGACTGCCAGGGGAGGAGTGGTTAATTGCAGTAGATTGCCTTATCTCCTTGTAATTATGCCTGTCTCTTTGGAGTTCCCATGCTCGAAATGACCAATCGATACTGTCAGATCACAGACAAATAGGAAGAGGTACACGCAAAGATGCCGGTTTCAGATCAAAATTTGGCTTATGCAAGACTGTGGCTCTGAACCACTGATAGCAAGGAGGTTTGGAGGAAGAGCACTCACTTTAATTAACCTTACCAAAATTCCCATACAGCACCCAAGAGAGACACTTCATTGCTGTTGTCATGTCAGACTAGCAAGTCCAAATTTGGGATAACGTCTGTATAGTTTGCAGAAAGGTGAAATGTTGCTATGATCCTTAATGTTCTGAGAAGGTTTGAAGTGGTCGGTTGAAGGTCACATGAGACCCACTCAGAATCCACATCCTGAGTGTAACTTAAAACAAACAACTTGTTACAAAAGTATCACAGTGCAAACCCACAACAAGCCAAACAGCTTGTTGAAGCTGTATGTATAATTATATCAATCCAATGCTTTTTCCGTTTTTGTTATACTTTGTCCCATGGTGTAAATTTTCACATAAAATCTCAAATTGTAATGCTGCAGTATTTGTACCATAAAGCACATTAACAAAGGAATATGAAGAACGGAGAAAATGCAAAGAAATCCAGACAGAAGGGTCAGTATGACTCAGGATTAATGAGCTGCGGTAATCTGACGTGCCATGTATAACAGGCAAAATACCAAGTTCTAACCAGCCATTCTTGTGTATAGAGTTGTGTGGTTCTCTAGCACCCTGGTGTCATTTACATATGAATTGACAAAATTTTACATAGTGGTGCATAATGGCACTGTGCTCTGGTGCGGTACACATTTGGGCAGTGTTCAAATAAAATAGTCCTATTGAGCAGAACCTTTTTCTTATCAAGGGCTCTTTCAATGTTTAAAATGTCCTGCGAGGACCATACTGAATTATTGAAAACACTGACCTAATGTGATGATTGGAACTTTGTTGAGGTATCTGTCATCAAATTGTAGTGATGATGATTCTACTGGTAGCTGGTTTCCCAGGTTCGGGCAGTCAGTCTTGAGAACTACTCAGAGAAGTAGGTTGTCCCAAACAGAGATGCAGATCTTGGCAGAGCTCCTCAGTATAGAAAACTCCTCAGGACATTATCGTAGTTTTGAACTCATCACAGCTTTGCAATTCAACGATTTCCTGATGTAGGTTGTCAGGCGCATCAGCAGGTTCCACATTTAAGAGCTAAACAAATACATTCCCTTTCTTTTTTCACCAAATGCCTGAGGGTGTTTTGAAAACCAGCATATTCAGAGTCACAGCAGGTTTTTGTTCTCGCAGTAAGACAGTGTCTGGCTCTAGCAGCTCCACAGTGGCAATAAAGTGGCAATAAAGTTACACAAAACTCTGCAAAGGAGTGTTAACTTTATCCAAGCACATGTGTCCTGTAATAGCTGTAATAATGCATCTTCACACTGACCTGTCTTTACTTCAAAAAATATTTGCTTGTCTTTTTCTATTGGAAAGTTTTGAGCATGTCTGGTGACAATTGGGTGGAAAACAATTGCGTAACCACAAAATAATAACACGTGAAAACATGATCAGTAAGTCGTGGTCAAACTTTAATAATTCGTAGGATTGGAATACGTTGTTCATGGACACTTACTTTGCTGATTGCAACTGTGGAAAAAATTGGATTTATTTTATTTTATTTTCAGCTAGGAATGAATTATGATGACATCCTTCAGTCACTTGCAGTTATGCATGGAGTAAATTTGAGCAATAGAAGTTGTTGGTTTGATTCTTGCAGCTCTGAGCCCTGACTCCTCAGCCACATGTTGTTCCAGGCGACTGTTTTAGTCAGCAGTACTTCGCTCTCGGACTGTCATGTCATGTGGAATAAGCATTGGTGGTTGCATGGGTGGCTTTCGCCGCAGAGTTATATGTTTGAAAGCTGGGCATACAAGCAGCGACGCCCACTTGTCATAGTAGGATACTATCTGGAGGCTGTGGAGCAGTGTGGTGGTTGTCCCTGGATCGACCAAACAGATCAACAAACAGAAAATTTTGTTGTGCAAGACATTCAGACCTCCGCCACTATGATACTGACAGTGTGATCTGGTGAGCAGATCTATAACACAGGATCAAGTACCGCAATTCCAAGGGCTGAGAGCTGGTGGGGAGGACTGTGCAAAAAAAGAATTGGAGCATTGGATACAGCTTCTGAGCCGTATGAAAAATGAGGGTGTGTTTGTTGGTGACCTCCTGGGCAAATCACTAGTGCAGCTGTGATTTGAAAACATCATTCAGGTGAGTTTAAGGAATATCTGTGACTGTGTAGCTTATGCACATTACTGCATCCACAGCATTAACATTTTTAATCCATCTAAATTGGTGAGTGCACAGGTTATAACAATTTACCACCTAATTTCTGAGGAATATGTGATTTGTTAATTTGATTAGCCAAAAAATAATATGTTTTTTTTCCAGCAGTAAACGGCTTTTATGTCTCCAGGCGGAAGTGAGAATAATTGTGTTAAGTTAAAACTATTTAATAACTAATAATTACATTTCGCAATGCCTGAATAGTATGGCAATATAATGGCTATGAATGACTAACAGTCAGACAGACTTGTGGTTAATAATCGTTTCAGCATCACCAACAGCGGACAGCTCCTGAAATGTGTCTCCACATCCACAGTGAGCAACTTCCTTTCTTTAAGTGCCACAACTCTGGGGTTCTGAGGATGACAGTTTCTCTCAGCAATATCATGCAATGAAGATATATTTGATCTATGGGATCTGATCATGTCAGAGTTCAGACAAACCTGTCCCCAGAACTTATCATAAGCTCAAGAGTTTTACTTCTCAATGCTGACAGTCTTACCTCTCTCATCTATTTTGTCCCATCAAGGGGTGGCAAAGACACAACATGATAAGCATATCTTCCCTGATACCCAAATAGCTTCAGAAAAATATTTCTAATTTAGCAAATTATAATTACAATTGCTGAAACATGCGCTGTAATTTCTTAGGATCCTTCAACGTATATGGGTCTTCCTGTTTGTTTTTTTATTAAGATCCTTTGCAACTTGGGGTGGTCAATTTAATTTTGTGAAAAGTCTAAAATGCACAATCCCCTAGCCTCCCTGACTAAATCCCAGAAAACACAAAATCTGCTACGACGATTCTGGGTTCTGTCTGCCTGTGGCTGTTTGGTGTTTTCACCTGTCGACGCTCCAGAGTCTGTCTTCCCCTCGACCTGCACTCACCTGTGGTCAAGATCTCTGACATTTCTGTGTGTGTTTCTCTGTTCATCTGCCTGCCATCTCCAGCAGGGTGAATTACCACACTGAGCTGTGTTCCTGCTGTGCACACTCAACTGATCCCGTGTCGACTTGTTCAGCCCGAGTCCTCTATTTGAGCCCGAACCCCCGGAGATTCCTCTTTCTGAACTGAACTTTTTCATCACTTGGCTGCCTTTCCCTGTGACTGCTGAGAACAGCATTAAAGGTCAATTCCAACTGACTCTGCTGTGTATTGTGCAGCATTTGGGTCCTGCCATTTTTTGGATCTCTCTGACTGTAGCATATTCCTGAACACTGACATGCCTGGTTCCCCCTTCTCTTCACCTGTATGAAATCATTGTCTTTTTCTCTGAACGTCATCCAACCAATTTCTACTCCATGCTTTTTGCTTTGTATTCATTTCCTTTTTATTTACATACATTCACAGACTTTAACACTTCTTTTTTCAAGCAGTTGATTTCTCCTGGATGGTCCTAGATCTAAACAAGCACTGTTTCGAAAGAAGGCTACCACTGCTAATCTATCTCCATAGTGTGGGATGTACTTTGACAGATCTTGCTCAGACGGATCAGTGGAATCACAGAGGAACCAATCTGAAAAATGTAGGTTCAAGCAGGTTAATAGGTAATAAGTAAAAAGTAGTTTTGCAAAATCTATTTTTAAATAGTTGAGAACTGACATTTTCTCACTTAACTCAATAGAGAAAATATTTAGCAAACGTAATCACAGAAGTAAAATTCTAAAAATATTTTCCTCAGGATTTTAATAATTTTGATAAATAAATGAGTTACCATCTGTAACTTTCAAGATTTAAAATAAAAACAGCCTATTTTCTCTAACTCATATAGTTTAGTGCGCAGTGTTAAAAGTTTCAAGCAACAGGACAATTATCAGCAGACAACCTTTAAGGCAGCTTTTAAGCATAAATCACCAGCCCATGTTGGATAAGGTGGTTTCCAATCTTAATTAAAAAAGTATAATTAACTTTATTTCTTGGGTTTTAATTCTGTGTCTACACAGTGACGTGACAGGAAATACAGATCACACTGAAGGACATGTTTGTGTATTAAAGGGCCCATATTGTGTAAAATACATTTTCTTGGCTTTTACTATCCCTAATGACTTGAAGGGGGTCAGAAGGGAGCCTCAAAGTATGAAAACAGTCACTCCGCAGACTTTTTCACTCAGTCCATTCTAAGAAATATGTTATTGAAACGTCTCGCTGTGTACCTTCGCCCCTGGGAGTCATTCGGGATCGCAATCATCACTCAAAGGGCAGTCAGACAATCAGAGGAGGTGCTCGAGAGGCAGTAGAAAACAGCCTGTTCTGTCTAAAGCTCCAGAGAGAGGCAGAAGAGAGGACATGGAAATACACATTGCAGTCGCTTTTTTCGATTTTAAACTACTGATATATCATCTTATCATCCCAGAAACGTGTAAAGTATGGGGCCTTTAAATTATTTAAGATTTAAGGGTTAGGGTTATAGTTGAAAAAGTTATTTATTTTTTAGGAACTTGACGGTATTTCAGAATTCCTCTGAGACAGACCTGGTTCTTAGACTTTTGTTATCAGGACAGCAACAAAGACAACTAGCTCTAAATGATCAGTATTTGGCCTGTATTTATAAAGTAGTATTTGTATAGTCCGGTGACCTTTCAAATCACTTTACAGTACAGTTTGCCATTCACACAATCATACCTTCAGTGCATCTATGGGCAGCTTTTTTTTCTATGAGGGGCCATTTAGGATTCAGCATCATGCCCAAAGACACTTCAGCATGCAGAGAGGGAAGAGTAGGATCAAACCACCGACCTTCTGGATGGAGGATGACCACTCAACCCGTCGGTACAAACCAACTGTAGCTTCTGCTCTGACCAAGAAGCTGCGGCGCTGATCTCTGAGCAGCTGTGACCAGACAAACTCGGTGTTTTCACTGTTTCCACTGTTTAGAAGCAGTCAGTCACTGACCGGCTGCTTCACGTGAACGAGCTCTGATCTCACTGTGTCTCTGAGCGAGTGAGCGGGGCGGGGGGCGGAGCCCCGGGGGTTGTGTGTGTGCGCACTATCTGGGAGCCCACACAAACACACACACACACACTCTCTCCCGCTCCTGTTATTTCATGACCTTCGGCCTGATACGATGATGATTTAAAAAATGAACGTTAACTTGACATTCACTCACGTTCATCATGTGAAAACTGATTCGTTAAGTTCACCGTTCGCGAAAAATCTGCGCAACATGCACTGTACAGGGAGCCACTGCAGAGGGGCTGAAGTTGCCGTCCCCTGACTTAGAACAATCAAAGACTCATTATACCCCCTGCTGGGTCGATGGTGACAGGTGAAGAACATGGCAGTATGGATGAATATGTGTGTCTAGTCAACATTTAACATACATCTGAATTTACTCACCTCTTTAGCCGTGCGGGTCAAATCCGTAGAATTTTCTACGGAGTTTACCCAGAGTTTGACTTGCACACATGCACAACACAGCTGGAGGTCTTCTGCACAGATTTGTTCACAACAGCAAAAAATCCTCTGCATTATTGAGGCGAGAGACACGTCACGTGATTTTCTTGACAACAGACTGGTGTCAGCTCTTATCCCCATAAATTGTCTTATATATTCATTATTGTCTTCTACGTGCATGTCACTACTTTTTCACCACGTTAGAAGCGTCATCAACCCCCCCACTCACTCACAGTGAATCCAGTGGGGGATCTCCTACTGTGTTCTCACATCGACTACTTACAGATTTCCACAGACATTATATCAGAAGGCCAGTCTCACTCAGACATTTGCATTCACACATGCATGTCCTCCGGAGAAGGTACGGAGGAACTGCGAAGTTCAGAGCATATCTGAAAGCAGCATTTGACAGCAGCAAGGACTACATATATGTGGGATGTGCTTGCATGTGAGCTATATCTATTGCAAGACAGAATATTTCAAATGCAATATTTTAAACAACCAATTTGGTTAAATTTATCTTGCTCGCAACAAAGTTGCTCCTTAAATTATATTCTTACTGAATTATTTAATAACTGTAAAATCCACTTCCTACTTCTGCTTTGTACATAAACCATTGACCTATTCATACAGTTGTAATGAAGGATTATAATAATATTCTAAAATAATATATTAGTGACATATGCTGACTTGCTTCCCATTTGTCTTGTTGAACTACTTCTGAGTAATGTAACAGTGTAGACAGGTCTAAGCAACTAACTTGGTGAGTATAGATTTGTCATAACTGACAAGATATGGCAAAAAGAGAGGTATCCAAAATTGAATAAACTGGAATTTATTTTAAATTGTGGTCATGGTTAAACGTATTTGAAGGCCTAACAAGGAACATAAACCATTTCTCTCTGGCTACACAAAATATGTATTACCTCCTTTTATGGCAGTGACTGTTGTCCCTGGATGTAAATCATGTGCAGCTGAATCATCCAACACAACATATTTCCTAGGGATACTGTGCCAGAGTGAGCATTTGCATTAGTGTGTGCATATATGCATGTGCATTTGTATACCTGTGTGTGTGTGTGTCTGTCCCTCATTAGCTCTTAAGCAGGTGGAGGGGTTGGTCAGGCCCTGGTGTGAGCTCTCACACTAGGTCAGCTGGGTGTCGTTGGCCTGGTGTGGTGGGTGTCGCCTGGGCCACACTGGTTGCCTGTGCAACTCTTGACAGCTATGATGCTGTTCTCAATGTAATCAAAGTCCACAATCAGATGCCACCATGATCCCCAATCCATCAGGATAACCTTTATATTTCACCCCTCTCTGTTCACTACTTGCGTCAGTCTTGCTTGCTTTCAAGTCGGTGCTACAAGCAGAACAGAAGGTGAACTGTCACACCCTGGCCACAAAGGCTGTGATTGAGCCATGAAAAGGCTGCGAGACGGGTTGTCCGTTCTGGGTGTTTTCCGTCCCCACAATAAGTTTTGTCAATCCTTGATGAGTGGTAGGAAATGGGAAGAGTTTTTAACTTTTGCACATCATGCATTGCATGTGTAACTTTAAACCTATAATTACAGCCTTTGCGAGGTTTAAAGTATGACTAATGTATTTCCTTGCATAAAAGTAGTCCTATACTAGTCCGACTCACTCGAAAAGCAGATCTAGCCCCGCGTGTGGCTGCTCGAACCTGATGAAAAGCACATACAGCTACTGTGGCCCCAGCCTCATTAAGTAAAGAGCAATAATGGATGTCAACAGGCTGGCCTCCTCTTACTGTGTCATCATCAATCACCAGGCTTGGACGGACGGACGGACGGACGGACGGGCGCGCGCGCACACACACACACACACACACACACACACACACACACACACACACACACACACACACACACACACACACACACACACACACACACACACACACACACACACACACACGTCTCCTCACTTTTACTCCTATTCTTCCCAAGGAATTAATGTTGTATCTTCCCCCTTCTGTCTCGGCAGCCCTCCACCAACCAATTAATCCCTGTTGCAAATTACAATCCCAGCCATGATATGTCATGAAAGACAATGCTTGTTCACTGGCCATTAGCCATCAATATTCAAATGTTCATTGACAACTGTCTGACACATTCAAAGAAAAAGAAAGAAAGAAATCCTCTTAAAATAGGAAATAAATTAAGAAAATGGAAACTTTCAGACCTCTATGGGGAGCAGACCCAGCTAGGTCCTTAGCATAGCATTGAGCTTGTTGACTGGAATTTATTCAGAAATCTCAACATTTCCACAAACTGATGGGTTAGTCTGGTGACAGACAATTTACAGTCGATGGTTTGGCCAGGCTTAGGCAAGGGCATTAACTGACCCATAGGTTTGCAGGATTAATCCGTTTTAAGAACAAATTATTGGCAGAGTTTGGCTCCGATAGTGTCCGATTGGCTGCACAGCCTCCACTGTTCAGCTGGGACATGAGAAGGAAGAGGAGTGCCACATGCCAGACAGTCTTTAATTGCTTCAATGTAATATTAGACTATGAAATAAGCTTCAAGACATTTTTTCTGTGCACAGGATTATCAATATAAAACATGGTCTTGGTGAGCAACCTGTTTTTAGTGCCCTTTTCCCCAGCAAGTTATTCATTTTTTTAGCTGATTGTGATGCATTTCAATATTATTTGTCCACAATACAAAATGAACAGAAGGCACAGAAGAAATGATTGAAATCTACTGAATTACTTACCTGTTATCCAGCCACGTAAAGCCAACTATCCAGTCACAAAATAAGATCCTACACTTGTCACAGTGTAGAGAGCAGGTGGACCCAAAAATACACGCGCGAGATCAGTAGAAAAACCAAAGGTTTCATAACAGGAAAAGGGTACTTACAAAAATAAAAAAAACACAAACAGAAAAACACTGAGAACCAGAGAAGAACATGGTGGCAGGTTTTAAAGATGAAGGTGAATGATGTCGACCATCACAGGGGCAGGAAACAGAACAAAGACAGGAAGTTAAGCCAGAGACACACGAGGAGTAAAACATTTCGGGCATAGCCTTGGTGGTTTTAAAATAGAAAAATAACAGTTTTCATGACCCAATCATATCACAACTTCCTTACCTTTGTATGTCAGTAAAATTTTTCGGGTATGCATACAAAAAAGAGGTGTGTGTGTATACACGTATGAGTGAGTGTCCTTACATAGTGTTAGCAAGAGGACCCAGAGACAATGTCAGGGCTAAGCCCCAGGCACTGTGCGCCATCAGCACCAGGCACATTGAGCTACTTGGCGCTCAGGGCTCTTTGGGGATGGCACCATCCAGAGAGACAGGACCTTACCGGGGGTTACTGAACCCTGGGCTTGGCCCACACCTGCAACATTAATGCTTTTCTGCCGCTCTGGCAGACCTCTCCACTTCCCTCCTCTCCTCAGCTGCAAATCGTGCATCGTGCTGCACTCATTTCAGTTTTTCACTTTCACTAAGAGGAATTTACTTCAGTTACGTTCATTTTAAAGCAAGGTAAAGCCCAGATAAGTTCTGTGCATTTTTGGACTCACTCTAAATATGTCTCTTCATCTTTCTGGCTTTATGCGTGCAGGTTTGCTGTTTTACCTCCGTAATATGGAGGCAGATAAAATCTGAGGATGAATTGTGCTCACATGACCATACACACATGTAAAAGTCTCTGTCCCTAACAACACAGCAAATGTCCGGGTTATGTACAGGCTTCTTACTGTTGACTTATGTTTATAAAATTTGTCTCAGTGAAGATGAGCAAAAGGGAAGCCTGAACCTCCATTAAAGTCTTTATTGTGATATCACCGTTGAGGAAAAGAAACAACGCTGACTATTGCTTAGAAAAGGGAAACAAATGGCAAAATCAAGGTCTAGTATTGCCCAACCTTGTCTCAATATATACTTTCTCACTGTGCTGTAACTAGGGCACCAGTAGCGTTGAATGAATTGCGCCAGCTCATATCAGAGCAAATTTATATAATTACTCAGTCAAATCAGAAGTTATGAATTACTGATTGAATGGATCTATTATTCTCTACTTTAAAAGAATTTGGGTGATGGTGGTAGGTAATATGCTAATGTGACGGTCTGTGTTTTTCACTGCTGCTCTATTCATTCATTTCAGGTGAGGCAGGCTTGGTGAAACAATTTAACTTTATTTTCTGTGTCTGCAACAACAAAAAGGACACAGTCATTCAGTGCTGGGGTATCTGCATCTGGCTAACACGTGATCGTATAGATTTACAATTTACTACTATGAACAACATACCTGCAACAACAAAAAGGACACAGTCAGCTATAAAAGAAAAGTTACAAAAGTTGCATATTATTAAACACGTTTTAAACACTAAATTAACCATAATCAACTAAAACACTGACAGACAGAAGTGACACAACTTACTCAGTGCTGGGGTATCTGCATCTGAGAGAAAAAAGGGTGCGCCCTACTAATCCCTCACTAATCCCCAGGAGTTCCCGTTGTGGCCCTTCAAAATAAGATAAACACGGCAAAATAAAAGAAATACATACAAAAACTATGATTGAGTTCCACGTTGGACAGGATTTTAACTATCAACATATTTACACCGTTACACTAAGGTAGGATTCTGCTGTGATAAGGTTGACAGTAGCTATATGAGTCAATGAATGAGTGAATACATCTTTGAGGGCAAAAATAGGCCCAGTCATCAATCGAAGAATAGAATGATTGGACCGAACCTTCTTGAATAAGTGTTGCTGTGCTATGGACTTCTTTAGCTGGAACTCTGCAGATCAGCAGAGCAGAGTGCGAACAGAGTAACTACTCCCAGCCTGAATTTCTCAGACTGCAGAATGAGCAACCGACACGTCTACAGTCGTAACAATATTTGGCTATTTTGGTTGATTGCCTTTTATGTGAGCTTCCAGTCCCGGCATGGTGCCTCGTCTGCCTGCAGCTTGCCAGCTTCAAAAGCTGAGCTGACCTCATTTCCCCGTCCTCCTGCTGAGCCCAGCCCGCTTGCAGATGGTCAGGCACAGGGAGCTGATCGTCACGCTCACAACAACACATCTTTGTCCATTCACCTCCACTCTTTGACAGCCAGTTAGGCAGCCTATCTCAGGGTGTGTATGTGTGTGTGTGTGGTACCCGTAACTATATCTCTGTGTGGACCAGCTTAAATTTTAGACCTTAAGGAGATAGGGCTGTTTGAGGGTTGTTTTAGTTGTGTGGCTAAAGTTAGGATACTGGTCTAGAATATTATGTCAAGGAATCTCCTCAATTAGACAAGTTTGTGTGTGTGTGTGGTTGGATTGACATAACTGCAACATACAGGTACTGGTTGTGGTATTGCATGAAATTTGGTTTGTTAAAGAGACAGTACATTGGAGAAGTGTAGTTTATGGTAAATTCTGATATCTTTGCTCACCAAAACCAAACAAGAATAATAAGGCAAAGTAGCAAAAAGCATCAAATGTACTCATTACTTATGTTTTGAATATCATAGTGATAGTGCAATAATATTCAGCCCGGTTACTTTCCTATAATGTGTGTTTCTGGCCTACCTACCTAATGTCAGATATAGAACATAGACTGAAAAACATGTTCACACTGAATTTAAACAAATAATACTTGCACCAGCTGATCTTAAGGGAGAGGTATTGTCTTTGTGAGCCATAAATGGCACTACCAAAGGTGAGGAGTTGCTTCAAGTAGTTTTGGCAAAAAACAGCTGAAAGTTAAATATCAACAATCGTTATCACTACCATCTGACATCAGGTGCCTTTAATATAACCATAGGATGTTAAAAAGAAAATTAAGAACTTTACCTATTCCCCCTTGACAACCAATGGGGGGTAAATTATCCTGTACTGACCCATTCCCCATCTACATCTGTTTGACCGTGAACACCATTACTACTTGCAAGATAACACCATCACACAATGGAAACACAGCAGCATAGAGCAAACTGCAGGAGGGGTGCATTGCTGAGCAAACAAACACATCCATTCATATTAATAAGGAGTTGTTTTTAACTCCACACCCAATGTCATTATATGTGTTAACATACGTTTTCAGAAATCATCTATTTCTGTTCAGTGATTTGAATGATCAGTTACAGTGTCATGATGCTAAATATAATGCAGGTGATGCAGGATTTTTCTATGGAACTGTGATGCGGAGCAGTTAAATGGCATTAGTGATGTAGTTGTACATATGGGGTGGGGTTGAAATGTTAGTTTATTAAGATGTTTCCAAACAATGTGATACATATTACATGACATTACATAACATTTCATTTAGCTGAAGCTTTTATCCAAAGGGACTTAGAATGAGTGCAGTCGGTAAAAACCCACAAAAACAAGAATTGAGTAAGTACAATTTGCTTCAAAAAAGCCAAACTACAAAAATTTGAATCTAGGTATGTTAAAGACCAGTTGAGCTGCTGCATTCTGGACGAGCAGCAGAGGTCAGATGGCACTAGCCGGTAGACCTGCCAGGAAGGATTGCAGTAGTCTAGGTGTGAGATGACCAGAGCCTGGACCAGAACCTGCGCCGCCTTGAGTGAGAAGGGGACGTATTCTCCTGATGTTGTGCAGCATGTATCTACACGAGCCGGTTGTTGTAGCAATGTTGGCAGTAAGGGAGAGTTGACTGTTGAGTGTCACACCCAAGTCATCTACGTAGATGCAGTATGAAAAGCCATGTGAGTGAAAGAGAGAGCCTAGATAGTTGGTGTACAGAAAGAAGACGAGAGGACCCAGGACAGAACCTTGAGTGACCCCAGTAGTGAGACTACAAGGCTCTGACACAGATCCTCTCCAAGTTTCCCAGTAAGTGTGGTCATTGAGGTAGGATGAGAGCAGGGAGAGAGCAGAGCCTGAAGGCGTCAAATGCAGCAGAAAGGTCTAGAAGGATGAGGAGAGAGAGGAGAGAGGCTTGTCTAGCAGTGGTAAGGGACAGCAAGGTGGGCAGTCTCAGTTGAGTGGCCTGCCTCAAAACCAGACAGGTGAGGATCAATAAGGTTGTTCTGGTGAAGATACAACTCTTAATGCCATTGAGCTCATTGACAATAAAATATTGTTATTACCTCCATAACTTAACAAGTTAACCATTGTGCTCAATTACTTTTTAATATACTAGTGATCAGGTTTACATTTATACATTAATCTACATAGATGTTTTCATGAACATTCACCTTCAGCAATCTAGACTCAACAATTGAGACATATAATTAACTAGATTTCAGGACCCAAGATGCAGAACTCAGACTCAGATAAAAAGGTCAAAATATTCTATATTTATATAGCGCTTTACTTGTAGAGCACACCCTTTACAGTACAGTTCTACATTTACCCATTCACCCAAACATTGATACAACACAACACTATTCTCAATGAGAACGGGCAATTTTCAAGTTGCAAGTTTCAGTATCTGGCCCAAGGACACTTCTGCAATTGGAACATGAGAGAATGAGATTGAACCGATGACCTTCTAGTCAGAAGACAACTACTCTAACCCCTGAGCCACAGCCACTCAAGAGTAAATAAAAAATTGTAGAAATGTACAACAAAACTGTTGGCGGAGTGGACAGGCAAAACTGCAGGTGACCAACAAGCAGGATTTCCAGCTGAGTTGCAAAATACTAAAAAAGGGCACAACAGAAAAACAGAGGGACTGGACTGGTAAACTGTACAAAGAAGAGACAAAGTGAGCCCCTGGCTCACAAAGTTCACTTTTTCTCTTCCCTGGGGGGGTCTAGACGCAGGTGGTGGTTGACAATCCTGATATAGCGATGAATGACTGCTTGAGTTCACCTGGACTTTGGATGAAGACTGGAGGAGATTGGGGTTGAGGCTGATGACAGTGCATTGTGGATTACGCCAGATTGTAAAAAGAGAGGAAAGGATTTAAAGTCTGACAGCAAGCACATGACTGGTCAATAAATACTACCACACTCAGCTGTTTAATAAGCACACAGAGTGAGAGAATGATTGATTGAAGGTGGGGATAGTCTTGCTGATTGAACTTATGCTGAGCATAATAACTCCAACCACCCTCAAGGTAATGAGTGTACTTGTGTATTGACCTGTGTGTATGCTGTAGCTGTGTTTTCACGAATCAAAAAGTATTTGGCAAGTTGCCTGAGAGTAAAGTTTACTAAAGTAGTTTGATTATTCAAAAACTTTTATTTAAATAAATGGTTTATGTTGATTTGTTTTGAATTATACTTGAAATGGCTTAAGACAGTGGTTCTTAACCTGGGTTCGATTGAACCCCAGGGGTTCGGTGAGTCACTCTCAGGGGTTCGGCAGGGCTCAAGACACACACAGTATAGCCCGGTTCACACTAGCAATGTCAGGCCGTTTTTTGTAGGCCTTCAAAAAATTGGCTGCCGAGAATTTCGCAACACACAATTTATCTTCGCCGTGTTAGATTACAAATATTTAATTGCTCAGTAAAAATGTGTTACACAAAATAAATTCAGCCCACTTGCATTATTTGTGACGTCTGCTTTGCCATCATTGGCTGCAGCTGATCACGACACACTGCTTAGCTTTGATATCTGTGCTGCAGGGAACTTGGTGCGCTCAGTGGTCGACTTGTGGCTGTTGTGATTGTACGTCATTTGTGATTTTATTTTAATCTTTCAATCCCTTCATACTAACTATGTCGAGCAAAAAAAGAAAGTGGTTGGACGAATACATACAATATGGATTCACGTGTATTAAGGAACGTGATGGTTCCTCAATGCATGATTTGCAAAGCCAAGTTGAGCAATTCTAGTCAGGCACCGGCAAAACTAAAGGAACACTTCCTAAAGCTGCATGGAGATTGGAAATACAAGAACACAACGCTCGCTGAATTCAACGTGAAGAGAGCCAGATTCGATGAAAAGGCTACTCTGCCTGTGCTCGGCATGTACCCATCGACGAACCGATCCTCACAGCATCGTACGAAGTTGTGTACCTGATCGCAAAGCAGGACAAACCACACACCATTGGTGAAACACTCGTAAAACCAGCTGCTTTGAAGATGGTGAATATGATTATGATGAAGATAAGTTATCCCAAATTCCTCTTTCAAATGACACTATCAGCAGCAGAATAGACGACATGAGCGATGACATCTTGGCTCAAGAAGTTGCAGATCTGATTTCCAGCCATGCCGGGACGACACTCTGGTTTTGGAGCGCTGGTGAAATCTGATGCACCACACATCATTTTTACGCACTGTGTTCTGCACAGGCATGCGTTGGCAACAAAAACCTTTCCTCCAAACTGGCAGAAGTATTAAAAATTGTAGTTGAATCCGGAACTACGTGCGAAATAGTGCTGTGAAGCACTGCATCTTCAAAGAGCTGTGTAAGGAAATGGGCTCTGAGTTCAAGGTACTTCTGTACCATTCTAACGTTCTGAATCGTGTTTTTGCCATGCCTGTGGAATTAGCCCTGTTTTCGCGAGAGTAGGAACATTGTCACGCAGATTAAGAAAAGGAACAGACTTTGTTGTGAAAATTATATGAGAGTGGCACTTGCCAAGGTGAAGCCGCGCATTTCTGAACTTGTATCTGGAAGGCAACAGCAAAAGTCACATTGATTTGCAGTAAATATTCATTGAGTTATCTTTTTGTGTAAAATCAAGTTTTGGTCTTTGAACACAGTTCTTATGTGTGCAACTGATGCATGGTTCATTTTGTGCACTAAAAAATATATACCTATATTTCGAAGAAATCCTATTTTATTTTTCCAATTACGAAGGGTTCGTTGAATGCACTGCTGAAGCTTGCAGGGTTCAGTACCTCCAATGAGGTTAAGAACCACTGGCTTAAGATGTACAACCAGAATACAGGGGTGTAACTCGCTTATACGTTCTGAGTAGTTTGACTAGTCTCACAACAATACAGTTAAACCCTAATATCAAACATTATATTCACCGAAGACACATTGTCTTAAAACCATAAAAAAGAAAGGTGGATAATGAGTTTATTTTACACCCATTTGCAGATACAAGTCGGTTTGCCACCTTTGCAACAAAACATGTGTTTTGCACCAAGAATCTCTTTCTCTTGCTTTGCCATGAGAGACCAAGGTTCACAAGAGACCAATTGAGCATTGTCGGCAAAAGCATAATAGCCAAGTTTTTTAGCGATTAACAGCTACCATAGAAACTCCCAGAGCTTCCTTGGTGCTAACATAGCACAACTTGCCTTCCATGGATACCAAGGTGCCCTATCTGCAAGGTTAGTGCACTGGCAGACAATGTGCATGAGGTGGTTGTTGAGGAGTTGAGGTGGTTGTTCTTTGTAGTGGCTATTGATGAGAGGCATGTCTTTGTCCTTTGTGAAATGTTATGGATAAAGTTTTGTGCTTGATTTGTTCATTAGCTGTGAAAAAATCAGCAATCTGCATTCAACAACCTCCTGGTGTCTTCAACGTAGTGTGTTGTGTTTGTGAGGGAGGGGGGATTGCTATAACTATTTGATCGGGTAATACATTTTCCTATGAGTGAGCAAGTTGTTTTCTGAATGTTCTTAAATCTTTTCTAAAGGTGAAATGAAGAGAGAACATGGACAGATAGATAAACTGGAGGCCTTTAAAAATAAATATGACTTACGCTAAGCTACACTTAAATGCAAAGGGAAAAAGACAAGTAATGCAAAGAACATCAAACAACTCATTGACAACCCCTCAAGGAGAGGTTTCAGTGAGTTGAGAATTCAAGAATTCAACATATTAAAGGATGTTATGACTTTTGTTTTCAAAACACTAACATACATACAATTTACAACCAATGCTAAATCATATGGATACAAACTAAATGGTAAATGTCTGTATTTCTGTAGCACTTTGTTAGTTTTGATGACCACTCTGCTTTACAGTAGAGTTTATTGCCATTCACCCATTCACACAGTGCATCTATGATAACAGCCCAATAGTAGCTTATCCTTCCTACTCTTCGCTATGCAGATGAGCAGACTGAGCAGATCGAACCACCGACCTTCTGGTTGGAGGACAACCTGTCACTGTTTGTTGAGGGAGAGATGGACCCAGATGCAGAGGTGATAAATAAAAGGTAATTTAATATAACAAAAGTCTTTTAACAAGACACAAAACGAAACATAAAACACTAACATGGAACACTGGAGGGAAACAGGAACACGAGGATCATAATCCTAGCGACAAGGCGCACGGAAAACACAAAGGATCCAGGACGTGAAAGCTAGGCGAGACAGCAGACAAGACAAACCATAAATGACGACGTGTAAACACGAGTACAACCCGACAAGGGACAAAGGGGAACACAGAAGCTTAAATACAGAGGAGGAAGGCAGGGGCAATTAGACACAGGTGAAACACATGAGGACTGAGGACGCTAATCACCGACAGGAAGTGAAGACAGAGACAACACCCAAGGAACACAAGACTACAAAATGAAACAGGAAACAGAAAACCCAGAGACTGAAATAACAAACTAAAATGACAGAACATCACACAACCGCTCTACCCTATCAGCCAAAGCCACACAAATTGTACTCAAATGAATGTCAAATCATATTTCCTTGAATTATATATCATATATTGTAGGTGTTTTTATGAAGTGTTTGTTTGACATCATTTCCTGCTCTGTGCGCTGTGCACAATGGAGACATAATGGCAGATTGGATAGTTTTCTAGCTTTATTTGGTTACTTTTTGTTTAAATCGGAAGGAATTTACACAAAATGTTTTAATTTGGGCTTTCCACTTTTAAAAAGTTAATGCTATAAAGAGTTGGTCCGGTGGACCAGAATTCTAACCTGTGACCTGGAACTCAGGCCACATGAGCCCATGTGTTATATGCATCAAATCAATTCATCCATAATTGTTGTATTTTTCCATTTGTTTTCTATTATAATCATAATACATTCATTGAGACCAAACAATACCACCGGAATTCATTCATACTACTCATATCTAGGGTGGGCTGTGTTTTGTGTTGTAATCTAATGTTAACAGGCACTGTCAGTGATGTTTATGTTGCCTGTAAAGAGGACGGGAGCAGCCAGTGCCAAAACTGTTCTTTGCCTTTTTCTGTCGGTGTTATATTTTCCCAGCCGTGACACCCAACGAGGACTACACAGAGTCTCTTGCGCCTAAAGCACAAGTATAACATGGATAAGTATCGTAGTGACGTCACAGTTGGCACACACAAGGACCAACCCGTCAAGCATAACTTCTACTGTGTGCAATCACTGTAAGCTTGGGTCACTTTTGGTTATGGCCTCGCCATCATATTAATTAAACTGATGGCAGACTGGACAGATATTTATTGAAACATCAGCAAATTACAACAACAACCATTCAACAAGTAGCATTTGGACTCATAGTATTGACTGTCTCTGTCTTTCACTTTCAACCTCTCTCTCCCTCCCCTCTGGCATACATGACAGCAGCAACAAGGACAAGCTGTTTTACCTGCTGATATATATTCCAATAAGCCGTACCTGACAGGACAGGTCCAACAGTGTGTGGTGATCGTTTTCATGGGGCCAGGGCCACATTACGAACTGGCCTGAGATGCTTCTTCCAGACAGAGCCCAGCAGAGTCTATGTAACTAGACCATTGTTGTTCCCACCCCTCAACCATAGAGACCCTTGCTCACACCACCTTATTCTCCCTGCTTTATCAGCCCACCCAGAGGGTGCTGGTTTCTTGCCAGCCTGGAAATGCTGACATGCACATACTCGCATCCCATTACTTGGAACAATCATCTCCAGTCTTCCCTCCTCTCTTCCTCATTCTCCTCTCTTTTCCACTGATATTTCCTTTACTGTCTTGACCACACCCAGCCAAAGCATAAACTAGACTGGGATATTTATAGAAAGATAAGATAAAGTGGCAGATAGCGCATAATTTCAACTGAACACAGGGGATTAAGTTTTATTATTGACGTCCCCACTTCTTTATTTACCCATTCTAGCTTATTTTGCTTTCACTTTTCTCCCATTTCCCTTTGTATTACCTTGTATTATAAGCAGTTGGCAGTTCCTTTCCCTAATTGCTGTTCCTTTATGGATGGCTGTTCTCTTTCAAGCTAAAGAGGCTTAAAAAAAACAGCAGAGAGGAACAACAAATTGAGAGAAGGGAAGGGAAGTGGCGATGTGGAAACAGGTCTGGGGTGTCATTTATAACTGTTGCGTACGCACAAAACGGGGCCTGAAACGTGCGTACGACACTTCTCACGCCAACGTTGGGATTTATTAAAAACAAACTTGACGGGAGAATTTTTTGATTTCCATGCAAACTCTGACCCATGCATATAAACGTTTTGGAGACGGGAAAGTGGCGTGAGGTGAGGAACTGCAGCAGATTATTGATCAAATTCATCATTTACATTAAAACCAACACCTTAGTTTTGCTCGCGCGACATTTCTGTTTAAAAATATATGAAACAACTTACATCAAATTACATTCAGATTCGATTTAACCGCAGAGTTACAGAGCAGAGTCACTAATAAGTTTTAATAATATCTTCTAATACTGTGCGTGTATCATCAAATCACTGCAGTGAACGTGACTGTGCCATCAGGCGCACAGAGCGCCCTGGAGATCACTTACAAGAAATGAAGAAACTTTCCAAATAATATCCCAGACTGGAGGGGAGGATCCACTGATGTGATGGAATCGGTCCGAGGCTCTTAATAAATAAATACTGCCTAGACAGTGGTGCACGGTTCTGCGTGATGTGTTCTGATCTCACACAGTGTGTTCTCCACAGCAGCGGAGTATCAGTGTATATTCTGTATTAGTGGCATCACTGCTGTCCCATAAAATCGTTCTCCACCCCACTAACATACACCTCGATGTCAGTGTCAGAAAGATTCACTTCCTCTTCACATCGCTTGATGCCGTTACTCCGTCAGGACTCACGGTGGAAACCCATTGGTCAGCAGCATCATTTAATATTCACGCCCTGTTTTGTATTGACCATTTATGGTTGAAAGTGGGCGTGTGGAGGGCGGATTTGGAGGCAGATCCACGTACGAACGTTTCCAGGTGGACTGTGATTTATAAAGCAAACATTGCGTTCAGGTGAGCGTGCGCACAGTTTTATAAATCGGAATTCTCTTTTGCGTACGCCATTTCGGGTTTTTGTACGTACGTCGTACGTACACTCTTAGTATTAAACCCAAGCACTCTTTTATAAATGAGACCCCTGAGCTGTAACAGAATATTCTGGCTGAAATAATATGATTCATGCGTATGTTAATTATGACAGCAAGATAATAGAAAACTTGTATGAGGTGGGGGATGTGGGGAGGGAACATGTTGCCAAATAACACTGAGCATTTGTAATACAAATATGAATTGCTAGTTCATTTTTAATGAAGAAACCTATTCATACATATACATATACCTGTTCATTATTCTCACTCTCAAAATAATTAGAGTGAAAGTGATTTCTCAAGTGCCTACAGCGTCCCCTCTTTATTTATTATGTCTAAGGCCCAGGCCCTTCAAGTGAGCACAAGCAAATTATTCACAAAGTTTAACCAATCTGTGGAGAGATGTTGTAATCAATTGGCCCGCTGATTATCAGAATACCTAGAACCAAAAATCCCAAAGCGTGCTCTTAGGCAAATACATATATGAGCCATGTTGGCCCAGATGGCAGTTTGTCTGTCTCATAATTATGGGGTTCAAACAGGGCCGGCCCTGGCAATGTTGGCGCCCTAGGCGGGATTTCAGAATGGCGCCCCCCCCAACATACACACGCAAATTGTCATGCATCCCCAAGAACTTTTGGACTGTATACAGATGCACACACAGGCAGACAAAATTCTAAGCTATAAAAAATAATAAAAATATATAATAAAAATATAAAAAGTCTCAAATCACCTGTACTGACAGCATATCATGTCATGTCGACAAAAATAAACATTAATGATGTCCACAATTGGGGTGATTCTACCTCTATATTGTTCTTTCTTCTCCTCCCCTACTTTGCTGCGCTTTCTGAATCGTGCTCCTGATAATTTAATCCTTTTTTGACTCATCTTCAACTCTTACCACAGTCTAACACCAGGTCGGTACCAGGCCGCACAGAAAGAATAAACATTTTACATGTTTTCTGTTTTATCTATTATCTGGTAATTTTTCAAAATAAAACCGTTTTATTTTGAAAAATTACCGGATTCTCTGCGTTATGAATCTTGCTTTATGCATGTCAAGACGCTTGTCTCGGTCACGTCACTTTTTCGCTGAACACAAACCAGCACGGTATTTGTCGGACCCATTTGTCAACAAACCAGGTGAATCCAGCATGTCTGGTTAAGAAGAAGATCAGCTGCTGGAGATCGCAAATGACGGCGGCCTTAAAAATATAAACAACTCTGCCGGTGTCCTGGATTAAAGTCACGGCAGATTACCCTGAGATCGCCACAACAGCACTAACAACTCTGTTGCCATTTCCGACATCATAACTGTAGTGACATGACATCGGTGGAATTAGTTTTAATTAACGAATTAATGTTTATCTTAAATAACAAAGCAACCTCTCCAAAGCGCACAGAAGCGCGTCATGTGCGTAATGGAGCTTTGGGATCCGTTCGTCTCCGTCTTGCTTGTAACTTACCACGCAATAATTAATTTGAGGCCGCATATTAACAATTCGTTAATTTCGTTAAATAAATAAAAAATCTACCGATGTCACCAGAGTCCGTACCAGAGGGACTCCGTAGTGAGGCTAACGAACTCATTTAAATTTCAGTAATTGTAACTGCGTTACTTGATTTAAAAAAAAATACTTCGTTACATGCTGGTTACCGCTAAAAGTAGTGGAATTACAGTAACTCGTTACACTCCAAAACACTGGGATTAAGTACATAATTGAAGATGGGGACATTTGTATCATGTGGCGGCAATAAACAGGGAAATTAAACTCCAGGAGAACAGCGGAGAAATCGAAAGTATGGGATGTATATTTAATCATGTATATAATATATCACTTATGTTATATCGTTTGAAATATATCAATTTTCAATATGTTTTCCGGCCCGATTTGCTCGCAGCGAGTGAAAAAAATAGAACAGACCCCGAAACCATCACTGCAGATTGCGAGCGGCCGCGGCGCTGCCGGTGCGAACAGCCCAATTATTTAACATGGGCGCGGAAAGGAAGCGGACAGCTTTCGCGGCGCTTCTATCTCCGGTGCGTCCCCGGGTTTAGAAGATGATGTTGTGATGTGAATGTATTGGTTTATATTGCATGTGTCACGTCATGATAAATCAGTTCCTTGTGCCGCCCTCTCGGCATTTTGCGCCCTAGGCAACCGCCTACTTCGCCTATGCCAGGAGCCGCCCCTGGGTTCAAACCTCATTGAGAGATTGTTAAGACTAGAAAAGTGCTCTAAAAATGTATTTATCAAAATGGAAGAAAGGGCTTTCTTTGACGATACTGAAAGACTGTGATCTGTAAAAACTATACAACATAAACTTGATTTGATTCTGGTTTGTTGTGTGTAACTAGAATTAAAAAAGAATGTGCAATTTATTTGGGGATCCAAAAATCTGTGTGTGTGGGGGGGGGGAGATTGCTCCTTTGTTCCTCTGAGCCAAGGTGGTGGGGAACAGGATCTTTACTTCCGTCCCACACCAGTGAACAGGTGTGAGGGGTCAGGCGTCTGGAGTGTGAATTTGTGTGAACTGAGAATTGCTATCGAGCACGTCGAGACATGGCACTCAGTGGCATGGAACTGATTGCTCTGCAAAACCCTGACAATTAGCATCAAGGCCCAGAGACATCACCATACACATAGACACTAATTCAGCCTTCAGTTTCCTCCCTCCAGCCCAGCACCCATTGGTGGTTGTCGGTCTGCGACCATCATGACATTTGAAGGAGGTGCCTGCAGCTATAATGTCTTCTCTACACACTTACTTTTGGCACATTTATCAGGCCTGCCCCACAATGTCTGACACTACGTAATGGACTCATGTACAGTATAGGAATTAGAAACAGAAGCTACAGGTTTTATTTTATGGGCTGGTGCAGGTGGATCAGGAATTGAAGCCAGTCTCATTACTCAGACCACTACTGGCAATATCAGTCAGATCTAGGGTGACAGTCTCGGCACTGATAATCATTGATGAGGACGTTGAGCAGGCGTGGTGTTGAGACGGAGCTCAGCAGTGTGATAGCAGCTGAAGCACAGTGGCTTCGACAGGAACAGTAAACAGGGTTGACTGACTGGCTGGCTGGACACTTGCAGGACAGACAAACAGCTCACAAAATACAGCTTGCTGATCGGTTACCTGGGACAAGCACAGACACAGAGAATTCTCTGATGAACACAAGCATAAAGTAATTGAGTTGAGCCGTAGTTAGATGGCGATGACTAGAGAGATGACAAGGATTCTTATAAGTAGAGGTGATCAGCAAAGATGTGCTGCAGGCAGAGTCGGCAAGTCTTGCAAGACTGCACATCAAAAATAAGCCCCACACAAGACCAGTATTAAAATACTACAAACTCCATATGATGTTACACAGAAAGTAAAGATGAAAATGTCCAACTATTATTATATCTTTGTCGCTACTATCAATCTTGCCTCGTAATGGGAATTTCTGTATCTGGGTATGTTTATGAAAGAACAGACATGTATGTAGAGGGATGTTTTCACAAATGTGTTTCTGTGGGGAAACTCGAAGCTTATGGGGGTTCGTTCAAAGAACTTAGAAGTGTATTGCGTCCTGGTAGCCTTGGGTGTCTCTGCAAATGGTTCACTGCAGGGGTCCCTCAAGTGTCTGAAGCAGGAGGCTGCGGGAGTCTTTAACACAACAGGACGGGGGCCTTAGATGTAAGTAAAGGCCGATTTATAGTCGGATTTTACCCACGCACGCAAGCAAGCAAGACACACAACAGCCCCTTGCGGGCCCCTTGTGTGCTTGCGCACCCCTCTTGCGGCTTGCGTGCGTCCGCCAATTTTTCTAACTATACGACAAAGCTATGAAAGCCTCACACAGCCCGCAAGGCTGTAATTGGTCTGCTTACTACATCCCATCCGGAGTCTAGTTTCCGGTTGCATGCCCGATAATACCGGCAGAATCCACGGAAGATTTAGAAGAACGAATATGGACCAAATAGAAGATTGTTTGGCAGAAGATATCCGAAAGTATGACCTCTTGTATAACCCATCACTGACTGGCGGATTTGTCTGCCAGAAAAAGGCAATGAGGAGCCACAGTACTCCGCCTAGTGTTCTGGCGGAGAATTGCTTTGCAACACGCGCAACTGTTGGGGAACCATAAACCAAAATGAGTCCGGCGATGCAACTGCTTGGCCAGTCGCAGTTGCAGTCGCAGTACTATAATTCGGCCTTAAGCATAGACAAGGGGTCTCTGAGTCAGATGTTTCACGCCAAGAGTCACTCAAGGTGTCTGAGCAGATGGACCCACAGGTCATTGTCTTGAAAACGAATACAAGACGCCTGGAACAGAGATGGAGACAGGATGTCTGATCACGCCTCATCGGACATCAAGGAAGCTGATTGGATAACCGTATGCTCCACGGGAGGAGGAGCTTGTCCCGTATAAATGTGTTGATTCTCCAGAGCTCTGTGCTCATTGTGTTATATCTTTATCGTGGTTTGCACCTTGGGCCCATCTGCAGATGTAAATCGAACTTACAGAGAGATAATTGTATAACTTTGTCCTTGAAATGTCCACAACACTCTTCAGATCACTCACAGATCAGTACCCTGAAAAAAAAGCAATTGCAGTTGTTAATCCATAATCTTAATCCCCTGGGATAATCACAGTTTAACACAAACAGATACTACAGACACACTGAAAGGCCACCAGCTGTGCTCACTTTCTGGAGAGGACTGAGAATGCAGGGCAGTGTAGTGGTCAGGGTGTGAATGTGTTGGTTTGATTGTAATTCCTGGGGTTCGGTCTCTTTATGGCCTTTATGGCCTCTGAGGCCGGAGCCCCTAAACCAGATGGTGTGCCTTCCTTTGTTTTGGACAGTGAGTTGTGGTTCAGTCAAGGCATATTGGTTCTGTTGTAAGAGATGGCAAAGGAGAAAATCACAGGGAACTAAGGAGGAGCATGTAACCATTTGTGTTTAGTATTGGTAATATCAACTCTAGTTACATATGAGTATGTTACGCTTGATTCTTGTTATAAATTAAAATAATTAATTCATATTCAACTATCAAGTCATTATTTAAAAAAAGGATGATTACCTTATTAAAGAAGGCCACCCCTCTCCACTCACAATCCATCATCCCCCATGTCTCCTCTCCATGTCTATACATCCCAGTCTTCTGTCCCTGTTCTGCAGTTCCAGTTCATATGGTTCATTTGTAAAAAAAAAAAATGCTCTCACAATACACACTCACAAAACATTTACATTTAGATATAACATTTACATTGATATTTAACATTTTAATTAAATATTTAGATTTAAATTTAATATTTAGATATAACATTCAACATATTTATGAAATTATAGCTATTTGAGTCAGTCCAATGTGTGTTAGACGAGTTTAAGAAAATGAGTCCCCATTTTGTTTATCAGTGTTAGCATGTTGCAGGAGATCTGCATGGTGTCCACACATCTCTGCTTTACAGAGCTTTACTCCCATCACAGACAACTGATCGTGTCCAGGCTTTAAATAATTTTTCCTTCTCCCAATCTTTGTTTCGTATTCAGACAACTTTCGCTGGGTGAGTGGCCAACTTTGACAGCCTCAACATGATTGACATGTCATATATTTTTCCCCAATGAGGACAATTAATGGGTGGGATGGATCCTTGTGGGGATTTATAGCAGGATGAATCAACCTAAAGCAATTTTATTATTTGTGAAGCTGTAAGCCAGGGGTGGGGAAACCTTTTTCTACCAAGGGCAATGTTAAGGTTTTAACATGGCCTGTCGCGATAACAAATATTGTTGGAATATCCAGTCTGACATTTGAATTAGAATGAAAAATAACGAAATATCCTTGATTAAGATAGATAAACAAACCAAACACAAATAAAAATGGACTCTGGCCCTGTTAACAAAAATTGCTCTTGAGTAAGTATTAAATATTTGCCATATTAATATTCCAGCTTTTCCTCTTTCTATTTTAACTTTGCTATGTTAACTTCACGCTGCTTCTTATCAGTGGAAACAGTGAAAACACAGAGTTTCTCTGGTCTCTGCTGCTCAGAGATCAGCCGCAGCTTCTTGATCAGAGCAGAAGCTGCAGTTTGTTTCTACCGAGCTTCAGTTTCTGGGTCCGCCTCCAGTCTAACTTGCTCTCACTTTTTGTTTTCACATTTCGCCAACTAAAATATCGTTTTAAGCTATTAGGCTGCAGCTACACTACCGTTCAAAAGTTTGGGGTCACCCATAAAATTTTCGTGTTGTCCATGAAAACTCACACTTTAATTTATCAAATGAGTTGCAAAATGAATCGAAAATATAGTCAAGACATTGACATGGTTAGAAAAAATGATTTTTATTTGAAATATTAATTTTGTTCTTCAAACTTTGCTTTCGACAAAGAATGCTCCATTTGCAGCAATTACAGCATTGCAGACTTTTGGCAATCTAGCTGTTAATTTGTTGAGGTAATCTGTAGAAATTTCACCCCATGCTTCCTGAAGCACCTCCCACAAGTTGGATTGGCTTGATGGGCACTTCTTGTGTACCAAACAGTCAAGCTGCTCCCACAGCAGCTCAATGGGGTTGAGATCTGGTGACTGCGTGGCCACTCCATTACAGACAGCATACCAGCTGCCTGTTTCTTCCCTAAATAGTTCTTGCATAATTTGGAGGTGTGCTTTGGGTCATTGTACTGTTGTAGGAGGAAATTGGCTCCAATCAAGCGCTGTCCACAGGGTATGGCATGGCGTTGCAAAATGGAGTGAAAGCCTTCCTTATTAAAAATCCCTTTTACCTTGTACAAATCTCCTACTTTACCAGCACCAAAGCAGCCCCAGACCATGACATTACCTCCACCATGCTTGACAGATGGCGTCAGGCACTCTTCCAGCATCTTTTCAGTTGTTCTTCGTCTCACAAATGTTCTTCTGTGTGATCCAAACACCTCAAACTTTGATTCCTCTGTCCATAACACTTTTTTCCAATCTTCCTCTATCCAATGTCTGTGTTCTTTTGCCCATATCAGTCTTTTCTTTTTAATGGCCAGCCTCAGATATGGCTTTTTCTTTGCCACTCTGCCTGTAAGGCCAGCATCCCGGAATCGCCTCTTAGCTGTAGACGTTGACACTGGCGTTTTGCGGGATCCATTTAAAAAAGCTGCCAGTTGAGGACCTGTGAGGATATATTTCTCAAACTAGAGACACTAATATACTTGTCTTCTTGCTGAGTTGTGCACCAGGGCCTCCCACTTCTCTTTCTACTCTGGTTAGAGCCCATTTGTGCTGTTCTCTGAAGGGAGTAGTACACACCGTTGTAGGACATTTTCAGTTTCTTCGCAATTTCTTGCATGGAATAACCTTCATTTCTAAGAACAAGAATAGACTGGCGGGTTTCACCTGAGAGTTCTCTTTTTCTGGCCATTTTGAGAGTATAATCCAACCCACAAAAGTGATGCTGCAGATACTCAACTAGCTCTAACGAAGGCCAGTTTTATAGCTTCTCTCACCAGCTAAACAGTTTTCAGCTGTGCTAACATAATTGCACAAGGGTCTTCCAATCATCCATTAGTCTTCTAAGGCGATTAGCAAACAATGAAAAAAACAGTGCTTTTCTTTGAAAAGTAAGGACATTTCTAAGTGACCCCAAACTTTTGAACGGTAGTGTTATGTTTTTATTTATTTCAAAATAAGGTACTTCTTATTTCATACATTTGCCACAAATATGGGGAGGACTCAAATAGCCCTACATAGTTCTGTGTTTAATTTATTTCAAAGTAGGCCTACGCTTACCAGTGTATTTTCTTCTCCTCTTCATAAGAGTTTGGTGTTTTCCTTTGTTGTAACAGGTAAAGATAGCAATAAAATGTCAACAGTTTTCTTTATTGTCATTCTATAATTTCATAAAGGCAACAAACTATAGTTTAGTATAGTATAACTTTATATAAAACTTTATTAGGTTTTTAATCAAATATGTTTTGCGGCTCCAGACGAATTTTACTTGGGGGAAGAGGGGGCAAAATGGCTCTTTTGATAGTAAAGGTTGCCGACTCCTGCTAGAAGGGATATTTAATGGACAACCTAAGTAATGTAAGCTAGACTAGAGAGGAAGAAAATTAGTTTAATGTGGCTATTAAATGTGACTAAAACTAGACTACAATGTAATTAGTTTTCGTCTACGAAAACTAGACTAAAACTAAGAAGGATAAAAATGGCTTAATGTGACCTAAACTAATATGCATTTTCGTCTAAAGACAAAGACTAAATCAAAAATGGCTGCCACAATTAACACTGTGTTGAATGCACTAATTGTAAGTCGCTTTGGATAAGAGCGTCTGCCAAATGAAATGTAATGTAATGTAATACTGTATATACTCTGCTACTAATAATCTATCATCAGCTGTCCACCCTGGAAATCCTGTAGACACACTTGTTCTTCTCTCTTATCTTTGCTTCACTGTCCGTGTGACAATGTGTCACGCAGCTGGATCAAACTATCTTGCAGGCCACATATGACCCGGAGGCTGGATGTTCCCCACCCCTGGTGTAGTAGTATTGAGTTGCTGGATGAATTGATGGAGGTGGAGGATACTCTAACCTTTGTCTCTTGTCCCTGCAATTGAATGTGTGTGTGTGTCCTCTCCAGCTACCTGTCATATGTAACTATCAGACCTAACCTTATATTGACCCAAAGTAATCACGGTTGAATAATGACAAACCTCTATAAAGGTCAGAGCACTGACCACAGCTGAGGCACAGGGGAAATCTGCTGCTGCCAAACTGCCCTCTAGGTCTTCCTCCAGTTTGCATGCTTAATGACTGACAGTTGTTCATCTGACAGCTTACAGTGTTAATGAATGAACCCATGTGAGTTTTACTTTAAGGTTTTGAAGAACACTCATTCAACAGTCTAACTTTGTGTGTCTATCTTTCTTCATCAGACAGAGTCACAGCAGTGCTGCCAGAGACTGACAGTCTAACAACCTTCCACATTCCGGACACAGAAGACCACAGCCCTTCCACCAGGTAGGCCTTGTGACCACAGTTTCCCCCTGTTAGGGTTACCTACTTTCCATGCTGTGCCTGCAATACGCTTATTTTGTCAGCAGCAGATATGAATCCACAGATGCAATGCTTGATTTTACTGGGGCAACACACACCACAGCAGTTCAAGTCATCAACTGTGCTATCTCACTTAAGCACTTTTTACGTTAAGTTTCATGATTGCAATGACTGTTGGGGCAGACAGAACCTGTACTTTTATTTATTTGCTATCATACTGGAGCTACAGAATTATAATTGAACATTACAGTCAACACATTTTTTTCTATCTATAGTTGCAAACACAAAATAGAACCAAACAGCACTATCAGTCTGTTGGCCCACTAAAGTAAAATATTTTTGTGCAGATGGGTGATATTTGTGCACCGCTTCAAATATTTCCAGAGATTCTTCTTCAAGCCCCCGAAGATTACGGTACAAGATGCTGCACTGTTTCCTTTTGTTATTATTGTTGTCCTATATAACATACAAGATCCAGATGCAGTCTAGACTACTCATACTCTATACTCAGTGTATTCAATTTATTCCTGAGCTCTTTGTGACACCGGAGAATAGAGTGTTTTTATAATGTGCTTCATGACAGTTTTTAGATCGTGTCTGGTCCATGAAGCAGTGGTAGTGCAGGATGAGCTCAGTAAACTGCCAGTAACCGAGTTAGCTTTCAGTCCACATCTTTTCACTTCTTGCTTACTCTGTATTATGTCTATGCGAAACTAGATATGAACTAAATGAAAGCATTTAAGCGAACCCAATTACAGGCATGAATGCGACCTAAACTGTGCTGTTCCTCAGAATATACAGATGTTACACTTCAAGTCTCTACAGTTCTGTTTCAAATCTTTGTTTTAGAGGTCCAACCTTTGGATTTCTTAAATGTATTTCTCAAACAGGGAATTTATGTAATTTTACAGTGGAAACCAGAATTTAAGTATGTTATTTTAGATTTGGTTATACTAAAGAATTCACTGGGAACAATAAAGTGGCACTGCCACTCATCATGTCTGACATTCAATATGTTTTAGTTAACAATTTATTAATAAGGGGACAATAATATCAAGAGGACAAATGTGTTGTACCATATCGCGTCATCAAGGAGCATTTTAAGACTGTTGAAAACCAATAATGATGTAACTTTGGGTTGGTTAATCATTAATTTGTGTTTGTACATCTGTGATGTTAATAGGAGTTCAATGCCTTGTTCTTTCGAGGCCTCTTTATGTTCTCGGCTCTCACAGATATTTGCTATTGCACACATGAACCAGATAGCATGAAGAACGGCCTGGAGGCACCAAGTGGATCTAAGAGATGTTCTAGAGTGAAGTGTATGTGTGCTGTCTCAGTGTAACTGATCAGGGTATTTCAGAAGCAGCACACATACTGTGGCTATGGGGGAGATTCTTGGAAGAATTTGAACACCTCCAACATTTATTCCTTCAATGACCTCTGCCTAATCCCACACTCCCCAGAAACTGAACAGCACTGAAAATGTGTGCAGAATATATTTCCATGCTGTTTAAAAAATAACCCCACTCTCTGGATCCCTGGACAGATATACAATTGAAATCTTACAAATCATTGTGGTTGTCATTAGCATTTTGTGACCTGTTGCTACACATTTTTAGTGGTTGGCTGCAGCCTCCAGGGGGAGATCCAGAGCTCAAGGCTCTACAGGGGTCTGAGAGGATTATGTGTTTGGCCAGGTGCTCTTTTATGTAGGGAGAGAAGGCAGCACAGCAACCCTCAGATCTATTTGCTGAATTGTGGAATTAATGGAGCATATCTGCCAACCTTGTACATTTCATACGTTTTATGAATGTATGAACTCGTTCCGTTCAATAACAAACTCAGTTTTCTGGTATGAAATGTGGAATTATTCGCATGATTTTGTTTATATTACCCCATTCCATCTTAAAATGACCAGTATTGGTCGACAAATGCAAGTCAGCCATTCAGGATGACATACTTCTCTCCTGCACTACACTGGTTTTGTGTCTTGAGAATATCTAATACAGTTTGGGGACAGCCACATTTTTTTCATTTGTTTTTTGATGTAAAAATGACATGTATAAACATATTTCACACCGTCAGGATTCTAAATATTTGAGTATGAAGGCCATGGATTGGATAATGTTACGTTGATAATGTTTTTAATATGTAATGGACATACAAGAATAAGCCTTCCCTGGTTATGCAGGAGTTAAGGGAGCTGGTGCCAGTAGAGAGTACTGACCTAGTGCTGCCACTTCATCATTTAAGCTCCAACACTTTGTTCTTTTGCTGCACTGACTTGCCATCTGCAAGTATGCATGATTTTTTACCAATAACACTGATAACATGGTTGTTTCACAGTGCGAGAACTTAGTAACATCACATCAGCTACAGACCCGTTCTCAATGATAAGTGACTGCCAACTCAAACAACTCCACGTTTCCAGCAGTGTGTAGTGGACATGTTAGTGATCAACTGTGCACAGGTGACACAGAATGGCCACACTTTTCCATGTGGCTGGCTGTTGCTGTGCTCACCATTAGTGTTTCACATGGAGATCAATATTATGGCAGGGATTCATATGTTTTACTGGCTGCAACGCTGTTTACCCCTGCATATCCAAAAGTGTTTTGTGGACTCAAACCCTTCACCCACCCCTTTATCGTCATGGTGGTGAGTAAATGAGTGAAATTTTGGGTGAACTATCCCTTTATTTATCCATGGTTAAGCCACATACTTCTTCACTGCTCAACTTTTCTTCTCTTTGCACTCATACAGGCTCATCTAGCCTCGTTCTGGTTCTCTTCTGTCTGTCTGCTTTGTTGACTTTCTTTGTCAGCTTTGTTTTAGGAAGTTGCCCAAAAAACACAATATGCATTTTGGATTCTTTCACCTACATTCAGGTGAGTCACGTCTGGAGGAAATCACAGTCGAGCTGCCATCGCAACAGTCAGTCTTTGAGCTGTCAGTCAAGTGATGCTGTGAGTGACAGGCTGCGTCCCAAATGAGAGAGAGAGAGATTTTTTTGATTTTTAAAACTTTATTAGGTACTATTTTTTAACAACACCTAAGTTATTTTAAAAAACACATTTGGCCATAAAAAAGTAAATAAAAGAATCACACAAGATAATCAGCATAAACAAGTTCTCGATTTTTCACTGAACATAAAACATCTTGAAAAACACCACAGCGTCCAGGTCTCTAGGACTGAGAGTTTTTTCCAAAAGTTGGTATAGAGTTTTCCTGGAAGCTCCGTCCAGGGAGACAGGGCGAGCCGGCTGTATCAGAAGTCCAGAACAGTCCTTTAAGTCCAGTGCCAGGAAAGTGGCGGAGAAAATATCCAGCGTAGAGACCCCGGCAGCCTGCAGCAGTCTGGAGAGGGTGCCTTGTGCCCAGCGGGGGGGATCTATAATGGTCCCGTACAGGACAGGCTCTTGCAGCAGCCAGTGCAGGGGGTCCCCCTGTTACCTTCGCTCTTTTTTTACAAGGTTCCAGACTTTTTAAACACTAAAATCCATGAGTTTAAAAATAAAATAACACATGGATAAAAGGAAAAAAAAACAGTCAGAAAACAGGTCAGTAAAAGAGAAGAGTAAAATGGACTTTTTAAAACTCCTCATCATCAGTGGCATTTCGCCGCTTACTCTCAACATGAGTTTCCGGAGTCTATAGATTTGTTGATCTGTTAAAACACCATTGATGCCTGTTTTTTCTGGCGAGCGATTTAGAGGACTTCAAAAACAGTTTTAAGTCAGGGAAATGATCCTTAAGCGAGGGCAGCCTCTGACCTTTAGTGGTTTGTAGGAAGGTTCTTATATCAGAGGTCTACCTGAGAGGGGAGCACACTCCCCTGGCTTGACCTCAGCCCGCAGCTTGCCTTGCATGCTTTTGCATTGTTGTGCCCAGTCACTGAATTTTTCCTCTTTTGTGCCATTTAAAACATTTCTTCATCACTCATATCATCATCCATCTCAGTTTCATCTATTTCGATTGGCTCTGGCTGGCTGTCGTTTTTTTTCCTTGCCTGCTCAGAGTGACTGTTTGCAGGGGGGTTCCCCCCTCGACTCCCACCTCAGGGAGCGGACTCTCCGGAGCTTCGGAGGCTACCTCGGTCTCCGGAACCCCTCCTCCACCAGAGGAGCGGGAGGCTCAGCTGCTGTTGGCAGCCTCGGGCTGGGTTGCTCGCGGTAGCTCCCCGCTCCGCCATGACAGAGAGAGAGAGAGAGAGAGAGATTTTTGATTTTTCAAAAACACTTTATTTACATTTTCTTCATTTTACAAAACCGTTGCTTGTATTATAATTTAAATAAATAAGTGCTGATGTTAATAAAAACTCAGTCTGTTAAAACACTTTACAAAACACCTGCATACATTATTATTCATTAAATACACACAAAAAAAGCTGTTGTAAAAAACTCAGTCTGTTTAAAAGTGTGGAAAAGGACAGCTCATTGTGGGTGACAGTGCAGAGGATGTCGTTGAAACATTAAAAACCACAGTTAAATGATAAAAGGTTGGGCTGGGTCCAAGTTCTCCCCCCCTCCGGGACCACACAGTAGGGGGTCTGTGGTTCAGTCCGGTCTGGTGGATGCTTTCGACACAGTTCATGTTGATCGTTTGTTTGTGTTCGTTTGTTTCTGTTAGTAGGGGTCCGGTCTTTTCCCCCAGGCCTGGGCTCAGGATGGTTTCCAGGTAGGGGTCTGCAGTGTCTCTTTCGGTCTCCCCCATCTGGTCGGCCCTCAGGAGGTCCCTCTCATGTGTGGAGAGCCTCTGGGTCCAGAGCTTCCGGATCCTCTGGGCCACCCGGGTGGACTGCAGCCCCAGCAGGGAGCCCAGGGCCTGGGAGCTGTTGAGTACCGGCCCCACAGCATCCACCAGCCGCTGTAAAGTCTCCGCTCTTGCACCGTTCACGTTTAAAACAGAAAACAATAAATTAATTAAAACACACATTGCTGTCCTTTCCATCACGAGTTAGTTGGCGTTTGGCTCTGAGCACCAGCTTTTTAAGTCTAAAAACTTCCTGGTCTGTGAGGCCAGACTCCTCCCTCTGGCTCATGTGGAGTCTGGCCGAGGAAATAAAAAGACCGAGATCTGGGAAGTGTTCTTCAAGTTTCAGCTGTTGATTTTTGGTGTGTTGTAAAAATGATTTAAATTTATCTACGGTGAACATTTTTCTTTTCTGACTGCTGTTAAAAAGCGGAACGTCGCTGCTGTCAGACACACACTCATTCTCACACTCACTCACATCACTCTCCATTCTGATACTCTTTGCTTCGTTTAAAACCGTCCTGGTGGACCTCCTGCGCTTTACTGATATCTTTGATTTGACTGCTTCTTCCTCCATCTCCTCCTCCTCCTCCACCTGTTCACTCCACGTCATCCTGCATTCACCTGCTTCTCCTTCTTTTTCTATACTGTCCCCTCCATCCTTTTCTGAACTCTTCTCCACCTGTTTTCTACTTACACCTCCCACCTCCCTTTCCTCTACCACACCACCCTCACCCACCACGTCCCCCTCAACACCCGGTGTATTAACTGTACTCACCCCCTGTGTTGGCTCGGTCACAGCCTTGCTCCTCCGCGCTGGTGCTGGCGGAGAAGCCCGTGGAGCTGCTGTCGGCCGCTCGGACACGGGCGGAGCCGGGTCACTCCGCCTCGGACAGGATCTCACCGTGTGTCCCTCCTCTCTGCACCCGAAGCACTTCATCACCGCTGTTGTTGCAAATATCACGTAATCATTATCATCTACTTTAACGTGGAAGCAGAGGTTGAGCTCCTCGTTCCGGTTGTTCAGTATCATATAGACCTGTCTGCGGTGAGACACTACGTGTTTCAGTAATGGAGACTTACATCCAGATAACAACTTCCGTATGGGGGACGCTACCTTCCCGTACCTGGACAGCTCTTTACTGAGGAACTCATCGGTGATGAACGGTCGGACATTGGACAGGACCACCTTGGTAGCGGGCTGGGACAAAGGCAGCACCTGTACAAAACAACCGTTCACGGTGATCCCTGTCTCGACCACGGAGTTCACCTTCTCCACCCGGTCCAGGAACACGACCACGGCGCTGTTCATCCGAGCGGCCGACACCACGCCGCTGTGACCCACCTGCCCCCCCACAGCGAGGCCGATGCTCTCCACGCTGCAGGGGAAACTCACACATATTTTAAACCAAACCACCAGAAAATAAACTACGGTGACTCTAATGTGCAATGTGATTGAACAAAATATAACATTTACAAACAAAAATAAAGAAAATAAGAACGAAAACGCTCTCACTCCTACACTCGCTCACGCAACCACGCTCCCACCATGCACCGCGAGAGAGAGAGAGAGAGAGAGAGAGAGAGAGAGAGAGTTACTGACTAAAAACGCATCAGAACCATGGATGTATTATTTTTTTAAATGTACGGAACATGGAACATGGATTTCACATGTAATCCCATGGATTTAACATGTGATCACATCAGTTCCCGAGTGAATTTATGGGTTTTTGAACAAGAATTTATTTCTTTCACCAGCATATGCATTAGCTATTCTCCCTGGGGTCCTCCCCACACAATCAAACACACTACATAATAACAACCAACAAACACAGCCACATAAACAAACAAAAACAGCTCATCTCATTAAATCTTTCAAGTTTATACAGAAGAGAAACAAAATAGTAATTCTTTTAACAGATATTAGGAAAAACACAAGGTTTTGAGAAAGTGTATAATTCTTAAAAAATTCTTAAAACACACTTTCCGCTTTTCCTTCAAACAGTTAAATGGTAATGGTAGGCTAAATGGTTTTGTATTTATATAGCGCTTTTCTAGTCTTGATAACCACTCAAAGCACTTAACAGTACAGTTTTACATTCACACAGTGCATCTATTCGCAGCACTTTGTTATTCTATGGGGGGCCATTCAGGGTTCCTTCGGCATGCATATGGGTCAGACTGGGGATCAAACTGCCGACCTTCAGGTTGGAGGACGACCACTCTACCCCTCAGCCACAGCTGTTATTAAGTAATAACTCTTAAAGAAATTGATATTTATTTACAGGTTCTAAGTTTAGTTTTCTTGTCTTTAACATAACACACTACACACTTCTCTCGGCCTACTTGTTCCTGACTAAATTGATTCTGAAACACAGAGCCCGTTTTCAAGATAAAGTGTGGGTTTGTATGAGTATATATGTCACAACAAATAAATAAAATGTAGGGTCCCCGCCTCACAGACTACTCGGAACTTCTCTGTTTAGTTATTTTATTATATTTAACACGAACATGTCACCACTTGTCGTTTCTACTCCGTCACTTCCACACATCAACATACCCCTCGTCACTTCACTTCCTCATTTACCCCTGACCCCCAACAATACCAGCCAATGAGAACCTGACATTCCATAACAACCCCACCCCATTGGTCCAGAACATGTCCCACCCCGACCCCTTCACTGACCCTCAGAATATCTCAACCCTCTTTCAACACGGTGTCTTACTGAACCTATGTCACAACAAAGCATAAACATAAACCCACTCCGTTACACTATGTATGTTGTATGTTATGTGTAATGTTTGAAACTTGCAAATCTTGTAACATAATTCTTTCTAGTGAGTCGACATGGCCCTTTGGCTCCTCAGGTTGACGGTTTATTTTCTATCTGCTTTGAAACAAAGGCAGATCTGTACCACTGTGCTAAATTACCCCTCCTACCAGTGGCCACCATTGTTTTAGTTATTCAGTGCCACTAACACCACCACTTGTCCGGCTGCACAAAGGTGGAATTTTGCCTATCTCCTACTTTGCCAAGTTACCATGAGGCATCTAATTATATTATTATGTCAATAAAATGCTGGTTTCCATAGATGAGAATTATCGACAGCAAACTTAAATGTCGATAAATGTTTAATTGTGATGTTTAACAACAGAATCCAAGCCACTGGAATCTATATATAAATAATACTGATATTGACTAATTGGTATTTATTGAAAACCATGTCACCTGGGGGTCTAAAATGAGTCGTATTGTGTGGGGAAATTCAGATTTATTGCTGTGTGTATCCACAGTCTGTTTATTGTTAACCACTAATTATTAAGTAAAGCAGCTTATGTAGATAAATCACTTTGTCATTAGAAATTCAGGAAATACATTTGTGGAAGAGACTGATTTACTACATCAGCAAGCAGGACCACCTTTTAGCTAATTGGCTGGTGTTTTAGCACATTTATCCTGTTAGGTTAAAACATTTGTGCTGTCTCCCTGAATATCATTACTTGTTTTTGGTTTCAAATTAGCCCTTTTTAGCAGGCTCAGGTTGAAAAGTATGGCTGGTTGACTTTAGTTAGAGGAATATGAGGCTGAAAAAGAGAAAATAATTGAGAAACAAAAGTTGTGGTAACTATTATGTTATTGCGTAGATGTTGCCTGCCAGGTCATAAAAATGTCACTGCTCTGATGACGCTGTTATTTTGGTGCATGTGACAATAAACTTTGATTTGATTTGATGATTTGAATTTGCACGTCTGTATTTTTATTTTGGGACTAATTCATAGAAGCTTATAGTGATTTACGGTTCGAAAAACCCCTTATTTATCTCAAACTTCCTATTAATGCAGCTACCTAAATGTGCCGTTGACTAAAGGCAATATTTGCTCAGGCATCCACTAGACGAAAAGCAGTATTATTGTCACAGTGAACCTCTTCAGACAGGCCTAATCCCCTGCTGTAACCAACTGTTTCCATGATGTTACCTTGGCGTTCGCCAGTGAAGACAAGGTGGGTCTATCGGCGTTTGCGGACCTTAAGGGGGATTTGGAGAACAAAGGAGAGAGCCACGGGGGGGCTCGCTGAGCCTCGCGGACCGATCGCGACATGTGATCTAATTAGCATATGAATCGGAGTCCAGCCGCTCGCTAGAACCTCTCTCTACTCACCATTGGAGGAAACCACAGACCCTTGAAACTAATGTCACTCATGATTGGCTGGTAGAAGTGTTGCTATTGGTCACCTTATGGGTCATTGCAGTGCACACGTGGGGTCACAGCATTCCGCACGTGGGGTAAGCCCCTCCCACACAATATGAATAATAAAAATGTATATATTAATATTTATTATTATTTATAAGTAAGCCTTTACCAAAAGCACTGCAGTTAATTAAAACTAAACATTCATGTGATGCTTGATGTTACAGGTGAACACATTGTACAGGGAACAAATGTGAACAAGGTATATGTGGAGTGAAAGCTTTATTTACATACAGCAAAAATATTGTACAAAAACTCAGATGAGGCTTGAAATGTTTCTCTGCAGCCTCTGGGTCATGACTTCTTTGTGGGACTCTGTCTGAATCTTCTCCAGTGTGTAGACGTCTGTGGTGTGTAGCTGTGAGATCAGTGTAGCTTCCAGTCTTATATGAAGTGTGGGACACAGGTCGGTGCGCTCCTGGCTGTGGAAGGATGGATCCATGTCATCTGTCCCGCTTCAATCAGCTGTAAACACATTCAGTAAAATTAGCACAGTTCAATGACAACATACACCTTTACATGTAACTGGAAAATTATTTAATGAATATAACCTTACCCTCTTTCTTCTCCGACAACTCCTCAATGCTGATGTAAGGTCTGGTCTGATCATACTGGCTCATAGTGTGTCTTTGTACGTCATGGACAGGCAGCTGGAAAACAACACATGTAACATGACTTTATTATTAATAAACGGAAATAGCTGCGCTGCATCACCGTTGGAAGATCCACAGCAAAAAAACACCAAAACAATTCATAAACAGTTACTTACATTCAATGGCTTAATTTTCTGGACTTTAAATCCGGACTTTCAGCGTCTCAGCCTAACGCCTCTTTGTTTGTGTGTGTGTGTGTGTGTGTGTGGGGGGGGGGGGCTGAGGCTGTGAAAACATACAGAAAAGTCATGTTGATGAAAAAACTTAACGAGAACAAACTGTTACATCTAAGTAATTCATACATATTTACACATGCAGTAGATCTGCTCCAGCACTCGATGCTGTATTCGTATTTAAGCAACTTTCTCGCTATCCCAAAGAGTGGCGGACATGCTTTCAGATGTACCAGTTAGCTTAGTGGTTAGCATGGCGGCTCCGTTTAGCTCTCACCTTAACTCAGGGACTGTGCGCCCGTCTTCTCCGCCTCGACTCGTCCACACCGGGCCCGCGGCTCTGCCTCCACACGCACTCATCTTCTCCTCCAGGGAACAGCGTCGTGTCAGCAAGTTATTTACCCCGAAAACAGAGTCACTCGTACGGGACAAGCTAAACACGACCCGCTTCCTGTCTGCGGGACACTCGACGCTGCTGCACTGTGTTTACGAGGCTGTGATTGGACGAGTCCATCAGCTGATGACGCGAGCGGGTGACGTGAGCAGCGGTTACTTCATATGGGATGAGCATGTGACTGAGGCCAGGTTTATTTTTTGTGGTGTTTAGTACATTTACACACATGATTCACGCTGTTCTGTGTTCGTAACCTTATAGTTGAATGCACTTATTGTAAGTCGCTTTGGATAAAAGTGTTGACTGTTTTAATGGAATACTGAGAAAGTTTAATAACAACAATTAGACAATTGAAGTTCAAATTATGAAGGAATTTAAGCTCTATATTGTGTCTTCTTTATATTTAAAATAATAATCAAACTGAGTGGAGATGTATGTTGTAGCCAAACAGCCGGCTGCTGTGTTTTGTCACTGTGCAGTCCATGGGGGATTAAATATAACACTGAAAAAATAAATCATTAAATCAATGAATGTTTCATAGCAATTTTGAAAGTAGTGGTGAAAAGGTAGCATTTATAATTCATGGAAAACAGCTTAGTTTGCCATTGACATGTGAATTTGATGCCAGTATTTTGGGAGGACAGATATTTTTATGGAAAGCCAGTAGAAGTTTGGAGCTTACAGGACACAGATGATCATACCCAGCATAATTTATTTGCTGGTAGAGGTGTGGTTAACACTTCCTCTGTGCATTTAACCAGCACAATTGAAAAAGTGACTGTAATCATGCCACTCTGTACAGTTGTTGAGATTTAGGATTGTTTTGGATGACAATAAAAATTTGAAATAAAGTGCATTGTTTCATTTCTTTTGACTGCATTGACCTTTGTTCGTGGTATACAATATAATTCATTATAGCACACTTACTTACTTAAGAACAATTTAAAATTTCAGGTTTAATATTTATTTTAAGCCTGGTTTACTCAGCCAGATAGTTTGTTGGTGCCTCTTACACATTGGTGTTATCTGCTCTCAGGGAAACTGATTTGCATTTGTGAAGCTCAGAGCATTGTCATTTGCATGTGAAAGCGTCCTCTAGGCGTTGGAGCAGGGGGGTCAAATCTCAACAGCTCACAGGCTTGAAAACTGCAGGAACCCTGACCGTTTCCTTTGCTGCCTGCAGATACGTGTGAAAGTCGTTAACCGAAGGATGTGCCAACACTTCTCTGCGACACAGATTGACACAAACGCTTCTTTTCATGCAGTGATCCTTAAGAGTCATCCTTATACTGTAATCCAACATCCCACTTCCTACAATATACTTTACATATACTCCATCCTCACGTCTGTATCTGATCCACAATAGGAATATTACACCCATTACCTGCTTATTGTGTGGCATAATGGTAAACAAGTCTTTCAGTCCCAATCCATAAATAAAAAGATTTTCATTTGACTGTGTTAATAGTAGCACATTTGTGAAATTCAAGTATGAGCACCCTGACATTTACTTTAATACGCAATCACCTGATTATTGGAAACCTGGCATTGTAACATTGTGTTTGACAGAAAATTAGGTGAAATAAATGAGGTCCCCTCTACTGGCTTGTTGGATTGAGTAAAATTTGTTACTGTGAAAAATCTTCCTCTCTCTATCTGTACAAAAGTCTTCCTCCTGTGCACTAGTGCCAAAGCCTCATGGTTTTTGATTTACAGTCTTAAGAACAAAGTTCAATTATATAGGACATGTTGAAGAAAACATGATGTATCTCTGTTCACGCTGACCTCTGTAAAGACAATAAAATAAAGAGATAATTCTGATGGGGTCATAATTCTGCCATTGTTTTCTTCCTTTTCCTCTTTCTTCTTCCTCAGAAAAATTCAACAGATGACAACTTTATTAACCCAAGACTGATTTATTCAGTCCCGCACTTCATTTTGGAAATGGATGCTTGCCTTTTAAAAGGACAGGACCACTATCACTCTTTTAGATTGTTTGTTGCGCTGCTGTATTTTCTCTTCCCTCAACCTCTTTATTTACCTCTGTCTAGTTTGTCATTCTCTGTACAGTGCGGTTGATGGGAATAAATCCACAAGGTTGTCATAAAGGTGCTTTTTCCTTTTTTCTTTCCCAATCCAGAAGATCTGAGTATCTACTTTATCAAACTGAGACTTAAAGTGCGTGAATCTTACACTCTGTTTGACCCGCTGCGTAGTACATCTGTCTTCAAACAACCATATACGTATTTTTTAGATAGTTAGGTAGCAACGCATGGCCTCATATTCTATATTTTTACCCTTCACTTTTAAGAACTCTTTGTACTCAGTTGACAAAGTTGTGTGGTGTGAAGAGGAAACAAGTGCTGGATAAAAGGCGAGGAAGACAAACCAAGGGTATCTTACTAATAATTGCAGAAATCTCTGTTTGTCTTACCGTTTGTCTGTCTGTATATTTGTGTTGACTACATCATGTTTTGTAATTATTGGAGAAAGACAAAGTGATTTAAGCACATGGTTATCATGGAAAGGAAGATTACTGTCCTTGTGGAGTTGTGACAGTTGGGTAAACATGATGATGCATAGTGTCAAGCTGTAGTAATATCAAAGTACATCAGAGGATTGATCATGTGAGTGGGTGGAGTGGAGAAACATGTTCTGGTCAACAGGCAAATATTGTCTCAACTTAATGTGTTATCTCACTCAATTGGCAGATTTGATTGGCTGAATGGCATCATGTGAGATGATCTACAAAGCCTATTTTGTAGCCTCTACAGTGGTGTTGAGGCTACAAAATGGCATTTAATGTAGAAAGTATTTTACCCCTTAATATGTAGCCTTTTGGAAACACTGCTAGCCCTCTTTTAGCTCAAAAACTCGGGGGCTAACATATTAGCATGAACAGGACCCCCACATTTGCCTACTGCTTGGGTCTTTTCAGTCAGGATTCAACCACCAGCAGTGAATGCAAAGCATTGTCAACACTTACTGTCACTGAAAGCTGCACCTCATCATTGGTAACTTAACACCCTGTATATAATATTTTCTGCAACTAAGCAACCAACTGCAAGGTAGACAATCTACTTCATTTTTGCACTTCTTGTTTGCTCTTCCTGTGCATGACCAGTTCACATTCATAGTAATGGGATTCGATTTTAGTATGGATTTAGACTTTCTGATACAGAGCTAAGATGCTTGTCTGGACAGTGATCAATTTCATTCTAACAATAAGACAGTGGATGTAGCCACAGAACCTAGCACAAGTAAATTAATTAATCTAGAAAAGGACTCACACACACACTTGGTAAACTAGTGGGGTTCTTGCTCACAGTGTCACTTATTTTATTTACAAAGAACAATGTATGATATACTCTCTCACAAACACAGGCCCACACAGGAACACATAGCCTGTAAATCAGAATCAATTACACAAATCTTGTTGAATTTGGGAATAAATGTCTGCGACTGCTTTGGCCCGGAATCTCTTACTGAGTCTGCTTACTTTAAATGGGACATGCCATGAAAATATAACTTCTAAGTGCTTTTGAACATGTATTTCTCTGATGTGGCTACCAATGCAGAAACATGTTAATATCACCACAGATTGATTTTTAGTGCGCTTCAGAACTACACCAGCAGTCGCCCTTTTTCACCAGCCACTGGACCTGTTAGAATATATGGATGTGTCCCAAGCATGCAAAAATAATAACAATTATAATAAAAATAATTTAACATTTTATATGTATAGCGCTTTTAATAAGGTACTAAAAGGCATTTTACATGATAAAAATAGTAACGGTACAAACTATAACAACAAGGTAACAATTTAGCATTTAAAGGACATATTCTTTTTACATAAAACAATTACATTACATTAATAAATCAGAGATTAAAAGCAGATTTAAAAAGGTGAGTTTTATGTCCATTTTTGAAGGAGGTGAGTGACGGAGAATGTCTAAGGTGATGGGGGAGAGAGTTCCCTAGGGAGGGGGAAGCGTTGGAGAAGGCCCTGTCACCCCAGGTTCGGTGCTTGGACAGGGTAAGAGGGTAGAGGAGGTTGGTGTTGGTGGATCTGAGATTGCGGTTGGGATTGTGTTGGTGTAGGAGGTCAGAGAGGTAAGAGGTGGCGAGGTTGTGGAAGTGTTTTGTATGGGATGAGAATAACTTTAAGCTGTATTCTTTGTTGAAGGGGGAGCCAGTGAAGGCTTTCAAGGACAGTGTGATGCGGTCTCTGGTCAGGGGGGTTGGCAGACAGGCAGTTGAGTTTGGGATGTATTGTAATTTGTTGTTGATTTTGGTGGATGTGCCGTAATGGATGCTATTGCAATAATCCAGTTGTGAGGTGATGAAGGCATGGATGAGTGTAGTTACTGTAACACACAACTTCACACTGGTGCAATCACTCACTCTAACATTCTCTCAAAGCTCCCCGGCACACCTCGTTGACTACAAGCAGTCGCTCGCTTTTTTCCTCTCTCTCTTTCTCACAAACACTCATCATCAGCAGCACCAGCAGAAATCCCGTTTGCATTTGTCCATAAAGTTGTACCATCTTCAGCAGCACAAACTTGGTAGATATCCCTTTCTCTGTGTGTATACATGTGGCACACATACAGTTCTCAACAGGTCAACAGACCTCAGCTCACAAGATCTGCCTGTAGCACACAGCTCAGGGAATTTCACCATCTTCTCCAGGAGCTGTGTCTGGATGAAAGGCATTTCCAGCATTATACCCGAGGCTCATCAGTGGCTGGTTTGATGACCTCTAAGCTTGGCTTGGACTCACTTGGAGTCATAGATGTGAATGACGTGAATTCACATCTATTCTGGCTTTTGCTTTGATTTATGTACTCTTATCACACAAAAAATGTGCATAACGTTTGGTTTGAAGGCACCATAAGTAAGATTCTGAGGCAGTTAAACTGCTGCTTACCTTTTTTTTTCGATTGGTTAGAGTAGCATTGATAAGTGTGGAGAGTTTCAATAAACATTGCTGCACCCTTTGCTGAAAGTCAACTCACTACAAACACTAGCTTATCAAATGCCAATGCTTGCTTTGAAGCTGTCAGCTGTGATGAATGAGCCAAAGAAAAAGATGAGTCAAGACTTGACACTCAAGTGAGAGAGAGATTTGGTTTTTGGACATTAGCAGCATGAGTTTGTTTTAATGCATTTGAAATGGAATTGCAACATTTACTGTATGGTCTATGCCAAGGGTCAGCAACCTTTTTCACAATAAGTGCCAATTTGAAAATTTCTTGTTGATTAGTGTGCCATATCAACATAATTTTTAACATAAAGTTTTATTATTGAACAACATTCATATATCAAACAGACATGACATTTTTTCTATCTATATTGGCTATATATATAACACTTAAAAAAATCTGTTATGACAATAGGTTTGTCATTAACCCCACCAACCACACTCATATTCAGAATTTCCCCACCCCATAATAGATTGCACTGACACCATTTCAAAACACTGCTTTCAGTCAGTCATTAACAAGTATAGCTCAACTTATAGTCATTGGTCGCTGGTGTGTGCACGCTGGCGCGTCTTGCTGCCGCTACTCACCGGCTGTTCTTATTGTTTTATTGTGTTTAGTAAGCTCATCTGGCTTCTCGGTTAAAAATGTTGTCCGCCAAGTTTATACTTTCGTCGGCACTTGAGCCCAGCACTTGAGCCCCACTCCCTCACTTGCCCCCTCCTCCGAACCTCTCCCCTACAGTTTGCCATTTTCCTCTTTCTATCTCCCTGATCCCTCTGCTATCTCTGATCTCATCTGTAAATCAAAACCATCCACATGCCAGTTAGATCCCCTACCTACTGCCCTGGTCATATCCTGCCTCCCCTCACTGCTCCCTCTTATTGCTGCTATCATCCACTCCTCTCTCACTAGTGGTTCATTTCCCGCACCCCTCAAAACGGCTGCTGTCTCCCCAATCCTCAAAAAACCTGGTTCAGATCCCAACAACTTTAATAACCTCCGCCCCATCTCCAACCTATCTTTCATCTCCAAAATACTTGAGAAAATCGTTGCTTCTCAACTCCATTCCCATCTATCTCAAAACAGTTTATATGAACAGTTCCAATCTGGTTTCCATCCCCGCCATAGCACTGAAACGGCCCTTCTGAAAATCACCAACGACCTCCTTATTGCAGCTGATTCCGGTTTACTATCCATCCTCATCCTCCTTGACCTGAGTGCGGCCTTCGACACAATCTCCCACACCATCCTCCTCAACAGATTATCCTCCATCGGCATCACTGGCATCCCCCTTGACTGGTTCCACTCCTATCTCTCAGACCGCACTCAGTTCATCCAACTCAAATCCTTCCATTCCCAACCGTCCCCTGTCTCCTCTGGTGTCCCCCAGGGCTCTGTCCTGGGTCCCCTCTTTTTCATTACTTAACTCCTTCCCCTTGGCCTTATTTTCCGTAAATTCAATATTCTTTTTCACTGCTACGCGGATGACACCCAGCTCTACCTCTCCACCAAACCCAACTCCATTCTTCCTCCCTCATCCTTGACAGATTGCCTTTCTGCACTTCATACCTGGTTCACCTCAAACTTTCTCAAACTTAACAGTGATAAAACCGAAATCCTTTTAGTCGGTACTAAATCCACTCTACTCAAAGTTGACAGTTTTTCCCTCTCAATTGACAGCTCCATAGTTTCTCCCTCCCCCCAGGTAAAGAGTCTGGGTGTCATCGTCGATGGCTCACTCTCCTTCAAATCTCATATCAACATCACCACCCGCACCGCCTACTTCCATCTCCGTAACATAAATCGCCTCCGTCCCTCTCTCACCCCCCATACCACCTCTATTCTTGTACATAGCCTTGTCACCTCCCGTATCGATTACTGTTATTCTCTCCTCTTTGGTCTCCCCCAGAAATCCCTCCATAAACTCCAACTGGTCCAGAACTCAGCTGCCCGTATCATCTCCCTCACCCCCTCGTTCCACCACATCACCCCCATCCTACAGCAACTCCACTGGCTTCCAATTCACTTCCGTATCAACTTTAAAATTCTTCTTCATACCTTTAAAGCCATCCACAACCTTGCCCCTCCCTACCTGTCTGACCTCCTTCACACTGCCACCTCCACCCGCTCCCTCAGATCCTCCTCTTCCATCCATCTAACTGTCCCCTCTGCCCGGCTTACCACCATGGGGAGCAGAGCTTTCAGCCGCTCTGCTCCCAAACTCTGGAACTCACTCCCACCTGACATCCGAAACATTGACTCCTTCCCTCAGTTCAAATCCTCTCTCAAAACCCACCTTTTCAGGATTGCATTCTCACTGTAGTTGCCATGCTGTTTTTACTTGCACTTTTAATTTTAATTGTTTTGTTATTTGTTTGCTCCTGTTTTAAATTGTAAAGCGTCCTTGAGTGACATGAAAGGCGCTGTGAAATAAAATGTATTATTATTATTATAGCATTGAAAGATCAAACATAAATAGCACTATTAGGGCTGCACAAGAATGTGACCTCATGAAAAAATCAACAGCTGAGTTAGAGAAAAAGAGGTGCACAAACAGCAACACATGCAAACATGTGTAGGCCCTGCAACAAATACAATGATGCCTATTAACCCCACAATCACACTCATATTCAGAATTTCCCCACCCAATAACAGATTGCACTGACATCATTTCAAAACACTGCTTTCAATAAGTCATTAACAAATACAGCATTGGAAATGTCCAAAGTGGACAAAAGCAGATCAAACATAAATAACAGTACTAGGGCTATACAAGAGAGAAAAAGATCTGTACAAACAGAAACATATGCAAACATGTGTAGGCCCTGCAACAAATACAATAATGCCTATAAATCAGTGTGATCCCTGACCTTGCTTTCCCTTGCTGAGCTCCATTATCTGGGGGTCATACTTAGTGACTTTAAGTTGCACACATGCTTCTGAGTGGTCAGTGGTCAAACGACTGCGGGAGGGGCTGAGCACATTCTTCATGTGTGAGAATATCTGCTCACACAGATACGTTGACCCGAAGACTGTCAGTAAAGCCAGTGCAACGTTCCGGAGACAGTTGAACTTCTCCGGTAAAGATGTCCAGCAGGTGAAGATGAAGGTTCCGTGATCTTGAACTGCTGTGGTTTCCAGCTGTTTCCGTAGCTCCGCAAACTTAATCATCCACAGTGTTGAACTCCTCAGCTCAATCAGCTGCATTTCCATGCCCTGTGTATCCAACCAGTCTATCAGAGATAAATCCAATTCATGTCCATGAAAGTTTTCAGGGATGATCAAGAAAGAGAACATAGGTCCATACTTCTGAAAGTCCCCAAACCGTGTTGTGAACTCCAGCTGGAGCTCGCTCATGCATTTGCATATTTCAGCGGTATCGATGCTGTGCTGCGATGACAACTCCTTTACGTGTCTGAAGTAGCGGAAAGTGGAGTTATTAACGTCACTTGCAAATATTGCCATCTTGCCGACAAAAGCTGTCCATGTGTCGAACATGTCCAAAACAGTCTGCCCTGCACCTTGCAGCTGGAGATTGAGCTCGTTGAGATGTCCCGTAATATCCGTGAGAAACATGAGTTTCACAACCCACTTGTCGTCCTCAAGTTCTGGGAAGTCTTGGCCCTTTTCAGCCAGGAAGGCCTTGATGGCATCAAAGCAGCCAACAAACCGCTCCAAAACATTCCCGCAGCTTAGCCAGCGAATTGCGGAGTGGAGAGGGATGTCTTTGTACACGCAGTCCATTTCCTCGAGCAGCGACTGGAATTGTCGGTGCGTCAGTGAAGATCGCTTAACTATAAAGTTAATAATTTTTGCCACTGTAGCCATAACCTCATTAAGATCCGACTTTGATATCTTTGCACAGAGATTTTCTTGGTGTATTATGCAGTGTAGCTTCATGATGGGGTGACCGACTTTTTCTTCTATTAATCTGACTGCTCCCCTCTGTCTCCCGACCATGGCGTGGGCGCCATCTGTTGTTACTGCAAAAATCTTGCCGATGTCAATCCCTCGCTGCTCAAAATGTTCCATAAACACCCTGGCTATGTCCTCACCTTTTGTTGTTCCGGACATTGGCTTTAAACAGCAGAGCTCCTCTCTTACAGTCAAATCACAGTATTTTGCCATGACTGCCAAGCACGGTACGTCGTTCACGTCAATGCTCTCATCAAGTGCAACGCTAAACACCGCGTCATCTTTTAACCCAGCTGTTTGCTGCTCCTGGACATTTTCCGCCATTTCTTCGATGCGTCGCTCAACACTTCGAGCTGATATGGGGATGTTTCTGATTCTTGATTTGATTGTCTCTTGGTTTGGTAGTCCTTCAAACAGAACCTCTGCGCTAGAGAGGAAAGCCTCCTTTATATATTCGCCATCAGTAAATGGCCTTCCATGCTTCGCAATGCAGTGAGCAATGCGAAAGCTTGCTTCGGTCCCATGGTTTTTGGCGGTGGCAAATATTTTTAGAGAGTTGGCCTGCTTCTCATACCTGGACACAGCACGCTTGATGGATTCTCCCTTGTCTGCCCGGTCTTTAAAAGTTTTTTCATGTTTGGTCTCAAAGTGGCGCTTAACGCTAGAAGTTCTGCAAACCACATTTTCTTAACATACAGTGCACAAAGCACAGTCCTTATTCAAAACGAATCCAAAGTCTTCTTCCCATGAGGGCTGAAATGCCCGGGCCTTCAGTTTTTTAGAGAGGGGACCTGCTATCCCCATTACACCTGACTACGCACTTCGCAGAGATTCGTGCCGGAAACTGCATTATTATTTAATGGCGATTGGCATCAATCCTATGGTGCAATACTGGCCCCTAGCGGCTGGGAGGTGTAAATACAGGCGGCGTGACGGCAAAACCTCTGAACATTTCTTTAATAGGAAATCGACTGCGTGCCAATGATTATGGCTCCACGTGCCAATGATGGCACGCGTGCCTAGTGTTGCCGACCACTGGTCTATGCTGTGTTAAGACATACAATGTGGTTTATCTGCACTGTGAAGAGGGTTTGCACTAAAATCAAGCCATGGCTGATATAATTTGAATTTTAAGATTTGGATGCAATAAATATAATGAAAAACCGCAAGTTAGAATAGAATGTACATTTCTATTCTATTATAATTCTATTTTTTGTTAAATGTTTCTATCTTAAGTCTCTCATTGATAGTGCATACAGTTCTTGGTTATTGTATTTCAGTCCTTGTAGGGACTCTAAACAGCCCCATCCCAGACCTCATTAACAGAAACAGCATCCGAAACACTTGGTGCTTGTGCACTAACTTGTAAACACATTAAAAATGAAATTGCACCTAAAGGCTTTGAAGCTGCGTGTGCATTTTAATTTGCAAGCCTTCCAATTTCTACTATCAAATGCTGTCCCCTCGAAAAACAATTGCTCTGAAAGCAATATCTTTGTAATTTTATAAAATGCAAATAGTAATTGCTTTGCCTCAAGAACATCAGTGCCACGTTTGTGTAACTCATGCCAAGGCCACACTGGCTGCGGTTCTTCTCCGGGCCATGGTTGACTGTTGTTCACACTGGCTGCAGTTCAGCTGCAGAGCTGCTACTGTAAGTGTTATGTTTTACATAGGGCTTGGCTTGAAAATGTCATAAATGTGTATGTGTGTGAGAAAGAGAGAGCGAGAGAAAGATATGACTGCCAATCATCTGAAGTTCTTAATGTTAACTTTTAATATTACTAGAGCCTTTCTGAGGTTTCTGGTAAAACTACTACTATTCCTTGTATAGGTGTTCCGTTTTAGAACTGTAGACAAAAAAAAGGGATCGGTTTGTGAGAGAAACAGATTCTCTTTAATGAAGCGCTGAGGCAGGCAGTTTACTAGCTGGTGGCTGGTTGAGACTGAGCAGGCGATCCTGTGAGCTGAGATAGGCAGGCAGTTGGTTCTGGTGGTGCTGAGGCGAAAATGGAATAAAGGAGCATTAGAGGGTTTCACTGGAAACATATAGGGCTGTGGCTGAGGGATAGAGTGGTCGTCCTCCAACCTGTAGGTCAGCTGTTCGATCCATCTACCCATCTGCATGCCAAAGTGCCCTTGGCCAAGATGCTGAACCCTGAATGGCCCCCCATAGCATAACAAAGTGTTGCGAATAGATGCACTGTATGAATGTGTGTGTGAATGGGTGAATGTAAAACTGTACTGTATAGCGCTTTGAGAGGTCATCAAGACTAGAAAAGCGCTATATAAATACAAAACCATTTACCATTTACAAAACCATATAACCTACCTTTCACTAGAAAAGTCTTAGGGCGACCGAGAGTGTGTACCACAGAGGAGACTGAACAAACTGGCTATTAGTGGAGGGAAGACCGGGGTTCTTGTAGGGCTGCTGAAGAGGGGATCGAGACCAGGTCATACAGGGAAGCCATTCATTCACAGTTGTGTCCACAGAAGAAAATGGAAAGCTGGTGGATTGTAGACTGTGATCATGGACCATAGATCATGATGGGGGATCGGGAATCAGAGATCATGATGGCGCATCATTGACTGTGATAGTGTTGGCAGCTGATCGTGACATCTATGTACTTCTGTCCATCCTGAGAGAGGGATACCTCACCTCCGTCTGAGGATTCTGGGTTTTTTGGTAGTTTTCCCTCTTTTTAAGGGTTTAGGACAGAGGAAGTTACACCTTATTAAGCGCTATTAGACAAATTGTTATTGTGAATATGGGCTATACAAATAACAGTTGATTGATTGATCGACGGGCAGTTCAAAAACAGTATCTCTCATATGTTCTGAGACCATGACCAATGTTAAAGCAGCAATGTGAAATGTCATTACACGACTCCAGCCCTGATAAAAATTCTGGCAGGACAACATCAAGATCACTTCACATACTGAACAAGAAAAGTGCACTGAAAAATATTCAGAAGTACATCTTTATGTCTGGTCAGCATCTGCCTGGGCGCTATGACCGGTCAGATGTTTGAGTAAACTTGTGCAGCAACCAGACATGACAGATTCCATGTAGATCCTAGCAACTAAATAAGGCCTGTATTAAATTTGTTCAACGCTTAAAACGCTTATTTTATCCACCGTTAACAAGACTGTGAAAACTAATTTTAGCAAGAGCATGAACTGCACATGTTCCACACCCCCTACAAATCGTTCTTGTAAGTAATCAAGTGATCTTTCCAGGCAAGATGAAAATCATCATGGTGCCATATCAAACCAGCCTGGACAGGTGGGGTCCAGTGTTGTGCATGAACGAACGCAAAAGAACGCGTTCATTGAAAACGTTCACTTTTATGAGAACGATGAATTGAACGCAACTCAATGACAAATAATGAATTTGAACAGTGAACATGTTCATTTTGACAACAGGAAACTTCTCTATTTATGTGTAACTTTATTAAAGTCCAACGAACACGACACAGTTCTTGTTCGTAACTCCAACACTCTTATCATCCACCACCGTATTCTTCACTCCCCTCCCCATTCACCTTTGACACGCCAACTCATCAGCCAATGAGAGCCTGCCATCCCACAAAACCCTACAGCCATTGGCCTAGAACTGTCACGTGCCCCACCCCTACCTGTTCACTGACCCTCAGGACATTTCAATACTTTCTCCTCAGGAGAGACGCTGTCACTTTCCTTAAAGGGGTAGGCCATACCTGCAACACAACAGCTCTCGGTCTCATATAAAAATGGCAAGAGAAAGCAGAGACGCAGACTCAGCGACTACATCCGATGCATCTTATTATTATCTGAGGGATTTTTACACACTGTCTGATAAAGATTCCGACAGTAAAGGCAAGGGGTAGTGATGGATAAGGTTTTCTTTAACATGTTAAATCTTTCATTTTCACTTTCCACCTTAAAACTATGAAATGAACTGAACTATGAACGCGTTCAGAATTAAATGGTGAACTATGAACGTGAACTATTCATGTTTGCTTGTATGAACTGAACTTTGAACTAGTTCATGAGAGGTGTGAACTTGCACAACACTGGTGGGGTCAGAACATGATGATTAAAACAGGTGGTTAGAATAATAATATGAATATCAACTTTATTTGTAACGCACTTATCTAAACAAGGTTACAAAGCGCTTCACAAAAAAAATAGTAAACAAAAATAAAAGGTAATTAGTTCAGTTAAATTTTTAAGAACCAAATCATATCATAATAAATTCAAGCCCTTGCAATTTTGAGAGAAACTCAATAGTTCCCACAATGATCAGGCTTTTAACCGTTTCACCTGATGGTACGCTAAGGCTTAAGGTAAATCTGACAGGCTACTGGCTTGAAAGCTATGAAAGCTCAGTAGATCAGACATCATTACCTCTATGCCTTTTTTAACTAAAGTAAATACCTACTCTCATAGGCAGCAGAGTCAAAAGCTGTCGTATTTAAGAAACTACAAAAAAATGTGTTCGCAATGAAAGTAAGATAGTAAGTTATGGCATATTGGAGAGAGAACAGATGGTCCTTCTTATCAGGTCTGTAACAGTAGACATGGGGTTCATGACAATAATACAGGGTAAACCTGGGCTTGGGCCGTAGGATATGCACTTTTTCATATTCACGGTGGTTTGTCTACACATAGAAAGGAGAAAGTAAAAAATGTTCTGTTTGTTTCATTTTTCACAGTTCCAAACTCTCTTGATGTTTGAAAGTCAAAAGGATCAAGTAAAACTGAGCTGTTTGGGATTTGGGGCCACAGTTACCATTACAATAAAATCATGTGTGTTGTTCAACTGTAGCTTTATTCATGGACATGAAAACTGAGTAACACAACAACAAAAAGAGTGAAAACAGATGTCACGCAGCAAGTAGAGTAGAGAACGAAAGACAAAATGTTTTTTTACTGTTATTTTTGTAAACATTTAGAATGAGGATTCATTGGACCTGTGTCCCTCTCTGTGTCTCTCTGTCATACTTTATCTATCTCTCTGACTCTGTCATAACAAAACACACGCCTCGACTCAGGCACACACACAAACACACACACACATGCATGACTTGACTCTCTCTCTGGAGAAGAATGGTGTCTCATACTCTGCGATGTAGTGGTGTCTGGAGAAGGGGACTCCTTATTTATTCTAGAGACTTTTGTTAAAGCAGTCCATCCAGCATAGTATAAACATTACATGTTATAAACAGTTGTGTAAGACTACTCTAGTTCATCCAAAGATATATTCACTATACAAAAGTAAAGCAACCAGCTGCAACGCTTTTTTGAGTTGACCTAACTTAAGGGCTTGTGAGTTGTGTCAAATTAAATAATTAAGTTCACTCAAAATGTTATATAGAGTAGCTCTGAATGGTGATGTTCTGTTAGACTAACTTAACATCTCCATTCAGAGCTACTCAAATCTAAAAGTTAGGAATACTAGATTATATGCATGCTAATGATTTGAAAACATACATCAACAGAACTGGATAGTTTCAGTCGAGAGAACTTAAGCTTAAACTTGAAATGCTAAGTTAACTCAACTTTGCTGCCCATCAGTTGATCTAACTCAAGTTTACTCTATTCATACTGTTGTGGAAATTCATTAATAACAGCAAAATTATATAAATAATCTGTTTATTAAGAACACAGGGGTTAACATTATATACATCCAATAACTACAAAAAAGGCAACATTGAAATTGCAGCAGCAGGGATGCTTAAGTGAACTTGGTAATATTATACAATTATTTTCAAAGATAGAATATGTAAACACATAACAAAGTGCAGAACCAGCTCTCAATAATTTAGCTATAATATAGAAAACAGTATGATTGACACTATGAATCACAAAACATGTGTTAGTCAGATACTTGAGGAAACCACTGGCCAAACCCAGCAGTGAAGAAAGTGCATCCATAAAAACGTGTAACAAGACACAAACGTGTTTAGTTGCGCCTGAACACAGGCAGAGCACTCTGTGCAGAGGTTTACAAAATAATCGAATATAAAAAAATACACAAACTACACAAACTTGTGTAGTCATCACTGAAATTAAAAAACATGTTTTGATGAAGAAACTGACATGTCAATGTGCGCAAATATGTGCATTGAACACATGTCTATGTGTCATGGTATCGGGCTACTTTAACAAGTTGTTTTTCAGAGCCTGAACACAGGCAGAGCACTCTGTGCAGAGGTTTACAAAAAAATTGAATATAAAAAAATACACAAACTACACAAACTTGTGTAGTCATCACTGAACTTAAAAAACATGTTTTGATGAAGAAAGTGACATGTCAATGTGCGCAAATATGTGTATTGAACACATGTCTATGTGTCATGGTATCGGGCTACTTTAAAAGTTGTTTTTCAGAGCCTGAACACGGGCAGAACACTCTGTGCCAAGGTTCATAAAAATCTTTTGAAGGGCCTCAAAAGTGTACTTCAACCCTTTGGGGTAGTCCAGGTTGAGGTTGTAGATGCGTCCAAAGAGAAGGACAATGGCTGTACTGATGTCAGAGATGTTATCCACAACGACCTTTTCCTCGATGACAAGGGCAATGTTGATTGTTCTGGGCATCGAGTGAGCTCTCCCAACATCATCTTCAACAATGGTGACTATGCCAAGTTGAACACCTGCAACGGACGTTTCCGCCAAGTCTGTATCCTAGAGAAAACAAACAGACATTACTTAAATTTTAATGTTTTCATCACCACATTTATAAATAAATTATATGCCCCTGCCCATGAGTAAAGTGACATGCACCTTTGAGTTAAACTTTGAGTGCAAGTGACCACTGTTCAAAATATGAAGACATTTCCTAACGACAGATTTAAGATTCATTAAAAAATACATTTTGTAAGGCCACCAGATTAATTTTGTCCACCCAGATGTCATCAGTTAATCCATGTGAAGGGATAATTTGTGCGAAATCTGGCATTTTTTTCTAAAGGTGCTCTTAAAATTCAGCTGGTGTGCAGTTTAAAAGGTGTGGGATAATCCTTTGATTCCATAAGTGTTAACAATCCAAAAAGGATGGACAATATCTCACCCTGACACATTATCAGATTACCTCTTGATAATGTGTTTTTACTTTTATTGTTAAAGATTTCAGCCTTAATTAAGGATTATTACTTATATTACATTAAAGGGAATATAAATAAGTTGTTTCATTGCATATTCCTATCAAATGAATGTGTTTGCTCCCTAATCAGAGATGTACTGGCCCCTTGTATATTTATATTGGCCCAGCTATTAAAAAAATGGAAGAAAAAAACTTCAATGGTATAAACCGAAGTATTCTTACCAGACATGTCTTCAGGACGTTGCCTGGATTCTCCCTTTGTGCAAGCACATCGGTTGAAAATAAAATCACACCACACCTATTGGACTTTGCGTGTACTCTTGAAAGGTGGCATTTTAACCCACCGCTTGTTTTGAAAGTGCAGCAGCAGTCAGTGTACAGGCACGGCAGTGGCCAGAAGCGTCCCCGGTAGTGGCAAAGTCGGTAATGCTTGAGGAGAATATCCTGATTAGGGTGCGAGAACTTGCACTCCTTACACTGCATCCAAATCCTGTGAAACAAGGAAAACACATTTAGTGTATGAGTTTAATACCACACAAATGAACAAACTCAATTTGGCTGAGGCAGAGGTAGGCAACCTTTACATCAAAAGAACCATTTTGCCCCCTCTTCGCCCAAATAAAATTTGTCTGGAGCTGAGAAACATATTTGATAAGAAAGCTTATAAAGTTATACTATACTAAACTGTTTTGTTGCTTTTATGAAATTATAGAACAATAAAGAACTGTTGACTTTTATAGCTATTTTTACCTGTTACAAAGAAAAACACCAAACTCTTATGAAGAGAAGAAAAATACAGAGGCAAGTGTAGGTGTACTTTGAAATAAATTAAACACAGAACTATGTAGGGCTATTTGAGTTACATTTCCCCATATTTGTGGGAAATGTATGAAATAAGAAGTAGTTATTTTGAAATAAATAACACGTGAACGAGCTCTGTATGAAAGCTTAATTGTTAAATTCACCGTTATGCTAAGATTCAAACAGAAAAGACACCAACGGACGACACATACCCCAGTATACACAAGGAGAAGATCATCAAAATTTACCATTATTTTATTGATAACTCAACTTAACACGTTGGTAGTTTATAAACGTAGCACAGTGGTTTGGGTGGGGTTGGTCTACAGATAGCTTAAAGTTAGCAAACACGTGGCTTTCACATCTAGCTGAAAGTTAGCAAACACGTGGCTTGCACATGTAGCTGAAAGTTAGCAAACACGTGGCTTTCACGGGTAGCTAACAGGTAGATTATATGGATAGCTTACACATGTAGTTTTGTAAACGTTGTGAATCTTTGCATTCGAAAGACAACAGGTCGCAGAATAACCAGTAAAATAGCGGCGGGAGTCTTACCTAGTTAGTGCTGGAAGAAAGTGAGGAGGACACGCAGCCGTAGGACATGCGGTCGGAGGATATCAGGCAGCGAAAGTTGCGGTCGGGGGATATCAGGCGGCGAAACTTGCGATAGAAGGACGTGCATCTGATCAACTCACCCCAACTTGTCCGGACAAGCCCACTACCTGAGAGCGCTGGCGTCTCAAAACACGAGTGCGCAGTGACACTGACTACATCATGACGTCGCCTTCCGGACGCGGAAGCCACGCTGAAGCGCCGTGCAGCGCTTGCTCCAATATTAACCAACATTGTCCCAACATTAGTCTTTTTTTTCACTGCACTTATCCACATCAATTATTAATTTAATGTCATCCATGTTGAAGAAGTTCTCTGCTGTTTGCTCCATTAAATGTCGGCTGTCGAGGGTAAATTACGTATTCTCCACTCAAGCCTATGTGGAGAATACGTAGCCCCACTCTCTCTTTTTATCTTTATCACTGCTTGTGTGGCTGTAGTGGATGGGCAGAGGGGGACATTTAATAATGTGGTTGGTAAAAGTGGTAAAATTAAAACTCCAAGACAACAGAAGGTGAATACAAAGTAAGGGGTAAAAAGAAATCTGAACATGCTATATATATATATATTTTATATGTGTGTGTAAATGTGTATAATAATAATACAAGACATAAATATATATGTTTGTGTGTGTGTGTGTGTGTTTATATATACATATCTAAGTAGATATATTCCATATATAAATGCATTCATATCATTCAATCTGAACTTATAGTTGCATCCCAGAGCTGGCTAAGCAATATTTGAAGTTTCCTCAACTTAAAATGTTCAGTTGACTGCACTACTTATTTGTAAACTTGAAACTTTGGGTTTGCTCAACATTTAAAAATAAGTTAGACCAATGATTCTGAAGTTGGGCTTTTTACAGTGTAGGGGGGGCTGTGGCTAAGGGGTAGAGTGGTCGTCCTCCAACCTGAAGGTCGGCGGTTCGATCCCCAGTCTGACCCATCTGCATGGCGAACAGTCCTTGGGCAAGATGCTGAACCCTGAATTGCCCCCCATAGATTACCAAAGTGCTACGAATAGATGCACTGTGTGTGTGAATGTAAAACTTTACTGTAAAGAGCTTTGAGTGGGTTATGCTGAAACAACAGTTTTGTTTGTGTAGTTGGCCCCATTTTGTTCAGGTATTCAATCTCTACTCTTCATACCTAAACCTACCAACCCAACCAACAAAGGTAACACGTATTTACTAATGAGCGGCAAAGCAAGGTGGGGGATGTTTTCAGGAAGGAAAATGGCTTGCAGCAGCAGGACAGTGCTGAATGATGCACATCAGAGCTGAAATTAAGGTTATATGCTATGCTGGTTTAAAAACAAGTTGGTATACACCATATACCTGCATTTACCCTGCACGACTGCTCACACTGGGCCTATAGGCCAGCAGACTGGGACATGTGGAGCAAACACACACATGCAGACACACACATATTCAGTATGTGTGTGTGAGTGTCTGTGTGTGGGTCCTTTACAGATGGCCTTGCAGTGCCATTAGGAGACATGAGGGGACATGGTATCATTAATAATTAAGCCAACAGCCTGCTCCAGGGATTCAACATTAACACGCTGGTAGCCTCGAAGACAAACACACACAGACACTCAGACACACACACACACACACACACACACACACAGACTAACATAACTTTAGCTGATACAACTCTGTGTGGGATTTAGATCTCTTTTTTTTGTTGAATGTTTTTCTCATGTTAAAACATTCACACACACACACACACTCTCACAGGTAGCAGATGGTGGGGTGGGCATCAGGTACAGTAGCAGCCTCCTGACACCTCAAACAGCTGTTACCATTACTGCATGCTAATTGACATCAATCAAGGCAACACCTTGGTGCATTCACAGGCATGGTTCATACTGATGTACTGTATGTGTATCCGTCTGCTTAAAAGGCAGACAGAGAAAAGGCAAAGGTAGAGATGGTAGCGTTTTCCCCTTATTACTGAAACACAAAGTGATGTGTTTACCCTCCTCTTCTGCAGGAAAAAACGTCTGATGAAAAATGAAGACAACAGGAACAGAGAGAACAAGAACTGTACTGTTGACTTTCCTGTGCTCATTAGTGTGTGTGTGTGTGTGTGTGTGTCTGGTATTCAGTTTATTCAGTTAAAGTTAGGGTGGTGCATGTTAGTACACTGCCGTGGAGTGTGAATTAGTAATTTACAGCAGGCAGCTGCCCAAATGATTTGTGCAGGCTGTGTGGAAACGATGGTCAGAAACGAGCCTGTCGACGTGGTTCAGACTCTACATTGCCAGTGAGTGATACATTTACAAACAAATGAAAATGTGGTTCAATAGGCCCTCATTGCTCAGATACTGTTCTTTTCAAAGATGCATGTTATGTGGGGGTGACATCGATGGAATCATAAGGCAGTCATCAAGTGTTTGCAGAGTTGATGTCTGATGTGTCCCCTGTTAGAGGATGGCTCTTATGCTGCATTCACAGCGAATGCAATAAAATAAATTTGTGATGCCCTAAACGTGCAATTCATCCTGCGGGATCATTAGTGTTTATTTGTTTTGATCGTTCAAATCGCTGGAGTAACACGAATAAACACAACCTACGCCTATTCACCTCTGAAAGATAGAAGGTCTGACTGAAGCAACTACAGCTGCTGTTCTGCACATGTTGTGGAAACACCAGGGGAAGCCAACAGAAGAGAGGAGAGACGTAATGGCTGAACTAACTACAACTGCTGCAGCAAACATGTTGTGGAAATGTCAGAAAATAGTAAATGGTCTGAATATGGAGCTTTTCTAGCACCGAAGATCAATCAAAGTGCTTAATAGTAAAGTTTATTTCCATAAATGGGCAGCACTTTTTTCAAACAGGGGCAATTCGTAATTCAATTAAGTGCAAAGTGATTTAGCTCATACATTATTTTAGAGTTATTTAATCATAATCTATAATTTTGTCAAATTATAAGGATAAAAAACACCTTTGGAAACTAAAGAAAAAAAATAAATATCAGAGTTCACCCAATATTGATGAAGAGATAACTGCTTGGTCCAGGAGCTTAAACTCTGTGTATATCAGAATGTCTGTCAGACAGTTTGATGCTAGATTGTAATATGAATATAAGTTGGCTACATCTTTTCAGAGAAAAAAATTACTTGGAGCAATCGCTAACGACAAATTAATTAGATAAATCTACAAATATACTTCGTATCATACTCAAGCTTGAAAATGAGCCATTGTCAACAACACATAGTGTGATTGGTAGATGGATACATGTTGGAAGCTAAACTTTGGAAAATGTTTTACTTTGTGTGTCTACTATGTGTATCATAAGCTAAACAATAACCTACTGTAGAGAGACTAGTTTGTATTTGTGTAGATCCACTTACATTATGTCTAAAACTATCAGTGTCTAGTCCATCACTCTCTCTTAGACCTCGTCCTGCTGTTTGAGAACTTCACTGTGCAGAATCAATACTCTTATCTTCCTCCTCAGCCCACAGTAGATACGTCTGTCTAGTCTACGGAGTCTGTCTGCCTCCTTCAGAGCCCAGCCTGGTTTCCATCATGAGAGAGACCTCTAGCTCCTCCTTCCCACCCAAAGGTCATCCCTGCAACGATGACTGGGTGGAATAGAAAAAGCTGATATGAGACACTTCCTAATATGGCCAAAATGTGATATTATGATTCCTCTTTGCATTTTGTGGATCTGACTTTTATGTGAGATGCAGACACACTACTGTTAGTCCTCTTACATACCCTTATTATATTCTATAGTCAATGCAAAGGCTTCTTTTCATTAGGTGTCCCCAGATCTAGCGTCCCTTGATGAAATACATCCAGCATCTTTATGGCAAATATCTGCTTTATAGAGAAAGCCTGCAACTACCAAATACAACAAAAATAACAATAACAAAAAGATCCTGCCTGAATGCCCTATTAGATTTTCAGCAAAAACTAAATATTGTCAAATCATTTTTATAAGTTTTCCCATCACACACATATCCACATACTATGTAATTGAGCAGACACTTCTCCTTTCTCTCAGTCCATCTCTGTCCTCTGTGTGACTTTTAGTTATCTCATGAAGAGCTTTGTCAGGTATAGTGCAGTAAACACTGTCCTTGCTGACTGGCTCATACTGCCAAATTACCAAGTTCTAGTTTGAAAGAGACAAACTTTCTGACTGACAGTTCTCTTCACAACATCCTGGTGGAATAAGAATTCCAGTCCGTCATATTGAATTGGATGTCAAATCTGCATTTCTATATCACTGAACAATTTCTATTTGCGAATACATTATTTGTATTAATATGTATTGTAGAATAAGAAGAACAACAACACTAAAGGGTGGCTGTGGCAGAGGGGTAGAGTGGTCGTCCTCCAACCTGAAGGTCGGCAGTTCAATCCCCACTCTGACCCATCTGCATGCCGAAGTGTCCTTGGGCAAGATGCTGAACCCTGAATGGCCCCCCATAGAATGACAAAGTGCTGCGAATAGATGCACTGTATGAATGTGTGTGTGAATGGGTGAACGTAAAACTGTACTGCAAAGCGCTTTGAGTGGTCATCAAGACTAGAAAAGCGCTATATAATAATATAGAGGCGGTGGACTAGTGGCAGAAAACTTGGACTACTGGCAGAGAAGGGGTCTCTGGTTCGATGCTGGTTCGACTCCACGGTTCGTCTCCTCGGATTTTCGGCGGAAACTTGCCTGGATGGTGTAACGAACCTGGACAAGTTCAAAAGGACTCTTCTCCCTACCCTGTCTAGTGCCCCTGAGCAAGGCACCTTACTCCCCCAACATCTGCTCCCCGGGCGCCGTACCTGGCAGCCCACTGCTCTGCTCTGCAGTGTGTCCTGCACCAGATGGGTGAAATGCAGAGGACTAATTTCCCTAATGCATGAGTGTGTCTTTGCATGTTTGTGCATGTGTGTGGGACTAATAAAAGTGTATCTTCTTAAAAAAAACATTTACCATAATATATATATAATGTTTTACATCACGTGATACCTTTTTCTACTACCTTATAGAATTCTTAGGATAGGACATTTCAATGTAAGACACGACATGACCACTGCAGTGTGCACAAGTGTAAATCGCTGAGTAGACACTCTCCTGCTGATATTCTTGTTTGTCATTTACCCAGAGACTTTTTTTTGCCTCGCCTGTTTACCCAGCAAACCCAACCTAATGTATTGAAGCCACACTTCAAAGAGCTCTCTCTTCTCGTCTCTCTTTTTAAAGTCATTAATAACAATATCTGTCAATTGCCATTTGCTGTCACCACTGTGAAGTAAAAGAAATGTGCACTAAACAAAGATGTCATCATCATTTAATTTGAAAGAGTTCAGTGCTTGAACAGGTTGAAGGTAAAGACGATAATGAGCTTTATTGCTTCAAATTTGTAGCATTAATTTATGTTAGTAATTCATACAAATTAAAAGTCCTTGAGCAGAGATGAGGTTTGAGAAGAGATTATAGTTTGACTTATGCAGAGGGAGTGGACTGGGCTGATAAAATATGGTTAGAGGGGTCAGGGTGAGGCATTGAAAGGAACAGACTCTGGTTCAGTGTGTAGAAAGAGGGAGAATAATTACTGTGTATAGACTTTGAAAGTATCTGTGCCTTCTTAATTTTTCCTTTTAACTTTTTCCATCTTCTGCTAATCCACCCCAACCTTCATCTTGATTCTTCTGTGAATCTGTGTTGACTTTGTTGATTGACTTAACGAGGGCGATCAAATTCAGAGGGCCCACTGAGCGTCTTGGTGGAAAGTTGAGAACACGGATTAGCTCGTTGTCAGTTGTTGTGGGTTACAGCAGTGAGACCCTGTTCACTCTGTGCAGACTTTCTGTCACAGCAGTGAGCAGCCACAAATGCAAGCAGACTCATTTAAGACACAGCTTTTTCAGCAGGGCTTCCTGTGCCAGACTCAACCTCTGCTTGTGTCCACCAGGGCTGATTCTTCAAATAGCCAGCTAGAATCAGAGGAAATCTCCTCACAGCTCCAGGTTATAAACAATAAACCTTGGCTTTATCCCTAAATTACAGACAGTGCGCAACAGAGCAGCCCCTATGGGACAAACACCAAGTTTGTGCTCATATGCGGCATGTCTGTTAGTTCCAGTATATATGCATCTGTAGGATATGTACAAATAGATTTATTTGCTCAAGGCATATATATGCTTGTACTTACATGTGTGTTCACAGAAGGTGTGTGTGTGTGTGTGTGTGTGTGTGTGTTAATCTGGTGGTCTACTGACTATTTCTGACAGAGATGGTGGGTGATGTGTTTGCTCTGGTTATTTTTGCTTCAACTGACTTGACATTTGCACACTATTTGATAAGAGGTGGAGTATAGCTTGAGCTGACAATCTTTTATTTACTGGCGACAGATAAACCATTAATTCCTGTTAATTAATGAGTGTGTGAGCCCAGAGGAGAGAAGGTGGGGCTGAGGAGCAGCATCAACATCCTTTTGGACATTCGAAAGGTGAAATTCTTTATCCCCATTAGAAGCACACACACCCGGCATCTGTCGCACATTGACAAATAGCTCTGTTCAATCTGGCCTTTTGTTCTCTATTTGATTCGGTTCATCCAGAGATGCTGATATTGTAAGATTAATTTGTAAACCTTGAGCTTAGACCACCAAATTCTGATCCTTGAGTCCAAGTTAATGCATATCCCAAACTTGAAGAAACTCCCTTCAGGTATTCCTGAGATATTGTGCACACATCAATGCTGCTAAAAACTTTAATCCCGATGATATTTTCCTACACTTGACATTTATTGCACTTCTGTCCGTCCTGGGAGACGGTTCCCTCACATGTGTCTCTCTGAGGTTTCTACGTATTTTTACCTGTTAAAATGGTTTTTAGTAGTTTTTCGTTACTCTGGCTGAGGGTTAAGGACAGAGGATGTCACACCATGTTAAAGCCCTATGAGACAAATTGTGATTTGTGAATATGGGCTTTACAAATAAAATTTGATTGATTGATTGACCTAAATAAGATATACAGGCTTACGTATCAATTTTAATATGGCCTCATTAATAAGTGAATCAAAGCAGATGAGGGCTTACCAGAGTAAAACTTTGCTCTGTTTCTCATATTTAACCCACCTATCAGCACCAAAGGTAACCAACTGCAGGTCTGGTGGCTACTCAAAGTGCTTTAAATCGAATAGACAGTATAGAAAAGTGATGGGAATGACCATATTAGAAACACACAATAATAAAATTAAGAAGAATAACAATATTAATAATAATAATATTAATAATATTACATTTTATCTGTATGGAGCTTTTAACAATGCACTGTACAGGATAACGAAAAAAAACAAAAGGCAGATATAAACAAATAACCATATATTTTAAGTACACATTATCACACATCGGAATATAAAATGCAAAATCAACCATTGAAAGCAGTTCTGAAAAGGAGGGGTTTGAGTGCTGTTTTGAAGGTGGGCAGTTCAGTGTGGTCTACAGAGGGAGGAAGCACCTCTGGAAAAAGCTCCGTCACCCCAGGTCCAGTGGAGATATGAGGAGGTTGGCCTCAGAGGAGCGGAGGCTGCAGGAGGCAATGTGGTGGTGGAGCATTGGTGAGATAGGAGGGGGCTTGGTTTTATAGGATTAGTGAGTGAGCAGAATGAGGTGGCTAGTTTGATTCCGATTTTAGATGCTCCATACTCTGTCTTTCTGTCCCGAATTTTTCCTTCAGTTTTCTGCAAAGTTCTCTTCCTTGTGATTGATTGTTGAGGGAGCTTGAATAGATGGAAATGAGCTTCTGTGGGTGCTACACTCTCCTGCACTCTTTGCCATACACTTATGCACAAGAGCTTTGGTTATGCAATTACTGTATCAGAATATGCTGAGGCACTGTGGGGGAAATTTATACTGGAGTAGCATCAAAGACTCTGTCGAGGGGCTCCTCATCACTGCAGAGCATCCACTTATTCTCGTCTTTAGTGAAGGTAACAGAGGCAGTTACTCTATTATGTTTTCTTTTTGACTTTAATTATTGTTCTGGTTATTTTTATACTTCTTTTTTCTATACTACTATATTTTCCGTGCATTGTAAAAATGTTAAAGTAGCAAACGTTTAACTTTTAAGCACAGGTGGGTGTTAATGATTAACAAAATGCTGAAATTATAGTCATTATAATAATGCCACTGTGAACATGTTAATTTGTTCACATGTTATTCAGTTGTAAAAGTGAACCAAAGCAGGCATAACAAGAATGAACATTCGTAAAATCTCCTAATTGTGGAGGTTCTGGTGGAGATAAAAGGTATGAGAAACCCTTTAAGGCGTGAATGAGGCAAAACAAAGAGCAAGGACCTTGGGGGACAAATCTATCATTTCTGCTGTACACTGCCCTCCAAAGCATGGCTAGAGTAAACAGGCATAAATTCTAATCAATTGGTTTGGGTTGCGAAACACGCCAAGGGGGGTCCTCTATCTCGTCTGTGTACGTTAACCATTGAACCAGTAGCACAGTTGATATGAGAGAACACACTTATTGAAAGGATATATATTGGAAATAAAAGCCATGAAATCTCTCCATCTGCAGACATGTTATAGTTTATATAGTGGATCCTCTAAGTTAGATCTCAAGACTGATGGACTGTTTAGCCTAATTTGGAAATCTTTCAGGGAATAAAGTCAAGGTTAATAAAACAGATGCACTGGCTCTGAATTCACTAATCACACACCAGATAAGAGCATCATTTCTGTTCATGTAGCTCAAGAATGCATCAACATACCTGGGTACTACTATACCTCGGGAAACCACAAAGGAAAGTAGGGACAGGTACACAGAGGTCAAGACTTTGGACGTGTTTCACTATCATGCTGTTACTGATAACACACAAACTGCAGGTAGTAGATAGAAGAAGAGAAAGTGTATTTGTGTGTGTGTGCATGCCACCCTTTTGCAAGCTCCCTAATGTTAATGCTGTCCAATTTAGTCTCTCTTGCTGTTTCCTTAAGCCTGTGGGATGATGGAAGGCTAATGGTCAGACAGGGTCTCTGATTAAACAAAGGGGCAGGACAAGTCCTACTAATTACTCTCTGGTTTTGTGTATGTGGGATTCCACAGCATCGTGGACTGTGTCCTACTAATTACAAAGTGAGGGGAGTAATTGTCATTTGACTGTACTTGGTATCCTCATTAGGGTCGTACTAGTTATTTTTGTTTTGAGTTAAAACCATCATTCAATCCATGCTGAAGCCTGTTTTGATGATTTTGTTATGAGATAGTGTGTCACTTGGTTGCCTCTGGTCCCTCTAGATTGTACGATGTCTATTTTAGTATTGACTCAGAGCTCCCACTATTTGCTTGTCTTCCTTGTTGAGTTTTAAGAACTGTCCCTGAATTTGATAATGCCTGCAGTTTTGGTTGGGATTATTAAAATTCATAGGCGATATGCTACAACAAAACTTTTTTTGCCTTCACCTTTAAATCTGACGACTTTTTTTCAAGCACTGTCCTTCCTTTTGCACTCAGTCTGACTCACTGCATTGACTGCAGCAGCAATTTACAACTTTACTCAGTGAAATAATTTGTATTGGGGATTCCACTGAATTGGCCACCAACAGATATTTCTTTCTTCACCTCCAGAAAAACTTGATGCCATGATTCACCATAATAAACCACTGATCAGCAGGGTCATTTAACATTCATGAGGTAATTTGCCTTCACCATTTGTGAGTGGGTAGAGGGCGGGATATGAAGCAAATCCACATACCCATGTTCACATTTATTTGCAAAGGGAACATTGCCTTGAGGTGTGTGTGTGTGCATTGTTTTTTAATTCAGAATTATTTTTCACCATTTTCAGGCTTTTGTGCACACATACACTTAAGTATGAATCCTTCACACTGAGTTATTAATGAGGCCCATGGGGCCCAAAGATTAAGGTGGTGGTGGAGGTGGTCTCTCTTTCCTTAATTGCTGTCGTCCCCCCTGCCAAATCCCATAAAGGTATAAAATACAAATGATATTCTAAAAAGTGCTAAACAAAACCTGCTTTTGTTGCTTTTGAGGTAAATGATTGCAGTTCCTTGATGTGACTGGATGTTGCAACCTCCCTGCACACACACTGGTGTGTTTGAAGTGAATGTGTGATTTGTGTCAATGAGAGAATGAACAAGAAAAAATGTCTGATTTGTAAACTCTGCCCATTTGTTACATCGTTGATGAAACTGCTTCCTGCGGCACAACCCTCCCAGATCCTTTTAATGGCATTGAGCTAATTGCTGATTGATGCTTCTCTGACATGTTAAACACAGTGTGTGTCAAGAACCATCAACCTTTCCCTCTAACAAAATCATTTATCATGATCTGTCTTCAGTCCTGGCTTACTGCTTGCAAATGTCACTTCCCAACAACAGCAAAGGTTGTCTCCCCTGCAGACATGCCTGTAGACAGTACTGACCTGATCAGTCTTCATCTCTCTGGCACGACATTGATCTTAACTGGTAGTTGGCATGGGTGTTTAGTTTGCCGTATTGTTTGGACAATGCCATTGCAGTGTGGCATTTATTTGCATGCTGTTTATGTCTCCCTAAGTGAACTCTAAGTCCCAGATATAAATTATGTCAGCGCTTGTGTTAGTTGGCCTCACAGCAGGTCTCTAGAATGTCCCAGCGGATCATGTTTGCTGTCATTTTTTTGTTTGGTGTAACATAATGTCGGGTTGTTTAGGCATTTTTTATATCTTTTGTAAATAACACAGCTGAATGGAGAGAAAACCACCGACATGTGCTCTGAAAACCAATTATGACGTCATGCGTACAGAAATCATGGTATGAAAGTCATATGGGTTTATCACTTTTTCCTCTACAAAAGCTGATTGATGGTCCAAATGTACAAATTGTCAGGTGGTGAATTGTCATAAAGATAAGGAAGGTGATAACATTGTAGATACCCAGATTGACTAACTTAAACAAACCTGGTCTTACTCCTGGCAGACAGTTTCCTCAACAGAGGAAACTGTTTTACCAATCAGGAGATAGATGTTATTTTTGAATAAAACTTTACATTAGATATTGTCCATTCATTGGTTTTTCAAGTTATAGTATTTTTTTCATTAACCAAAGAGAAATGATGATGAAATAAATTAATTTTTAAAAAAACACTTTTGTCTTGGACCTTTTGGTTTGTTAAATTTTCCACTGCAGTTATTTCTTTGTTTTTGTTGTCAAAATGTGTAAATTAATTGTTTAGTGCTGGTGTTATTGTTCAAAGGAAGAAAAATAGAAACATTTTAAATACTCTCTTTATACTCTTCAGCAGGCTGGAAGGGTGTGTCAGTGACACTGAGTTTGAGGAAGTGGGGAATGAGAGACAAAGTAAACAAACTTGCTTTGTAGCTTAAGTGTCATGAGCAGACACTGTGTTGTTCATGTTTTAAGGATCATACCAACATCCTAAAAGACCTGAGAGTGACATGTTATATAATTATCAGCAGCTAATTAACATCTAGCTTGAAAACTGATGTTAGCAGAGGCCTTTTTTTCCTTGGTGTTTCCTTCAACACACTTATAGGTACATACAGCCATTTCACTCTATAGAAGGCAAAGTGAGTGTCCTAAATAAGTTATATACAAGTCATGGAGGAAGAATGTTATTTAATCACTGAACACTGCTCAGTGCTGTTACTGATATTTTTCAACTTTAAATGTTCCTTCTTCAACACCAGCAGTGTTGTACTGCCAAGCTGATGGGAATTTCCAAGGCAGTCTTGGACATTGGCCAAATCCAATACACACCCACAAACACACTCACACACACATCTCAACACGTATCACCCTCTACTGCCCTCCTCCTGTGCTGACTCTGAGCCACAGTAAAAAATAACTTTTTCAATTACAGCCACTTAAACTCTCGCAGAGACTGTGGAGGGTTCCAGTCCAGCTCACTGGTTCTCGATCTTATGACATATCCATCAAGTTCACACAGGAAACACAACATACATGGATGGACCACATGCTGGGTTGAAAAGTAAAAAATTCTGATGGTATAATATTTATTGAACCTTGTTTCCTTTAGTCTATAAACGTGACAATAAACTTTGATTTGATTTATTACTTGCAATGGCATGCACATTTTGATTCAAAAATATTACTGACTAGATGTTTTCTATTGACACAATAAGGAAATCTTACTGTAATATATCTTAAAAGATATTGATACCGAACATATAAGTAAAACTGGTGTTTCTCTATGCTTATAAATAGCAGAGTACTCCCTTGGGATTTTAGAGGTCTCACAGGATTATATTGGGTTATCGTATTTTGGGACAGATAGATAGATAGATAGAGTACTTTATTCATCCCCGAAGGGAAATTAAGTTGTCATAGCAGCCGGTATATTTGAATACAATTAAATACAATACAATACAATAGAATAAAATTAAAAGGTAGAAAGAATAAAAAAACAGAAGCACAAGATAAAAATACAATAAAATAGGTAGATAAGGTGCATTGGCAAGATGATGGTAAAAGTACTGATGATATGATGGTAATGGTATTGTTAGACAGTATATAAGTATAGTACAGTATATATAGTATAAAATATAACATAATATATATTTATATATGATAGTAATTATACCAATATAAAAGCAGTATATGGTAATAATGGCAGCAACAGTATATATAATAATAATAGTAATGGTGATATAATAATAGTAATTATAACATGTACACATAAATAAATATGTGTATATAGACTTATGTAAACAAGAATATACAGAGAGTATGATATGATATATAGTAGAAGTATGAATATGAATATAAGTATTTGACTATACAATAGGTAATATAATATACTATGAATCTAAGAATATGTATACAGAGTGTGCAAAAGACAATATTATTGTATAAAATGATATATAATATCAATATGGTTTATATGCACACATATCACATATGATGTGAAGTAAGTGTATAAGGAGCGGTTGTACAGGGTACGCAGTGCAAGGAGACAGGTATATTTAGTGCAGTTCTGTGATGGTTGCTCTGACAGAGGGAGAGGAGTTGAACAGTCTTATTGCGGTTGGGAGGAACGATTTCCTGTATCGTTCCTTAGAGCAGCGGGGTTGAATGAGTCTGTGGCTGAAGCTGCTCCGTAGCTTGTCCAGGGTTTTGTAGAGGGGGTGAGAGGGATGGTCCATGATTGCCAGCAGTTTTGCCAGCATCCTGTCCTCCACCACCTCCTCCAGGGTGACCAGCTTAGAGCCAACCACAGACTCTGCCTTCCTGATGAGTTTTTTCAGTCTGTTGGCGTCCTTTGCCTTGATGCCCGCACCCCAGGACACCACAGCAAAGAAGATGGTGCTCGCCACAACAGACTGGTAGAACATCTGCAGCATCTTGTTGCAGACGTGGAAGGACCTGAGCCTCCTCAGGAAGTAAAGCCGGCTCAGGCCCTTCTTGTAGACGGCCTGTGTGTTGGTGGACCAGTCCAGTTTATTGTCCAGTGTGACACCCAGGTCCTTGTATGCAGACACCACCTCCACATCCGTCCCACCGATGCAGACAGGAGAGGGCAGGGGCTTGTTCCTCCTGAAGTCCACCACCATCTCCCTCGTCTTCGCCACGTTGAGCTGCATGCAGTTCTCCCCACACCACTTCACAAAGCGGTCAACCAGGTCCCTGTACTCAGCCTCCCCCCCGCCCTCAACACACCCCACAATGGCCGTGTCATCAGAGAACTTCTGTAGATGACACGACTCAGTGCAGTGCTGAAAGTCAGCAGTGTATGTGGTGAAGAGGAAGGGGGACAGTACAGTTCCCTGGGGGGCCCCGATGTTACTGATCAGACGACCAGACACACAGTTCTGTAATCTCACAAACTGCGGTCTGCCCGTCAGATAGTCATCGACCCAAGTGATGAGGGGAGCACTCACCTGCGTGCCCTCCAGTTTGGCCTTCAGCAGTCTGGGCTGGATGGTGTTGAAGGCGCTGGAGAAGTCGAAGAACATGATCCGGACTGAGGTGTTGGGTCTGTCCAGGGAGGAATAAGCCTTTTGCAGCAGGTAGACGATTGCATCATCAACCCCAACATGGGGCTGATATGCAAACTGCAGGGGGTCTTGTGATGGGAACACCAGCGGCCTGAGGTGTGCCAGGACCAGTCTCTCCATGACCTTCATGATGTGAGAGGTCAGTGCCACCGGCCTGTAGTCCTCCAGTGCAGCAGGACGTCCTTTTTTGGGCACTGGGACCAGGCAGGATGTTTTCCAGAGCACTGGCACTCTCTGAAGTTGTAGGCTCAGGTTGAAGAGGTGCTGGAGAACTCCACAGAGCTGGCTGGAACATCCCTTCAGCACACGAGGGCTGATGCGGTCAGGTCCTGCAGCTTTCCTCTGTTTGAGCCTGTCCAGCTCTCTCCTCACCTGGCTGGCTGTGAAGTGGAGTCCAGACTCGGGGGTGGGGGGCTGTGGGTGATGTGAGGATGTCCTGGGGGTGGGAGGTGTGGGAAGGTCTGTGGTGAAGGCCAGCGGGGGGATGGGGGGTGATGGGGGGAGGTGGGGGGTTGTTGTTCGGAGAAGTAGAGGAGGCAGTGAAGGGTCCGTTGGGGGTGGGGGGTTTGGAGTTGAACCTGTTGAAGAATGTGTTCAGCTCGTTCGCACGTCCCTCATCCCCAGCTGCTCCCCCACCTCTCCTCTGGAAGCCGGTGATCTCCTTCATCCCACTCCAGACGTCCCTGGTGTTATTGTCTTCCAGTTTGTGCTCCAGTTTTCTCCTGAAGTTGTCCTTGCTCTCCCTGATGCTGCGTTTGAGCTCCCTTTGTACTCGCTTGAGCTCTGCACTGTCCCGTGTTCTAAAGGTCCTCTTCTTCTCGTTCAGAAGGGCCTTCAGGTCGCTGGTTACCCACGGCTTGTTATTTGGGTAACAGCGAACCTCTTTAGTGGGGATGGTGTTGTCAATGCAGAACCCAATGTACTCAGAGACAGTCAGTCATGCCATCAATGTCCTCACCATGTGGCTCATACAGAGCAGCCCAGTCTGTGGCCTCCAGGGCTCCACGCAGTGTTTCCATGGCCTCAGGAGACCATTTCCTCACAGTCCTCACTGTGACTGGGTGCTGCTGAACCACAGGCTTGTAAGATGGTGAGAGCAGGACAAGGTTGTGGTCTGACCTGCCCAGTGGTGGCAGGGCAGTGCAGCTGTATGCATCCTTCACATTTGCATACAGCAGGTCCAAAGTCTTATTATCACGTGTTGCACATTTCACAAACTGGAAGAAGGTAGGGAGTGTGGATGAGAGGGAGGCATGGTTGAAGTCACCTGTGATGAAGATGAAGGCCCCGGGGTGTTGTGTCTGTAATCCCGCAGTCACAGTGTGGATGACGTCACACGCTGCTTCCGCGTTCCCGGATGGAGGAATGTAAACAGTGATGGCGAAAACACTGGTAAACTCCCTCGGCAGATAATACGGACGAAGTCCGACGGCGACGAGCTCGATGTCCGGGCTGCAGACACGCTGTTTAACCGTGACGTGCCCGGGGTGACACCACCGGTTGTTTACGAGCACGGCGAGGCCCCCTCCTTTCTTCTTGCCGCTCGCGGTGGTGTCTCTGTCGGCTCGGACCGTCTGGAAGCCGGGGATGGTGACGTTGGAGTCCGGTATCTGCTCGTGCAGCCACGTTTCCGTGAGACACACAACACTGGACTCCCTGTACTCCCGCTGCGTCCTGATGAGCGCTTCCAGCTCGTCCACCTTATTCGCCAGGGATCTCACGTTACCAGTGATGACTGCAGGGATGAAGGGCTTAAACTTTCTCTTCTCCATCCTCAGTTTAAGTCCCGCTCTGCAGCCTCGCCATCTCCTCTTTAACTCCTCCGGGATGGTGGGTCTCTCTCCGGCCAAGAGGGCTGTGTGCCTCAGGGCCATCAGCTGGTCGCGGGTGTAAACAAAGCCGGCGTGTGTAGCAGGCATGCTCCCAGTGATCCGAAGAGACCGAAGTGCAGTTAAAAGTTGTAAAAAGTGTAAAAATCAGTAGTAAAAGCACCTCGTCCTTGAGCGGTACGACGATGCTTAGAGCAGTGCAAAAATAAATATAAAAAACAAACAGCAAACCTAATAAAAACACAATAAACCGACGGTAGAACCAGGAGCTGCTACAACAGGCTGCTGTTAGTACGGCGCCATCTTGACAGCTCCATTGAGTAAAACTTTAAAATCAATCCTGTGGTTTACAGTCAGCCAGTGAAGGGATTTAGGAACGGGGTAATCTGTGCTGTTTTTTTTAGATTTTGTTAAAACTCTTGCAGCTGAATTTTGGATGATTTGTAAGTGTCTTGTTGTCTTTTCTGCAGTAGTCAATAAAGAGAGTCTTGTTTTGTCATGAGACATGTGGCTATGTTTCTAAAGAGAAAAAAAATCCAGATTTTGTATTGCTTAAAAGTGACTGTTAAAAATTAGGTCAGAATCCATTAAAACACCAAGGTTTTTAACATGCTCATGTGTGCAATCCCTTGTCTTTGAGGTGAACAGCCACAGCGAGTCTCTCACCATGCAGAGGGGCAAATTCTAATTTGTTAGCATTTGGCCATAGCTACCAAATGCTATCATCATTTTTATTGATAATATATAATATGTAAATCTAAATCTTGGTGAAATTACGATAGTTTGTGTATCAATAAAACTGAAAAGGGATGAATTTGGTCACTATAATGATATAGTGATACAAAATTGTCATACCATTTCATCTTTATGGCAGATCGAGACAGACCTTGGCTTGCTTCCACTTAATAATTCAGATCCAGCTCATACGGAAAAAGGGTCAACATTGGGGTTGCTATGAATTCATGGTCGGAGACTTGTTTAGATTCAGAGAGCAGGGGTACAGTCTAATTCAATAAACCACCCAGCTTCTTGCAGCTCTAAATCTCAATGGCTCACTCATTAACGTCTACAGACATGACCAGCCCCTAAAAAACAGTGCTGCTGTAATGTGTGCATATCTGCATTCCAGAATGGAGCCACACTTTAGAAACAATCTATAAGAAAGCTAACTGCTGTTTATGTTGACTTAATATTAGCAGTGTGTGTGTGTCTGACAATCTTAATCTACCGCTGTTTCTCCTTTTCTGAAGGTGTTGCTTGTACCATATTGAGTATTTTGTGAATGTTTTGAGGTTTGGTGTGTATGTTTTGCTGGTTATTAATCTAATGAGAGAATAATTAAGACAGTAGATGCAGGGGAGAAAAATTGAGTAGATATTAGCTCTGAGTGTTTAAAGGAGACATAGAATGCCCATTTTACCACAGTTGATATGGTTCCTTGGGGTCTTAATGAAATGTCTGTTACATATTTTGGTCAAAATACCACAAGGATCATTTAAAACAGCACCCTTTTTACCCTGTCTAAAAACAGCCCTCCTCAGATTGACCTGTTTTAACCCAAATTAACGTATAGAAGCACTACAAAAGTGGAATTTTTATAATATGTCCTCTTTAAGGTAGATTAGTTTAAAGCACACAGCAAAACAGTATCAACAATCAAATGTAATGTGTCAATGAGTTTTAATTTCTTACAAATAAAAAACAATCGACACTGTGAAATATTCTCACCAGTTTGCAGTACAGTTGTCATTTTCAAAAATTTGATTAAAGATGACTCAAACAGGTTTTTTTTTTTTTAATTTTAAATGTCTTTATTTCCTTGCAACATCCACCATCAGGTTGCTCAACGATCCGGAATACATAGACAAGCCCTGCGATGATAAAGAAACATCACACACTGCAGAAAGTTGCAGCCAATGGCTCTGGAACAGGTGGAAAGATACCAACTGGGTCCCAAGATTCTAGGGACATGCACCCAGGTCTGATCAACCTGTGGTGGTCCTCCCTTAGAAGACCGAAACATCTGATGACACTAAGGTACACAACTGAAGATGTCCCTAACATCCGGTGGTGGTCACTAACATCTAATAACATCAACTTGTGGTTGGCATTAGTTAGTGCAATATAACATACAAGGGATATTCTCCATCTTTTCCTTTGTCTAAAATGTGACTGTGTTTGGTTTAAAAAGGCACAGATGTGAAAATGTCTGATCTACTGAGCAGGCCACATGGCTTTCATAGTACTATCATACCAGCCAGTAGCCATATTTACCTTAAGCCTCAGCTTCCCCTCAGGTACAGCCTGTATCAATGATAACAAGGCCAAAACATTTTATGTCCCTAACATCTACTGGTGGCCACTAACACCTGCCTTCATCTACTAGTGGAAACCTAAATTGTGCAGAAGATCTTCAAACGTAAAAGGGATATTCAACATCTTGTCTTATATACTAAATCTTAATCAATGTGAAAAATCCCACTCGTTTTCTGGGGAGTTTATTGAAGACGTCAACGTACACTGAGATGGTTTTGGATTGTTTAAATCAGCAAATTTTAACTGACCAACTTATTTTCAATCATCAAATTTAGACGTATCATAGATAGGCCACCCAGGTATATTAAGATGCAGCAAAGTTAATGCCGCCCAGTTTATAGCATTTTAATCTAGAATCCAATTCTGTGGGAAACAGAGAATGTTTCTCTCTCCATTTGCAGTCACTCAATAACTTTCCATTGACTTCATATGCAGTCCTTCCGCCTCTAAATTCAATTCAAATCTTGTTAAGGCTACAAACACCACTGTCCTCCTCTGTCTCATACAGAACTATACAGTCTCAGATTTCCCTATAGGTAGGATAAGTTTCAGAAATCATGTGCTAAGAATACTACAAACCAATATTTCTAACAAAGTTTGCAGTGGTAGCAATAAACTTCATTTATTTTTTCTGTTTACAACTTATAAAAAAGATTATTGAAAGACCAAACAAACATGGGTAGATGCGGTGGTTGACAGTAATGCTGATTAAATGATATGGTTCTGTTTGTCCTACTGCAGAGAGGAAGAGCCTTAGATTCTCTATCAACAGTGTGGGAGGGAACACAGCTCAGGTTTTAAATGTGGAAGGTGGGCTTAAGCTCTTAGCTCTGCTCTCAGCGGTGTTGTCCCTCCAACACACACACACACACACACAAAAACACAGGGTCATCAAGAGCTAATTAATTGTGGGTGCAGTAAAGTTTCATGATAGGGCATAATCGGGCTCTAATTAGTGTGAAATAGGGAACAGTGGTGTGATTTATGCCCTGTTAGGATGATCACTGGATTGTGATTTATATAATTTCCATTTTTGGTAGCCTCCATGTACACTCCAGCCTTCACAACATCTGAGGACTGTAGAGAGAACACAGCACAGCATGGTACAATTTTCCTTGCATTTACTGAATGCTGGGTGGTTGATCGCAGGAAGAGAACAGGAAAATACAAAGGGAAACATACAAAGAAGAGCAGTACTTTTGTATTCTTCTGTATAATTAATCAAAGGAGATTGTGAAGACATGGAGTTGTACATACTGTATCAATCAATCAATTAAATTTTATTTGTATAGCCCATATTCACAAATCACAATTTCTCTCATAGGGCTTTAACATGGTGTGACATCCACTGTCCTTTACCCTCAACAAAAGTAAGGAAAAACTACTAAAAACCCTTTTGACAGGATAAAATTAAAGTAGAATACTCAGAGAGAGACACATGTGAGGGATCCCTCTCCCAAGACGGACAGAAGTGCAATAGATGTCAAGTGTACTATATATCAAGCAGTCCTGCTCCAATCATAGTCTATGGTCAGTAGCCAGCAAAATCATGATCCACCATCAAGATCGGATGCCACTATAGTCCACAGTCATTGTCCACTGCCGCCAATTAGGATCCATCATCAGCTGCCACCTCGGTTGTGGTCCACCACCATTACCAGATGCCAACGATAAAGGATCTGCCATTATTATTACGATCAGCTAGCACGATACAGAATACGTCAAACTGGATCTGTGGGCGTTAAGGCAAAGGGACTCCGGGGAAGGGGTCAAGTGAGAAACATGTATTGATTAGATATGAATTACTTTGATGTGATAATGATTCAAGACGAGGAAGGAGAAGCTGGAAAGAGAAGTTCAATGTGTCATGTGTCAGAAATTCCCTTTTCACCTTAGCGTCATCAGGTGTTTTTCCCTTTTAATCAATGATACAGGCCGAACTTGAGGGTACACTGAGGCTCAAGGTAAATCTGACTGGCTACTGGTTTGCATGGCAGTACTATGAAAGCAGTGTGGCCAACTCAGTAGATTAAACATCAATACCTCTATGCCATTGGTTCCCAAACTGGGGTACGCGAAGAGGTGTTTGATTTGCGTTTTGCATAGCTCACCATCTTTCGTGTCCTATCGCACACGCTGCGGGGGGTACGTAGCTGGAGATTGAATGTCTGAAGGGGTACGGGACTGTAAAAAGTTTGGAATCCACTGCTCTATGCCATTTAAACTAAACGCTTACCATTTTAGAACACAGGACAAGTTATGTTATGTCGCACTTATTATTGCATACCGCCAGTTGATGATATCGTCCTTCTAGACCTATAGCAGCATAACTAAGAGCAGGTCTAAGACAAGCCTGGACCAGCTCTAACTATAAGCTTTATCAAAAGGAAGGTTTTAAGCCTACTCTTAAACAAACAGATGGTGTCTGCTTCCTGAACTGAAAGTGCGAGATTACTCCACAGGAGAGGGGCTTGATGGCTAAAAGCTCTGGCTCCTATTCTACTTTTAGAGACTTTAGACAAGACAAGTAAGCCTGAATTCTGGGATCGGAGTGCTCTAGTGGGTTGATAAGGTACTAACAGCTCGTTAAGGTAAAATGGCGCCATATTATTAAGGGCCTTGAAGGTGACGGAGGAGAATTTTAAATTCTATCCTAGATTTAACCGGAAGCCAGTGTAGTGATGCTTATACCGGAGAAATGTGCTCTCTTTTCTTGGTTCATGTCAGGACACGTGCTGCGGCATTTTGGACAAGCTGCAGAGTCTTTAACGACTTACTACTGGAGCCTGATAATAATGAATTACTATAGTCCAGTCTGGATGTAGCAAAGGCGTGCACTCGTTTTTCTGCATCATTAAATAATGTATCTCTAAGGTGTTTAAGGCCAGTGTTATAACTGCTGTTTTATCTGAGTTAAATAAGAGAAAGTTGTGGGTCATCCAGGTTTTTATGTCCTTGAGACATGCTTGAAGTTTAGTTAAATTATTACTTTGTTCAGGTTTTATTGACAAGTATAGCTGGGTGTCATCGGCATAGCAGAGGAAATTTACTGAGTGTCCTGATAATGTTTCCTAGTGGAAGCATATATATTGAGAATAACATTTTCTGTGCGCAAAAAAAATGCGCACAGATGACTCATCATTAATTTGCACGAATTTGAAGCGATCAGAAAAATTATATTACGATTAGTCCCTGTTCTGAAGCAATCAGATGTAGGGATGTCACGAGAACCGATACCTACGATACCTTTCGATACTAACATAACAAAACGATGCCGATGCCCAAGTTTTTGAAGTACCGTAGGCACCGTCAGCTTCGATGCCAACAGCTGTTAGCAACTTAGCATTAGCATCGGTGCTGCGCCAGTCGACGTTTACATTCAGAAAACCAAGACGGCGGCTGCAGCGTTCGCCCCACCTCGACTTGTTTATTAAAAAGGCACAAAGAGTCATGGAAGTATTTTGCGTTTGACGCCGGGTTTACACCGGACACGGAAGCAACGCCGCCGCTCCGCGCTAATCCTTAGCGCGCCGGCACATGGTTGTTTAAACCTGAAGCTGAAGCGGCGCATGGGAGTGGATGGGAGCCAGCTGTTATTTAAGGCTTGGTGCTGCGCTTACGAGCCGCTTTGGCGTCGCTTCAGCGTCCGGTGTAAACCCGGCGTGAGGCAGATGTATCATTTAATGCATAACGTGTCTCACAACAAAGCGTCACTCACATGCGACCGCAACTACCGTATAACCCTCAGTATATGCGCAGCGCAAGCACATTGAATTACCGTATATGACATTAACAACATCCAAATAATGCACTTTTTTTTTACCGTGGTATCGAAATTGGCATCGAGAATCGTGTTATTTTACTGGTATTGGCACCGACTACTGAATTTTTGGTATCGTGACACCCCTAATCAGATGGTCATTAGTGACTTTTGCCAAGGCTGTCTCTGTGCTGTGATTGGTTCTAAACCCAGACTGAAAGTCTTCATATATATTATTTTCCTGGAGAAACTCACACAGTTGATTGGCTCCAACATTTTCTGAGATTTTAGACAGGAAGGGGAGATTAGATATTGGCCTGCAATTGGCTAAAACCTCTGGGTCTAGGATGGGTTTTTGAGAAGGGGTTTGATTACCGCTATTTTAAAGGACTGTGGTACATATCCTGATGATAATGACAGACTGACTGTGTTCAGTAACGAACTATCAATTTGGGGGCAGAATTTCTTTAAGTAATTTTGTAAGAATGGGATCTAAGATACAGATTGTTGGTTTATAACCTGAGATTATTTTTGGTAAACTGATCACCGGTGATCAGAGAGAAGTTGTCTAAATAATGGGTAGGATTCTCAGCCGTTTCTGAGATTTCTCGTGTTGGTAGTAGTAGAGGAAATAAGGGGAACAATCGTTCATTTTGTGATACAAGCATGAAATTTGGCATAAACATTCTTCTGGGTCATCTCTTTAACTTTAGAATGGGGGCCATCCAAAAATCCAAAATGGCGGTCATTTTTCAAGATGGCCGCCAAATCATCAAGTCATAACTATATATCTTGCATTTTTGGGGAAATATTTCACCAATTGTGATAGATAAATATTTTTTTGTTACTTTGTCATTTTTATGTTGTCTTTTTGTTATTTTTTCTTTTATTTGTCATTTATGTTGTTTTTTTATTGATTTTTACAAGCGATTACTTGGCTAGAATAAGTCTGAAAATGCAATTGTTTCAGTGTCAAGTCAAAAGAACTTCATTGGGCCTCAAACGTCTCAGTGACATTCACAGCTGCACAAGGCTGTACAAGACAGAGTCAGACGAAAACATTTGCACCTGCCATTAGTACAGCTGTTTTTGCATGAGCATTTTGCCAATTCCTGGCAACTTGCAGCAATTGGTGGAAGTGCTGTCCAGTTCACCAACCACCTTTTTCCTTGCAGTTTCCATCCCCATTCTGCAGGACTTGGTAAAACTGGTTGAGTGACAGTTGCTTGGCCCCAGACAGCTCCTGCTTGGTAGGCTGCACGTTTAATGTGTTCTTTGAGGGCTGCACTTATTGGTGGTATGGCATCATATGGCCTTTGCTCGCGGGCGAACAGATGCAGTCGTGCATCATTCAATCAATCGATCAATCAAATTTTATTTGTATAGCCCATATTCACAAATCACAATTTGTCTCATAGGGCTTCAACATGTTGTTACATCCTCTGTCCTAAACCCTCAGCAAGAGTAAGGAAAAACTACTAAAAACCCTTTTAACAGGTAAAAATACGTAGAAACCTCAGAGACACACATGTGAGGGATTCCTCTCCCAGGACGGACAGAAGTGCAATAGATGTCAAGTGTAGGAAAACATCATCGGGATTAAAGTTTTTAGCAGCATTGATGAGGGTAAACATTTTGAAGGATAACTTCAATACTATATGTCAAGCAGTCCTGCTGCAATCATAGTCTCTGGTCAGCAGCCAGCAAGATCACGATCCAGCATCAGGATGGGATCCACTAGTCCACAGTCATTGTCCACTGCCGCCAGTTAGGATCCATCATCAGCCGCCGCCTCGGTCGTGGTCCACCACCATCCGATGCCAACGTGACAAAGGATCCGCCATTCCCACTACGATCAGCCGGCACGATACAGAATCCACCAAACTGGATCTACCACCGAGACCTCCGACAGGCGATCCACAATCATAATCCATGGTGCGGCCACAGCTGTGACCCTGCATCTGCGGGCGCTAAGGCACAGGGACTCCGGGGAGGGGGTCAAGTCAGTAACATGTACTGATGAGATAAGAATTACTTTGATGTGATAGGGATGGAGAAGCTGGAAAGAGAAGCTCCGTGTGTCATGTGTCATAAATTCCCTTTGCGCCTTAGCGTCATCAGGGGTTTTTGCCATGTAATCAATGATACAATGATACAGGCCGAACCCGAGGGTGCAGTTAGGCCTAAGGTAAATCTGACTGGCTACTGGTTTGTATGGTAGTACGATGAAAACCATGTGGCCCACTCAGTAGATCAGACATCAATACCTCTATGCCTTTTTAAACTAAACACTTCCTATTTTAGATCATAGGAGAAGTTACTCTCTTCCGCACTAATTAGCTCTAACTATAAGCTTTGTCAAAAAGATGTGGCTTAACTAGATCGGTCATACATTATGCTGGTCGTATATTGGTATATGTTTCAGGAAGCTCAGGAACACCTTTTGCCTTTTTTTGTTCTCAAAGTAGCTTCGATGTCTGAAAAAGCGACTAGCGAACAAATCTAGCAATTATTGGGGTTTGAAATGTCGCATGCGACAGTGCAAAAAAGAAGAAAAAAAAGCAACTAGCCACAAATCTAGCTACTATTTTTACTGTTCTCCTATACTGTATATCCCCCAAATACCTCTATCCCTCTAATTAACCCTAAAATTCACATAGTTTCCCCCGTGACCTATAACACAGTTAGCCTATGACATGTTTTAGAAATGTTTCAGATGGTTATAACTGGTAACTCCTGTTTGAAAATGTTCAAAAACATACTATGGGAGTCCGATATTATTGACATCTACAAAGTATAGGCAAAGATTATGCTGAAATGCAAAATCAGTCCAACCATGGTGGCCATCTTGAAATAAATGGTGGCCATTTTTGAATTTTGAGTGGCCCCGATTCCTAAATCGAAGAGTGACCTTCAAAGATGATTTGTACCAAATTTCACGCTTGTAACACCATTTGAATGATTTCCCCAAAATATTGCTGTTATTTCCTCCACTATAGGGTATTAGTGCCAATTGAGGGCAGGAGATGTTTGATTTTATTTCTAATAGTTCAAATTTTATCATTAAAAAAGTCATAAAGATATTGCTTTTTAGGGATCGAGGAATACTGGGTTCGGTGGAGGTGTGACTCACTGTCAGCTTGGATACAGTGCTGAAGAGAAACCTGGGGTTGTTTTTATTCTCCTCTATTAGTTTTGAATAGTAGGCAGCTCTTGCTTTGTGGAGGGCCTTTTTATATGCTTTAACACTACTCTTCCAGTCTATGAGATTATCAACACGGTTGCTGAAGCGCTACTTCCTTTCTAGTTTTCTTGATACTTGTTTTAACTCATGTGTCTTGGAATTATAGCGATCGGGAGGGGGAAATGTGAAGCGGAACTAATATTATAGCCGAACTAATGTTTGACATCCGCATTTCTTTAACGGCGAAGCGTATTGTATTTGTGTATTTTATGTCTGAAAACTCTCTGAGACCCAACAAATTAAGAAGACACTTAGAAAGATAACACCCCAGTCACATGCATGTGTTATTTTTGGTTGAGTTTTATCACCTTAGTAACAAAGTGATTATAATTAAATAAGTACAGACTGATGGAAGAATGTAGTGATAAATGTCACCTACAGTACTTCAATTAAGTTAAATTTAAGCAAAGTTATGGCACTATTTTTTGAAAAAGTGACAAATGTTACAAAAAAACGTGACAAAATTGTTTTTTTATTTGTACATCAGAAATTCCTGAGAGTAATGTGGATTTAATGTTCATGTGTATGTTATGTAAATACACATGTTAAACTTGGCCCATTTTGTCGGGGCAGGGGAGCGGTTGGGGCATGAAAAATATCCTCCAAAGCGGGGCTTGAGAAAAAAAGTTTGAGAACCACTCACTGCATGAAAAGAAGCGTTTGTGTCATTATGTGTCGCAGGAAAGTGTTGGCACATTCTTCGGTTAACAGCTTTTCACACCAATCTGCAGGCAGCAAAGGAAACTCTCCTGTTTCCTGCAGTTTTCAAGCCTGATATCTGTTGTGAGGTGACCCCCCTGCTCCTACGCCTAGAGGAGGCTTCACATGCAAATGACAATGCTCTGAGCTTCACAAATGCAAATCAGGATAGTTCCCCTCAGAGCAGATAACACCTTTTTTAAAAGGCAGCAACTAAACTATCTGGCTGAGTACACCAGGCTGAAAATATATATAAAACCTGAAATTTTAAATTGTTCTTAAATAAGTAAGTGTGCTGTAATGAATTACATTGTATACCACGAACAAAGGTCAATGCTGTCAAATGAAACAATGCACTTTATTTCAAATTTTTATTGTCATCCAAAACAATCCTGAATCTCAACCACTGTACAGAGTGGCATGATTACAGTCACTTTTTCAATTGTGCTGGTTAAATGCACAGAGGATTTGTTAACCACACCTCTACCAGCAAAGAAATGATGCTGGGTATGATATGTCTGTGCCCTGTAATCTCCAAACTTCTCCCGGCTTTCCATAAAAATATCTGTCCTCCCAAAATACTGGCATCATATTCACATGTCAATGGCACACTAAGCTGTTTTCCATGAATTATAAATGCTATCTTTTCAACACTACTTTCAAAATTGCTACGAAAAATTCATTGATTTAATGATTTATTTTTTCAGTGTAATATTTAATCCCCCATGGACTGCACAGTGACAAAACACAGCAGCCGGCTGTTTGGCTACAACATACATCTCCACTCAGTTTGATTATTATTTTAAATATAAAGAAGACACAATATAGGGCTGAAATGCCTTAATAATGTGAACTTCAATTGTCTAATTGTTGTTACTAAACTTTCTCAGTATTCCATTAAAACAGTCAACACTTTTATCAAAAGCGACTTACAATAAGTGCATTCAACTATAAGGTTACCAACACAGAACAGCGTGAATCATGTATGTACATTTACTAAACACCAGAAAAAATAAACTGGGCCTCAGTCACATACTCATCCCATATGAAGGTGCACTTTAAAAGCTGATTTAACCGCTGCTTTAAGATGACAAGGACAGCTGTGGAGATTTACTGTGAAAACCTCACGTCACCCGCTCGCGTCATCAGCTGATGGGCTCGTCCAATCACAGCCTCGTAAACGCAGTGCAGGGTCGAGTGTCCCACAGACAGGAAGCGGCTCTTGTTATCATGGTCGCGACGAGTCACTCTGTTTTCGGGTTAAATAACTTGCTGAAGTCGACACGACGCTTTTGCTAGGAGGAGAATATGAGTGCGTGTGTAAGCAGAGCCGCGGGCCCGGTGTGGACGAGTCGAGGCGGAGAAGACGGGCGCACAGTCCCTGAGTTAAGGTAAGAGCTAAGCTAGACGGAGCCGCCATGCTAACTACCAAGCTAACTCCTACATCTGAAAAGCATGTCCGCCACTTTGGGATAGCGAGAAAATTAAGCCATTGAATGTAAGTAACTGTTTATGAATTGTTTTGGTGTTTTTTTGCTGTGGATCTTCCAACGGTGATGCAGCGCGGCTATTTCCGTTTATTAATAATAAAATCATGTTACTCTTTTCCAGCTGCCTGTCCATGACGTAGTAAGACACACTATGAGCCAGTATGATCCGACCAGACCTTACATCAACATTGAGGAGTTGTCGGAGAAGAAAGAGGGTAAGGTTATATTCATTAAATAATTTTCCAGTTACATGTGAAGGTGTATGTTGTAATTGAACTGTGCTAATTTTACTGAATGTGTTTACAGCTGATTGAAGCGGGACAGATGACATGGATCCATCCTTCCACAGCCAGGAGCGCACCGACCTGTGTGCCACACTTCATATAAGACTGGAAGCTACACTGATCTCACAGCTACACACCACAGACGTCTACACACTGGAGAAGATTCAGACAGAGTCCCACAAAGAAGTCATGACCCAGAGGCTGCAGACAGACATTTCAAGCTTCACCTGAGTTTTTCACTGGCTAAGCTTTGGCTCCACATATACTTTGTTCACGTTTGTTCCCTGTACAATGTGTTCACCTGTAACATCAAGCATCACATGAATGTATAGTTTTAATTAACTGCAGTGCTTTTGGTAAAGGCTTAGTAATAAATAATAATAAATATTAATTTATACATTATTAGCAACCACTATATATACATTTTTATTATTAATATTGTGTGGGAGGGGCTTACCCACGTGTGGAATGCAATGACCCCACGTGTGCACTGCAATGACCCAGGGTGACCAATAGCAACACTTCTACCAACCAATCACGCGTGACTTCGTTTCAAGGGTCTGTGGTTTCCTCCAATGGTGAGTAGAGAGAGGCTCTTGCCAGCGGCTGGACTCCGATTCATATGCTAATTAGATCACACGTCGCGGTCGGTCCGTGCGGCTCTCTCCTTTGTTCTCCATATCCCCCATAAGGTTCGCAAACGCCGCTTGACTCAGCTTATTGTCACTGGCGAACGCCGATGTAACGTCATGGAAACCGTAGTTAAAAGCAGGGGATTAGGCCTGTCCGAAGAGGTTTCCTGTGACAATAACACTGCTTTTCGTCTACTGGACTCAGCCAAAGAGGCATGGAGGCTGAATAGATGGCCTTCCACCTATTGCCTCATCCATGAGGGAGAAACACTTTCATGTCCCAGTGTCACTTCCTGTTGGTGGCTTCCTGAGCTCCTGCACACATTGCAATTCATTTTATTTCTTTGTAGTGTATAATGTAATTATGTAAATGTTTTCAATGACAAATTAGGAAAAGAAAATATTCAAGACTTAACACAAAGTGTAATCTATCATATTCACTTTATCTATTCTTTCATTATATAATCGTATGGTTAAATACAATTAATCCAAACCTTGTATGTCTTCTTTAACAAGACCAGCCAGGTACATTTCTTTCAGCACAGTACTATAAAATACAAAACCAAGTATATTTTGAAAAACAACAAATTAATCAATCTGAACTGTGGAAAATATTTACTGGCAGCAATAAAGTTAAATTATATAGTCCACATTTACTTTTGAACTACTCCACATCAGGTAAATATTCCTCCATAATAATTTGACAGAATTCACTCCCATCCAGCTGCTAAGCGGTGGTCCCTCTCTTTCCTCAAGCAGATTAGTTTGGCCACATTGTCATCGGTCCCTGAACAAATTAACATTATTGACATTCGATGTTTGTCTATTGCTTGTGTGAAATGTAAATGTACTTCCATCAATCTTTAGCTTAGCTTTCTTATCACCTACCCACTGTACAGTTGAGATGAGTTGCCCACTGGGATTTGTGCCGTAACAGCCCGATGCATACTTTTAATTCACAATTTGTAAAAACAACAAAGTTAACCAAACTTCAACGTTTAATGAAAAGTTAAATGGGAATGTCCTTACATTTAAATGACGGGTTGGGCTGCTCATGCTGTCCTCTCTTCTCTTGACTCCCCACGCCTTATTTCTTTCTGTGATGAAACAGAGAACTCTTAAAACAACCACAGATACAACACAAATCTAAAACACAAGAAAAAAATCCAAGGAAGTGATCAACAAACAGAAAATGTGTCTAATCGAAATCCTCTTTCACTGTTTAACCCTAGAACATTAACGTCGGGTGTTTTTTACCTGAGCAAGTGTGGTTATGGGATTTTCATTGTGTTGCTGCTCTCTGAGTGGCGTGGGTCCTTGGTTAGCTTCATGCTGCTCACTGACGTCATAGAAGGTAGGGTAGTTTCCCTGCTCCCATTCCTGTTTTTTTCTATAGGTATGTGTTCGGGTAATTTTCACCCGACGTTACTGTTAGAGGGTACATTTAAAAGAAAATATGATATAAGTTGTAAATGAAGCAGGGAGATGTCCCAGGAACGGCTGGACCAAAGAACAAGTTCCCAGCTCTATTATTTTGTTTTTTAGGAATTTTTCTTTAACGACCCCCCTTATATTTCACTAATTTTAGGGCCTTTTTATAGGGTCCCCCCCATGATACCTTTTTTTCATTTTATGAGATGTTGTATCGGGGAAAATAAAAGAAGAGTACTTCAAATTTTCAATTTTTTATCGGGTATATTATATCGGGTAATATTTACCCAACGTTAATCATGGTGTAACTAATTTTATGTTAGTCTTCTAGGGTTAATAGAGCTCAGATTTCAGGGTCATGAATGTAAATGGGTGAATGCGTCTTGTACTGCAAAGTACTTTGAGTGGTCAATAAGACTTGAACAGTGCATTATAAATACCGTCCATACATGGGTCTAAGCTTTGGTTTGAAGTTTTAATTAAAATGTTAGGTTCTAAAAAATTGGAAACCATTCACACAAATTATTGTTCTGTATTCAGTGAGGGAAGCAATTGAGTCCCTTTGTAACCAAGTCCTTGAATGGCAGCACAAAAGACATGATGGTCAGGAGACACAGATGTGCTCAGTAGTGTGTCTGTTGTAGTTTTACTTTTTCACTGGACTCATAAAATAAATAGTTGATTTGGGCTTATTCTTGCTGTGTCATTCATTTGACAGTTAGTCTGCTGGTATCTTGATATAACATCTTTAGTTGAGAAATGTTCAACCTCTATGCGCTGGGAACAGTTTGATTTAACATGGATGAATTGGCGGTGGACTAGTGGCAGAAAACTTGGACTACTGGCAGAGAAGGGGTCTCTGGTTCGATGCTGGTTCGACTCCACGGTTCGTCTCCTCGGAGTTTCGGCGGAAACTTGCCTGGATGGTGTAACGAACCTGGACCTGTCCAAAGACTCTTCTCCCTACCCTGTCTAGTGCCCCTGAGCAAGGCACCTTACTCCCCCAACATCTGCTCCCCGGGCGCCGTACCTGGCAGCCCACTGCTCTGCTCTGCAGTGTGTCCTGCACCAGATGGGTGAAATGCAGAGGACTAATTTCCCCAATGCATGAGTGTGTCTTTGCATGTTTGTGCATGTGTGTGGGATTAATAAAGTGTATCTTCTTCTTCTTCTTCTTAGTGTCCCTAGTGCAGTACAGTGCCCATTTGGAATTAGACTATTAGCTGTCCCAATCTGATTGTTATTCCTGGTAGTGAATCTTTCTCAAAATGTCACTTTTTTATAGTTTGTGTGCTGGACGTTGTGTGTTGAGCCTTAACATACAGTCTGTGGTGCAGAGTAAATTAAGAAAATGTCTGTTTGTCCTACCTCGTTTATCTGCAATGAAGATGTCATAGTAAATGTTTTTTTCATATAATTAAATGGAATTTTCTTTGTGTGGCTTATAAGTTTAAAAGACTTACTTAACTTGTGATATACATCTCAGCTATTTGAGAGGTCTGCTAACCAGACACAATCCCCTTTTAACCATTTTTCAAAAATGAAATCTCAGTAATTCCACTCAGTTCAAACATTGCAACAACAAAATGTTCTTTTGATTTGAAGACAAATTGCCTGACTGGAAGTTATTAATCGCCCCTGTTATGGGTTATTGCTTCTGTGTTAGTCCGATATGGTGAAATTAAATGGCGCTCTGTAATTCCCATCGCCTTTAAGAATACACATGGTGTGAAGACGACAAAATTAACTGTTCACGAGATATGCATTGTACATCAAGATAAGCATGCAGGCAGACAGACACACAGAGAGACATTTGTTGAATTCGCAGGTAGATGATGGCATTTGCCACCCACAATGGCCACCTCATTTTACATTACATAGTATGGTGCCTCTCTTGGGATAAAAGGTTATTGATCCTTACATGCAATGGCTCTATTTTCCAGAGGTGTGGACTCGAGTCACATGACTTGGACTCGAGTCAGACTCGAGTCATGAATTTGATGACTTTAGACTCGACTTGACAAAATGTAAAGAGACTTACAACTCGACTTGGACTTGGACATCAATGACTCGTGACTTCACTTGGACTTGAGCCTTTTGACTTGATAAGACTTGCTCCTTTCCCCAAAACCCAAAGATTAAAAAGTCTGTTATTAAGGAACGCTCTGTATCTTTCATGTTGGATGTGTGCGTCAGGGGTGTAAAGTAACGAAACGCAAGGCAACTCTCACTGCAGTGGTAGATGCTGCATAGAGTGGATGACGTTCCCAAACGTGCACATTCAACATATGAAAACTGATCATAAAGTTCACTGTTCGCGAAAAATATGCGCGACAGGCACAACACTGCACAGGGATCCACTGCGGAGGGGCTGCAGAGCCGCGGGTTGCAGACCCCTGGCTACGGCGAAAGAGCGATTTGTTTACTGCTCCGCCATTAAAGAGATGCGGACGTCAAAACATTAGTTCGCTATAATATTAGATCCGCTTCACATTTTCTCCTCCCGGTCGCGCACCTGTTATGCCTCCGCGCCGCACCGGTGGGGCGCACCATACAGAGAATCACTGCGCTACACAGGGGCGGCCCTAGCATATTTGGGGCTCTATGCAAGAGCCCCCCCCACTCAACAAAAAAAAGTTGAAAAACGGAATTGCAACTTTCAGACGGTATTTTGCCCTGTAAGACTGCATTTCATTTCAAATAAACACAACAACGATCACAACGACATGGTGCAAGCATTCGTTTTAGACAGCTTCTCTCCTCAGGAGAAGGAAAACATTACGTAACGTTTCAGCTTGACCTCAGATAATATGAGCGTGTTTACCGTTCAAATTCATTATTTGTCATTAAGTTGCGTTTAGTTCAACGTTCTCATAAAAATGAACGTGTTCAATGAACGCGTTCTTTTGAACTCGTTCATGCACAACACTGCCTGAATCTCAATAGCCTACTGGCCTACCTGCCTCAGCCGCATGCGGGTGACTCTTCAGCTGTGCTGGATTGCTGTTCACTGCAAAGTGAACCCGGATGAGGTCTACTCACCTTGAAAATCAGCTGCTGCTCAAACTCAACAAGATGTTTGTAGACTAGTGCTCTAAAGGTGGACCAAAGTTTAACCAAAAGTTTAAATATACAGTGGGACAGCGGCATTTTAACTTTTTATTTTAGCTGTCATGTGGTTCATGTCTTGACATGTCCTCCCAAAAGTTCTTAAATGTTGTGTTGACATGTTAAATGTTTAATGTTTGACATGTTTAATGTCATTGCACTTAAATTTGTAAAGATCTCCTTTAATTAAAAATAACTGTTTTTGGATTGGATTTATGAGCCGTTGTCCTTTTTTGCACTGCATAGGAGCGGCCCCCGCAAGTGCAATTTCAATTGCACTTGTTTTAATATATAAATAAATAAATACAGATTTTAAAAGCATACATGATCTGTGTTAATATATTATTACTCTGTGATCGAAAGGACTTGAAAGGACTCGAAACTCAAACTGCAGGACTTGGACTTGACTCGAGACTTGTCAGTCTTGACTTTGGACTTGACTCGGGACTTGCCTGTCTTGACTTGGGACTTGACTCGGGACTTGGGGGCAAAGACTTGAGACTTACTTGGGACTTGCAAAAAAATGACTTGGTCCCACCTCTGCTATTTTCTATATGATAGCAAAATGCCACTGAGATGCTCTGGGTCAGGATTTGAGCCAGAATAAAGCTTTTTAGCTTTTTGGGAGCCATGTTCAGTCAGAAAGAACAGCAATAGACCACATTTATATTTTACTTCCATATTATCAAATGTTCATTAAAATCTATTTTAAGTGGATATAACACTGAATTATCTAATGAGGAGCAAATCATTTATTGCAGATGACAAATATAAACACATAACGTTTTTGTATATTCAAGTGAGATAAAAAAAAGTGAGAGTGTGACATTAAGGTCTCAGTTTGCTTATTACTTTAGCTCCAACCTGAGATGTGTAATGGAGGTAGCCCAAACTTTCCAACTCTAGTTTTGGTAACAAGTAGGGATGGGAATCGAGAACCGGTTCTTGTTTAGAACCGGTTCCCAGCGAACCAATTCCTTGGAATCGTTAGCGAAATTCTTTAACGATTCTGCTAACGGTTCCCTGTGCCGTTGCGCATGCGCGAACTTTTTCATTCAGACGGCAGCAAACATGTCATGGCGGCAACCCGGAGTAGCTCGGTGGCTACTCCGGGTTGCAGTCGAGCGACGCCGCAGTAGCCGCCGAGCTACTGCGGCGTCGCTCGACGGCAACCCGCAGTAGCTCGGCGGCTACTGCGGCTTTGCTCGTCGGTAACGTCGCAGTCCCTGCAACAACAACAGCTCCCTGAGTCCATGGCCCAGAGAGTGCATCAAGAGGTCCAGCTGTACAGAAGTCTGCCCTCCATCCCCTCTACGAATAATGCCACCCTTTGGTGGTGGGACCAGAGACACACTTTACCCCTGCTGTCAGGTCTAGCTGAGTCCTATCTGTGTGTTCAGGCATCCTCCACCCCATCTGAGAGAGTGTTCTCCACGGCTGGAGACACAATTAGTCCTGAGAGATCCCGTATCCTTCCGGAGAAAGCAGACATGCTTATTTTTCTGCACAAGAATTGTTGATTTTGTTGATTACAATTGCTGGTGCAGACTTTTTTTTTTTTATATATGATTTATTTGTAAAGATTTTTTTCAAAAACAAGACTTAATGTACATTACAGCCCCCCCCACCCCAAAACAAATATACAACTAAAGCAATTTGATACACAAACAGAAAAGAAAATCATGAAAGCAAATAAAAAACAACAACAACAACAATTGGCTGTTAGATGCTTGCGGTGGCAGGAAATATTGTAGAAACATATGCTTATGCTCATTCTTACTATCCCACCTTCTCTACCTTTCAGCTCTCTAACTCACATCCACTCACACACACACACATAAGCACATCCACTTGCATTAATTGAGCAATGTAAAGAATATAAAAAAGGAAGACAAAAACATATGCATTGCAATAAATAATACAAGGGAAAAAAAAAAAATTATATATATATATAATAAAATAAAAAATAATAATAATAATAAATATATACAAAAATAATAATGCTGCATGCTGCTAATATGTGCTACCGATAAGGATAGTTAAAACAAGGCGTGGTGCATTGTTGGGGCGAATCAATCAATGGTGGCCATATCTAGTTGGGTAGACCTGACATGATCTAAGAAGGGTTCCCAGACCTTACAGAACTTAGTAGAGGTGCCACGCAAAGAGTACTTAATTTTTTCTAATGTCATAAAATGAAGGGCATCTCTAAGCCATTGAGAGTGGGATGGGGGGTAGGAGTGAGAGAAAGGCCACAAGTTCACAGAAGTAAGATGGTAGTGAGTTCCCAAAAGGTAAGACACCAAACAGGGCAAGTAATGGTGAAGGACAGACATTGGTAGAAGTGACGGCTGAAAGAGTGTCAAAGACACCCTTCCAAAACGGCGCAAGTACAGGACAAGCCCAGAACATGTGGCCAAGACTGGCCGGACCTAAATGGCACCTGTCACAGCGTGGGTCTACGTCTGGGAATATGCGAGCCAGTTTACTCTTGGACCAATGGATCCTGTGGACTACTTTACATTGTAAGACTCCATGCCGGGCACAGACAGAGGATGAGTGGACCCATTTCAAAGCATGCTCCCATACCGCAGGGTCTATCTCTATATTAAGATCCGACGACCATGCAGTACGCAGGGCATCAGAGGTTGAGGATTGGTGCGCAAGAAGAGTGTAGTAAATCCTTGATATGGTACCTTTCCGGTAAGAGTTAATTTTTAGGATGGTGTCTATAAGCGTGGGAGACGGTATAATGGGAAAATTGGGAAAGCAGTTACGTACAAAATCTTTTAACTGCAAATACCTGAAAAAGTGAGTTGAAGGTAGGTTATAAGCCTGTGCTAGCTGACCAAAGGAAGCAAATTTCCCATCAATGATGGTTGAAGGATAAAATTCCTTTGTCTCTCCAGATTAAGAAAGCATTATCCATAATGGATGGAGGGAACAGGGGATTAGAGTAAACAGGAGCCAGACCAGGTACTGATTGCAATGTAAAATGTTGTTTAAATTGTGTCCAGATTTTAAGACAGTTTTTCACAACAACACTGTCTGAGTGCACATATGCTGAAGTAGTTGTGGGGAAGCACAAGAGGGACATCAAAGATGATGAACCACATGAGGCCTCTTCAATCTGTAGCCAGGGTGGGGGTTGGTCATTGGAGCAGCAGCAGTGTAATATGGCTCTAATGTTTGTTGCCCAGTAATAGAGTAAGAAGCTGGGGAGGGCTAGACCACCCATCTCCTTAGATTTTTGTAAAGTGTCTTTTTTAATTCTAGGGTGCTTCTTGTTCCATAAAAATTGGGAAATTGTGTGGTCAAGTGAGTGAAAAAAACGTTTAGTAAGGAAAATGGGTATACATTGGAAGAGATATAGAAATTTCGGGAGCACATTCATTTTAACACAGTTTATCCGCCCTGCAAGAGAGAGAGGCAAAAGGGACCACCGCTGAAGATCCTGAGTCAGTCTTGCCAGAAGAGGGGAGAAATTGAATTTATATAAGTCTGAGTAGTTTTTGGTTATACAGACACCTAAGTACTTAAAATGTTCAAGAGATGTTTTGAAAGGTAAGTCAGACAATGGATATGCCATGGCTGCAGCATTGATCGGCATTAATTCACTTTTTTGTAAATTTAGTTTGTAGCCTGAAATTTGACCAAACTCCTCTAGTAAGTTTAAGACAAGAGGGAAGGCTCTATCTAAGTCAGAAACAAAGAGTAAGAGATCATCCGCATACAGGGACACTTTATGTTCGACGCCACCCCTTGAAATACTAGGTATCTGACTTGACCTTAGGGCCACCGCCAATGGTTCAATGGCTATGGCGAACAAGAGTGGCGAGTGTGGACACCCCTGACGGGTCCCACGCTTGAGGGGGAAGTAGTCAGAATAATTATTGTTTGTGCGAACACAAGCTTGGGGGGACGTGTATAAAAGCCTAATCCATGATATGAAGGTATTACCAAAACCAAAACGTTTTAATAAAGAGAACAGGTAGGACCATTCTACACGGTCAAATGCCTTCTCTGCATCCATGGAGATAACCACCTCAGGGGTGACGGAGGGTGTCGGTGCATAAACAATCAAATAAACGTCTTACATTATGAAAAGAATGTCGGTCTTTAACAAACCCTGTTTGGTCAGTACCTACAATAGTTGGTAGTACAGTCTCCAAACGCTTAGCCAACATTTTGGCCAAGAGTTTGACATCTGCACATAGCAGAGAGATGGGGCGGTAGTTACCACAGGAGAGTGGGTCTTTGTCCTTTTTTAGAAGGAGAGACATAGTGGCCTGTCTTAACGTGGGGGGAAGAACGCCATTTTGCATAGATTCATTGAACATATTAAGTAAAATTGGAGCTAATTGATCTGAGAATGTTTTATAAAATTCAGCCGGGAGACCGTCTGGGCCTGAGCATTTACCACTCTGCATCAGCATTAAAGTACTACTGAGTTCACCAATCGAAAAGGGTTCATCAAGTCTAGATGATGTTGCGCTGTCAATGGAGGGAATCTCTAAAGAGTTAAAAAAAACGTCATATTGTTTCTCATCAGCCACGCATTCAGAGGTGTATAATTTGGCATAAAAGTCTCTGAAATGTTTATTAATCAGCTGTGGGTCAATAGTTGTCCCATCGGTAGAACTGATCTGAGTTATATGTTGTGATGAAGATGCTTGTCGGAGTTGGTGTGCAAACAATTTACTAGGTTTATCTCCAAACTCATAATATTTATGACGTGATTTCAACAGTGACTCTGCGGCTTCGTTGGAGGCCAGGAGATCAAATTCAGCTTTTTTCATGAGTAAATCTTTTGAAGAATCTGCATTGGGTGAGTCCACACATTTAGACTGAAGTTCTGATATATCTCTAGCAAAGCTAGCACTTTTCTCTGAGGTGATCTTTTTCTGATAAGCTGAGTAAGATATTATCTCTCCTCTCAGGTAGGCTTTGCAGGCCTCCCAGATGGCTGCTGCCGATGTATCTGGGTTGACATTGATAGAGATATAAAGATCGATGCGGTTCTTAATAGTCAAAACAAAGTTTGGGTCAGAAAGCAATATAGAATTAAAGCGCCAGGGAGAGCGTTTCATAGATCTACCAGGAAGAGAGATGTCGACAACCACTCTTGCATAGTCAGATATCACAATGGGATTGTAGGAGCATGAACTAACAGATGGTAGGAGTTTGCTATCAATGAGAAAGTAATCAATGCGGGAGAATGTGCCATGGACAGGAGAAAAGAAAGAGAACTGTTTAGTACTAGGGTTGAGAAAGCGCCAGGCATCTGCGACTGCATATTGCTCCATAAACATCTGAATTACTTTTGATAATTTAGATAAGCCAGAGGGTTTATTGGATGAACGATCCAGTGAAGGGTCAAGACAGCAATTGAAATCACCCGCAAGAATGAGTTGGTGGGAATTCAAGTCAGAGAAAGAGAAAAAAACGTTTTTGAAAAAATTCTCGTTGTCCCAGTTTGGGCCATAGACATTTGCCAATATCAGGTTAAGACCTCCTATTTTGCCTGTGATGATGACATAGCGCCCATTTGTGTCAGACACCACTTTGGTCACGGAGAATGGCACTGATTTGTGAATAAGAATTGCAACCCCCCTGGCTTTACTTGAAAAAGAGGAGTGAAAGAGTTGGCCCACCCACCCCCTCCGGAGTTTAAGGTGATCTGAAGGCAGAAGGTGAGTTTCTTGCAAAAAAGCTATTTTAGTGTTTAAATGTGTAAGATGGTTAAACACTTTGTTGCGTTTGACAGGGGAGTTCATGCCCTTAACATTCTAACCCAAACAGCTGCAGGAGCCGTACAACGGGTGCACAGCAGGCTACGCAAAAACACACTACGCCAGCCGGCGCCGCCAGATACGCACAAAAAGAAAGGGCACTTACGCTCAGTGAATGCCAAGTTCAGCGTGCAAAGTTCAGTCGCTTACGTGTTGTTTATCCACCTGCAAACCATGGACAAATTTAGTTGCTTCTGCGACAGTCGGGAGCCATGCTCTCTCTCCATTAGGCAGGGTAACGCGTAGCTTAGCAGGAAAGAGAAGAGACGGCTTGTAGCCCTGCTGGTAGAGCTCAGGCATGCAGGTTTTGAATTTGGCGCGCTGTTTCAACAGGTCCGGGCTGTAGTCATCATAAAGGCGAATCTTGTGGCCATTATAGAGCAGGTCGCCTCCTTTACGTGCCTCGCGAATAACCAGGTCCTTGATTTGGAAATGGTGGAACCGTATGATGACAGGTCGTGGCCGCTCGTCTGGAGCAGGTTTTGGAGCAAGGCTTCTATGGGCTCGGTCCAACTCAGGGAGAGAGCCAAGCACCTTTGCGCCAAAGACATCCAGGAGCATTTGGGAAAAGAAAGTGGACGGATGGTTGCCTTCTGTGTTCTCAGGTAAGCCGATTATCCTTATGTTCAGTCGTCTGCTACGACCCTCTAGGTCTGCCACCTTGGTCCGAAGAGTCTCATTGTCGCTTTGCATGACAGAGCACGCTGTCTCCAGTTGTTGGATGCGGTGGTCAGTGTCGGTGGCGTTGTCTTCCAACGAGGATATTCGTTGCCCATGGTCAGTGACCTTTGTGTGCAGGGTGTCCAATGTTGAAGCCAACGAGTCGAATGAGGTTTTAAAGTCGGCAGCAAGCGCGAGCCTGTGTTCCTCCAGTATGGAGCTAATCTCCGCCATGCTGATGCTATCGCTAGCAGAAGCAGAAGACAGTGCAGGATGACTGTTATCTACTTTGCCCTTAGGTTTGGGCATTGTGAGGTTGCCTGTATGGTCAACACTATTTCTGAAAAATTGATGCAAAAAAAAACAAAGAATTCTGTAGAAAGACTAGCTTAGAAAGGTAAATGAAAAGTTTTCGATGTGGGAGCGAGCTGCGCACACGTCTACTCCGCACGCTCAAAACACATTACATAAAAGGTCAAGAAGCAAACATTTATAGAGACTGTGAGAGAGAAAAACTCCCAAATAACTGGAAGAGACCTCCAGCTAGCAGAACATTACATCTCATTAAGCTGACGCTTTTATCAATAACGTCTTCCAATAAGTGAATTCAATCATGAGAGTACAAACCCAGAACAGCAAGAATCATGCAAGTAATTTTTTCTTTAAAAAAAAGCCAAACACAAAAGTGCCATATATATCAATCAATCAATCAAATTGCATTTGTATAGCCCATATTTACAAATCACAATTCGTCTCATAGGGCTTTAACATGGTGTGACATCCCCTGTCCTTAACCCTAAACAAGAGTGAGGAAAAACTACTAAAAACCCTTTTAACAGGTAAAAATACGTAGAAACCTCAGAGAGAGCCACATGTGAGAGATCCCTCTCCCAGGACGGACAGAAGTGCAATAGATGTCAAGTGTAGGAAAACATCATCGGGATTGAAGCTTTTAGCAGCATCGATGAGGGAAAACATTTTGAAGGATAACTTCAATACTATGTGTCAAGCAGTCCTGCTGCAATCATAGTCTATGGTCAGCAGCCAGCAAGATCATGATCCACCATCAAGATCGGATGCCACTATAGTCAACAGTCATTGTCCACTGCCGCGATTAAGAGGCCATCATCAGCCGCCGCCTCGGTCGTGGTCCACCAACATTATCCGATGCCAACGCGACAAAGGATCTGCCATTACCACTACGATCAGCCCGCACGATATAGAATCCGCCATTAAATTTTTTTTTTTTTTATATTTAATTTTTATTATTATTTGTCCATCATCTTCTTAAACAAGGTGTTCTCGGAAGAGATGTGTTTTTAGCCTGCAGTGGAAGATGTGTATACTTTCTTCTGTACTGATATCAACGGGGAGTTTGTTCAAGCAAACAGCCCATTATTTTGATAGTGGCTAGGTGTCCCTCACAGTGAGGGAGCAGCAAGCCAATTGGCCAATGCAAAAGCAAATACTCGTGTTTTGAAACGGATGCGGGCAGCCACTGGTAACCAGTGAAGAGAGCAGAGGAGCATAGTACTGTGACCAGACTCAATGTGGGCAGGCATCTGCCTCGACTGGTGGGGGTGAGCAGAGAAAAATGGGGAGGAGAGGAGAGGTGGTTGGACAAGAGGTGAGAGAGAGATAGGGGAGGGGGAGGAGGCGTGGGGAGAGAGGAGAGAGAAACCAGGAACAGGTGTCAGCTCTCACTAGTTGTTTGTTATACTGAAATTGATAATTATGGATGAAAACATACTATTAATGACAGCATCAAGAATTATTCTAATGATGACAATAATAATAATAATAATAGTTTTTGTCTTAATCCTGCAGCTCTGGAGTCAGAGATACCTGCATAGAGAGATTATGGGAGGAGAAAAACAGAAAGTTAGTTACATAAATATGGGGGCAGAGACAGGAATGAAGGGAAGAAGTGCTCAGTGCATGATGGGACTTCCCCCTAGCCGTTTAGACCTATTATGTTATGCACCTGACTCTTAACGTTTGGCATGGCATTTGTTTTAGCAAAGGAGGCTAAATCCAGTGGGTGCTAGCATCTATGATAGTCTCTTAGGGTCTTCAGGTGGTCTGTGTTGAAAATTGGTGAATAAAGACAAGCCACATTACGTGTCACTACTTCTATATAGTCCAGGCAAAGTAGCGTTTTACGACCGACTAATTGTAAAAGAATTTTTTTCAGCATAGATCATTTCTATGAGGTGTCCAGAACAACATAGTAAAAGTCCTAAGAAATCCAAGTTGAGGAAATATGTTTAATTCTCATCAATCCGAGATGCATGTGCCAATAAGGTCAGGCAACAATACACCCCAAAGGGGCTATTTTTTCGCTTTACTCCTATCAAAATGAAACTTTACACAATGAAAGTAACCATGAAACGTTTTTTTGTATTACAAGTTTTTTTGAAATGAATTTGAATATGCACATGAGCTCCACACAATTGAATATGTCCTAATTTGCATGGGCAGAAACACCATTCATATGTATCACAAATACATCGGCCCAATCTTCATCCAATCATCCTACTGCCAATGTGTGATGGCAATGCTGCTTTTAGACTGGCCTCTAACCTTAAAACTGCCTGGCTTGGTAGTACCTGCCAGGGGTATAACCCCCGCTGGTATAGTCTTCAGGGTCACAGAGGCACACGAGCCTCCCCACCACCAAAGAATAAACAATGACACTAGCTTCCTCGAACAAGCTAAGGTGTCCAGCCAGTCACAGGAAAATGTGGGAAAAGGTATCATCATTGCAGCAGGTGAAAAAGCTTTAGTAACACTGTATGGGGGCGAAAACGATGAATTACTGGATATGCTGAGAGACAGGTGATTCTGTAATACAGTAACTCAGAACTCATCTCCAGTGGAACCTCAAACTCTCCCTCCAACGTCAACAGCTGCAAAGTTCCATACTCTTCGGATCTTTTACCAAAGGATGGAATGGAAAAGGGGAAGTGAACAAATGGACCCAAAAGACTGGGGTTGGCATGTTTTGGATGGGAGATTTATGCCGTTAATGACCGATCAGCCTGCGGCACCACCAGAAATACTAGATGTAGTCCGCTGTAGTTGCAAGAAAGACTGCAGCACAAAGAGAGGAAGATTGGGCCGATGTATTTGTCATACATATGAATGGTGTTTCTGCCAATACGTGTGGAGCTCATGTGCATATTCAAATTCATTTCAAAAGAAACTTGTAATACAGAAAAAGTTACTTTTCATGTATACTTTTACCATGTAAAGTTTTATTGTTGTAGGAGTAAAGGAAAAAATTAAGCCTATTTGGGTGTATTTTGGGCATATTCGTTTAGTGCAGGGGTCACCAACCTTTTTTAGACTGAGAGCTACTTCGAAGGTACTGAGTAGTACGAAGGGCTACTTGTTTCCAGTGGTGGGAAGTAACAAAGTAGAAATACTTCGTTACTGTACTTAAGTAGATTTTTCACATATCTGTACTTTACTTGAGTATTTATTTTCCTGACGACTTTTAACTCGCTACATTTGAGCACAAATATCTGTACTTTCTACTTCTTACATTCTCAAAACTGGCTCGTTACTTGAGCAGCGGAGGTTGGCGCAACGTGCACCTTTACGCACGGCGCACCTCTCTCTCGCTCTCTTGCTCCTGCAGGAGCTCGGTTCAGTCTTTATTATTAGGGCTAGAGCACTGACAGGCACTGACAGACGTGAGGCCCTATTGAAATTGGAAGGATTATTATTCAGGCAAATGAATTTGCTTTTTGAGGGCTTTTATTAGGTGACTTTACATAATTTTTTGAAGGTATTCCTTTTTCGATTCACATTAGTTTTCCCTTTCCTGCTTCGTGTCAACATCTGCACATAAATACATAGCTCGAAGCAGCAAGTGACTTTTCTTAAAGAAAATATTGGAAGTATTTGGTTTAAACAAAAACTGTTGGTAAATAGATTATTGGTTGGCCGTGTCTACTTAGTCTTACATGTCCAAGTAAACAAAACAAACAGATTTAAAACAAGTCGAGATGGAAAAACAAACAACACAACAAATTATATAAGCAAACGCAAAAACAACTTTCAGCCAACACAACCAAAAACAAACACTGTGTCGTGGACTACTGCATATTCACGCACACAATTCAGGTTTTTTAATGGACCTCGCCAAATGGAACCCTGGGTAATCAGGCCCAGTTTTCCACTCACTATAATGCCAATATAATTTTTGCAAAGATATTATATATCTATATATTGCCAATTCCAATCCTTAGTCGCCCTTTGTGCTGACTCAACACAACTTAGAAGCTGTTGAGTCTTTATATATATATTGTACAAACTGGCTAATGTGTACAACTTCAAGCAGGGCGGGCAGGATTACAGGCAGGTAAACATCCAGGCAGTTACACAATACAGCTAATAGACACAAAAGGTTAATTTGGTCTATTAGTGGCAGGTCTAGTGTTCTTAGGTAGAATCAAGAGGCACTTGTTTATTCTGTTGTGTTGATTCTTTGTTGTCTCTAGAAGTTCAGATGCACTTGTCCAATACTTTTTTAACCTCAGCATCTCGGGTTCAAAATTTGTAAAATTATACAATATATATATAGTGTTGTTATAATTTTTCAGTCAGTTGAAATGAATCCTGAACTGAACAATTTTGGGTTGTTTTGTGTCTGTATAGGCCTACTATAAAAAGCACTTAGCATTTTTAATTTTGGTACTTGTACTTTTACTTTTGATACTTAAGTTCATTTCAACACCAGATACTTTTGATACTTAAGTACATTTAATATGAGCAACTCTAAGACTTTTACTCAAGTCATTTTCTGACAGGTGACTTTTACTTTTACCGGAGTCACTTTCAAGTAAGATATCTGTACTTTTACTCAAGTATGGCTTTCATTACATTACATTACATTTCATTTAGCTGACGCTTTTATCCAAAGCGACTTACAATAAGTGCATTCAACCCTGAGGGTACAAACCAAGAACAACAAGAATCAAGACAGTAAAATTTCTTCGAAATAAAGCAAAAATACAGAGTGCTATAAGTAAGTGCCATTTTAGTGCTACCAAAGTGTTAGTTTTCAAAAGTGGTTAGTTTTTTTTTTTTTTTTTTTTTTTATTCAAGGTACAGTCGGAAGAGGTGTGTTTTTAGTTTTCGGCGAAAGATGTGTAAACTTTCAGATGTCCGGATGTCGAGTGGGAGCTCATTCCACCATTTAGGAGCTAGGACAGCAAACAGTCGTGATTTTGATGAGTGTTTAGCTCGCAGTGAAGGAGGAACGAGTCGTTTAGCTGAAGCAGAGCGGAGAGAACGTGCTGGTGTGTAGTGTTTGACCATGTCCTGGATGTAAACTGGACCTGATCTGTTTACAGCATGGTATGCGAGTACTAGTGTTTTGAACCGGATGCGGGCAGTCACTGGTAGCCAGTGTAGGGAGCGGAGGAGCGGGGAAGTGCGAGTGAATTTAGGTTGGTTAAAAACCAGTCGAGCTGCTGCATTCTGGATGAGCTGCAAAGGTCGGATGGCAGTAGCAGGTAGACCTGCCAGGAGGGAGTTACAGTAGTCGAGGCGTGAGATGACCAGGGCCTGGACCAGAACCTGCACCGCCTTCTGAGTGAGAAGGGGGCGTATTCTCCGGATGTTGTAAAGCATGAATCTACAGGACCGTGTTGTTGCAGTAATGTTGGCAGAAAGGGAGAGTTGGCAGTCGAGTGTCACACCCAGGTTCCTAGCAGTCTGAGTGGGGGTCAGCACGGAGTTGTCAAAGTTAATAGTCAGGTCATGGGTGGGAGAGTTTGTCCCTGGAAGGAAAAGTATTTCAGTCTTGTCAAGATTAATCTTCAGGTGGTGAGCGGTCATCCACTGAGAGATGTCAGTCAGACAGGCAGAGATTCGAGCTGCTACCTGTGTTTCTGATCGGGGAAAAGACAGGATTAGTTGGGTGTCATCAGCATAGCTATGGTAGGAAAAGCCATGTGAGTGAATGACAGAGCCGAGAGTGTTTGTGTACAAAGAAAAGAGGAGAGGACCCAGGACCGAACCTTGAGGGACCCCAGTAGTGAGAGGACAAGGTTCAGAAACAGATCCTCTCCAAGTTACCCGATAAGTGCGTTCGTTGAGGTAGGAAGAGAGCAGAGCCTGAGATACCCAGGTCCTGAAGGGATGAGATCAGGATCTGGTGGTTCACTGTGTCAAATGCAGCAGAGAGGTCTAGAAGGATAAGGACAGAGGAGAGAGAATCTGCTCTAGCAGTGTGAAGCTGCTCAGAGACAGCAAGGAGGGCAGTCTCAGTTGAGTGACCTGCCTTGAAACCAGACTGGCGAGGGTCAAGAAGATTATTGTGGTTCAGATAGGAGGAGAAACTGAAAACAATAAGCAAAAATCAATAGACAAACACTCAATAAACAAACAAGCTTCAATCTCATACCATTCAAGGTAAGGCCAAAACAGTTCAAACTATCAATCTAAAACAGCAGATACAATAGTAATCTAGCAGAGAAGCTTATTAAAGAAGATACTTTGCCTGAATCCAAGTGGTCCAGTAGAATGAAACCCCAGAAGTTAAAATGCACACTGAGGTTCTCTGGTTTTGAGAAGGTTTTTAATCCCTAACTCAGCTGTGCTGACCACTCCCCCTGCTCAGGAGGGAATCTCAGACACCTGGTGCTAATAGGGCAATCTCAAACACAATAGGAACCTGTGCCTTTAATCAGTGACAGTTTTGCCAGAAACTTTTTCTGGACCAAGTGTGTTTACAACTAAAGTTTAAAGGTCACAGAACTTCCTCTAACAGAATAGGAATAAAAAATCTAAATCACTTACTCTTTTAACAGAATAGTAATAAGAATCAAGCACTTTACCCTTAGCTGGTGTTGTTTTAGCTCTCAGTCACTTGAGTGAAACTGAAAACAATAAGCAAAAATCAATAGACAAACACTCAATAAACAAACAAGCTTCAATCTCATACCATTCAAGGTAAGGCCAAAACAGTTCAAACTATCAATCTAAAACAGCAGATACAATAGTAATCTAGCAGAGAAGCTTATTAAAGAAGATACTTTGCCTGAATCCAAGTGGTCCAGTAGAATGAAACCCCAGAAGTTAAAATGCACACTGAGGTTCTCTGGTTTTGAGAAGGTTTTTAATCCCTAACTCAGCTGTGCTGACCACTCCCCCTGCTCAGGAGGGAATCTCAGACACCTGGTGCTAATAGGGCAATCTCAAACACAATAGGAACCTGTGCCTTTAATCAGTGACAGTTTTGCCAGAAACTGTTTCTGGACCAAGTGTGTTTACAACTAAAGTTTAAAGGTCACAGAACTTCCTCTAACAGAATAGGAATAAAAAATCTAAATCACTTACTCTTTTAACAGAATAGTAATAAGAATCAAGCACTTTACCCTTAGCTGGTGTTGTTTTAGCTCTCAGTCACTTGAGTGAAACTGAAAACAATAAGCAAAAATCAATAGACAAACACTCAATAAACAAACAAGCTTCAATCTCATACCATTCAAGGTAAGGCCAAAACAGTTCAAACTATCAATCTAAAACAGCAGATACAATAGTAATCTAGCAGAGAAGCTTATTAAAGAAGATACTTTGCCTGAATCCAAGTGGTCCAGTAGAATGAAACCCCAGAAGTTAAAATGCACACTGAGGTTCTCTGGTTTTGAGAAGGTTTTTAATCCCTAACTCAGCTGTGCTGACCACTCCCCCTGCTCAGGAGGGAATCTCAGACACCTGGTGCTAATAGGGCAATCTCAAACACAATAGGAACCTGTGCCTTTAATCAGTGACAGTTTTGCCAGAAACTGTTTCTGGACCAAGTGTGTTTACAACTAAAGTTTAAAGGTCACAGAACTTCCTCTAACAGAATAGGAATAAAAAATCTAAATCACTTACTCTTTTAACAGAATAGTAATAAGAATCAAGCACTTTACCCTTAGCTGGTGTTGTTTTAGCTCTCAGTCACTTGAGTGAAACTGAAAACAATAAGCAAAAATCAATAGACAAACACTCAATAAACAAACAAGCTTCAATCTCATACCATTCAAGGTAAGGCCAAAACAGTTCAAACTATCAATCTAAAACAGCAGATACAATAGTAATCTAGCAGAGAAGCTTATTAAAGAAGATACTTTGCCTGAATCCAAGTGGTCCAGTAGAATGAAACCCCAGAAGTTAAAATGCACACTTTCAAGTACTTTATACACCACTGCTTGTTTGATACAAACGTCCTGAATAACAGAGTTGCACAGATCACCTTTTAATATTATTAATAATAAATGTGAAGACTGTCTGATCAAGTTAATGTAAATTATTCCTCGAAATAATTATTAACAATGATTTCCACAACAATGATTGTAGGAAACAGATATATTAATACATGCAACATTTATTTCTGTTAAACTATTTCAACTTTGCTTAAATTCAACTTAATTGAACTACTTTTGGTGACATTTATCACTACATGCCTCCATCAGTCTGTTGTTTTTCAAAAGTAGATAAAAAATAACCAAATAACCACTTATAAGCACTTTGTTACAAGATGATGAAGCTCAACCAAAAATAACACATGCATATGACTGGGGTGTAATGTTTCTAAGTGTCTTCTTAATTTTTTGGGTCTCATACTGTCAGCTGCCAGAGTTTTCAGACCTAAAATCCATACAAGTCTCTCCTCATGTCCTCCTTCATTCACTGTGAACCCAAGAGCAAGACAGGCTTCATCTTACTTTCTTTTCAACTTGGTGACATTTATCACTACATTCCTCCATCAGTCTGTACTTTTTAAAAAATAGAGAGAAAATTAATTCAATTAAAATCACTTTGTCACAAAGATGATAAAGCTCAACCAAAAATATAACGCACGTAACAGGGTGTAATGTTTCTTAGTGTCTTCTTAATTTGTTTGGTCTCATAGAGTTTTCAGACATAAAATACACACTAGTCTGTCCTCATGTCCTACCACATTGACTGTGAACCCAAGAGCAAGACAGGTTTTATCGTACTTTCTTTTTTTAACTTGGTTTTTGAACACTGTCTCTTGTTTGTCCCTGACCGGCTGCTTCACGTGAACGATGCTCTCCACTGTGTGTGTCTCTGAGTGAGTGGATGGGGGTGGGGCGGAGCCCCGGGGCCTGAGTGTGCGCGCGACGTGCACGTCACTGCACAGGGAGCCGCTGCAGAGGGGCTTAAGCCGCGGGCTGCCGACCACTGGCTACGGCGAAAGAGCGATTTGTTTACTGCTCCGCCGTTAAAGAGATGCAGACGTCAAAACATTAGTTCGGCTCTAATATTAGTTGCGCCTCAAATTTCCTCCTAACGGTCGCGCGCCCCACACAGTTTGAGAATCGCTGCTCTGAGCGAATGATTGGGGGCGGAGCCCCGGGGCCTGTGTGTGTGCTGTCTGGACACACACACACACACATGTCCCCCTCCCGGTCGCGCGCCCTAGCTGTTTGAGAATCACTGGCATAGAGTGAGATGGCGGTTTGACTATTTTTTAAATTTCAAATTTAATTATTTTTTCGTTTTTTTTTTTTTTTAAATTTAGAGCATGCCTTGCGGGCGACTCGCGGGGTCCCTGCGGGCGACCAGGTGCCCGCGGGCACCGTGTTGGTGACCCCTGGATTAGTGTATAGCTCACTTGCATATTCAAATTCATTTTCAAAGAAACTTGTAATACAAAAAATGTTACGTTTAATGGTTACTTTCATTTTGTAAAGTTTCATTTTGATAGGAGTAAAGGGAAAAATAGCCCCTTTGGGGTGTATTGTTGCCTGGCCTTATTAGCACACATTGATGAGAATTAAACATATTTCCTCAACTAGGATTTCTTAGGACTTTTAGTATGTTGTTCTGGACACCTCATAGAAATAATCTATGATGAAAAAAATTATTTTACAATTACTTCTATTTTTGGCTCCAAAATTGGCTACTTTGCCTGGACTTATAGGCCTCATTTCTAACAAAACCAATATAACAAGCAAACTAATAACACAAAAAATGAAAAGACACCTACAGCGATTCTGCAAAAAGGGGAAAAAATAAAACAATACACATTATCACAGTGTACTACAAGTTCTTGGACATCCTGTCACTCTTACTGGCCTGGCCAACATTTCATCTAATGTTTTCCCTATTAATGCACAGAGGTAAGACATCTCCTTGTGGTGTGCACCCATCCTCTTCAATGCTGGCCACAATTGTCCAACTTTTCCAATGTAATGTTTCTGTTTTAGCTATAATACTAAGACAGAGTGCACTGTCTGAAAATCTCTATTCATTGCATCGACTAGTTAGGTTTTGTAGACAGATCAAGCCAATTGTCCCAGGCAGAGAGAAGAAACACCTCAGGGCTTTGAGGGGATGCAACCATCAGGTAGGCCAAGAAAAGATAAACCCTGCAGGCAGAATAAGAAAGACAGGAGCGGAGGGCAACATGCACGGTAAATTAAACCACACTGGTTTCAACTTGAAATACCAAACCAAGCAAGCTACACTTATTGAATGTTTCATTTTAGGAGTAAAAATAACTTTAACTAGGGCTACGTTGTAGCACTTGCGGGCCCGAGCACCTGCACGTTGAAGTCTGTTGCGGTCGGGGGAGAGAGCGGTCGATGACCAAGCGCACGTCTCTGCGTTGGATGCATTTTCCTCTCTGTGGCAAGGATAAACACTTCACTTCCTGTAGCCACCAGGGGGCGCTGTGATTTAAAGTCATGATTTCTGTGTAGATGTTATCAGGCTGGGACTCTAGTCTTACATATCTAATTTGGACTCAATTGGACAATAAACGCTTTTCTTCCTGTAGCCACCAGGGGGCGCTGTGATTTAAAGTCATGATTTCTGTGTAGATGTCATCAGGCCGGGACTCTTGTCTTACATGTCTAGTTTGGACTCAATTGGACAATATATGTCCGAGATACAGAACAACGTGTTTTGATGGCGTTTAATCAAACTTCGACGCCACGGTCACACGGCCTTAAAACCATATGAATATCTTCAGGGGGGGGGCTGTTGATACACACATGTAGTTTGAGTGAGATAGAACTATGAACACTGAAATTACAGCATTTCGTGTTTCACGGCGAGTTGATGAACTTTGACGCCACGCCACGGTCACACGGTTTGACAAAAAATCAATCCCTAAGTCAATTTTTATCTTTATATTGTTGTGATGACACTCATCTGAATTTGGAGTTCATCTGATAAAAGCCCTGGGACAAGTACATCAAAGTAAAAATGGTTAATATGGTCAAAATGGCCACTAAATTCAAAATGGCGGACTTCCTGTTTGGTCTAACATATCGATCCAAGAGACTTATTTGTTTGTTATGAAAAGACACATGCCCTAATCATTTTTTGTACAAGTCGGCAAATTGTAGCGCCGGGGCTGCCCTTTAGGGGGCGCTAGTCAGTTGTTTTGCCACGCCCATTCCCTAAAACCATATGAATATCTTCAGAGGGGGGCTGTTGATACACACATGTAGTTTGAGTGAGATGGAACCATGAACATGAAAGTTACAGCAATTTCATGTTTCGCGGCGAGTTGATGAACTTTGACGCCACGCCACGGTTACACGGTGTGACGAAGGACAAATCCCTAAATCATTTTTTATCTCCATCTTGTTGTGATGACACTCATCTATATTTGAAGTTGATCTGATGAAAGCCCTGGGACAAGTATGTCAAAGTAAAAATGGTGAATATGGTCAAAATGGCCACCAAATCCAAAATGGCGGGCTTCCTGTTTGATCTAACATATCAATCCAAGAGACTTATTTGTTTGTTATGAAAAGACACATGTCCCCATAGATTTTTGTACATGTCGGCCAATCGTAGTGCCGGGGCTGCCCTTTAGGGGGCGCTAGTCAGTTTTTTTGCCACGCCCATTTCTTAAAACCATATGAATATCTTCAGGGGGGGGATGTTAACACACACATGTAGTTTGAGTGAGATGGAACCATGAACATGGAAGTTACAGCAATTTCGTGTTTCACGGCGAGCTGATGAACTTTGATGTCACGCCATTAATACTGTGTTTGACGAAAAGTCACAGTAATCTTATATCTTCATTTTCAATGTCTTGAGACCCATTTGATAGAGTTTGACATGGTTGAGGTCAGTGGATGAGGAGAAATACATCCAAGTGTAAGACATGCAAAAAAAAAGACATTTCCTGATGCCACCAGGGGGCGCTGTGATATTAAGTCATGATTTCAGTGCAGATGTCATCAGGCCGGGACCCTTGTCTTATGTGTCTAGTTTGGATTTGATTGGATCATGTATGTGCGAGATACAGAAGCTCGTGTTTTGATGGCGTTTAATCAAACTTTGACGCCACGCCACGGTCACACGGTGAGACGAAAAATCAATCCCTAAATCATTTTTTATCTCCATCTTGTTGTGATATCACTCATCTAAATTTAAATTTGATTTGATGAAAGCCCTGGGACAAGTACGTCAAAGCAAAAATGGCCAAAATGGTCAAAATGGCCACTAAATCCAAAATGGCGGGCTTCCTGTTGCGTTTTTCATAATGCCCCTTGAGACTTTTTTTCATGATTTGTCACGAAACATCTTTTGCCCGGTTTTGGTGAAAATGGGTTATGTGGAAACTTAGGGGCTGGGTTCCAGGGGGCGCTGTTGAGCCATTTTGCCACGCCCATTTCAAAATACTCCAGAATACGTAAATTTTCACCAGTAACTAATTTACTGCAAAGTTTCATAACTTTTTGAGCACGTTAAAGCCCTCAAAAAGCCCATCCTTTTGCCGGAAAAATAATAATAATAATAATAATCATTACAATTTCAATAGGGCCTCTCACCATTCGGTGCTCGGGCCCTAATAATCATTACAATTTCAATAGGGCCTCTCACCATTCGGTGCTCGGGCCCTAATAATCCTTACAATTTCAATAGGGCCTCTCACCATTCGGTGCTCGGGCCCTAATAATCCTTACAATTTCAATAGGGCCTCTCACCATTCGGTGCTCGGGCCCTAATAATCCTTACAATTTCAATGGGGCCTCTCACCATTCGGTGCTCGGGCCCTAATTAATATGATGCTACAAGATGTTAACTAAGCCTTCTGTCCAACTGCATGAGGCAAAGCGGAGCTGCTTCTTATTGAAGATTACAGTGTCAAGTAAGGGATTCTTAGTTTGCCAATAAAGTAATATATTTGTTATGAAATGTGTCACAGAGACAGAGGCGAAGCACCATCGCCTCCAAGGCTTGCATTTTAAAGATAGATTCATTAACAGACTGCTTAATTTCTTCTTTTGTTGTTTGTGTTTATTGTTTATTCTCAGATAAAAAGTTTTAAGTTGAGCCAATTATCTGCTTTCTCTGAGATTGATATTTCTTAACTCCTCCACTACACTTTAAGGTAAGCCTAGATTTACTGAGGCCAAGTCAAATTAATAAGGGATAAACAGGATTGTGCTCAACTAATGAACAGTGGTATAATCTGTTTTTGTCCTCTCCCTTTCATGTTTTACGTCGCCTCCCCCTTCTTTTTTTTTTTTTTTTACCATTTTTTTTGTATTCAACAATAAGTACAACAATACAAGTCATCAACATCGACAACTCGAAACAAAAAACAAAAATGAAAAACCTGCTGTCATGTCAAGTCTGTGTCAACTGCCATAGAGTCCACTTCTTCCATTTACTGTCCATCTGTGGTCCTGTCAGCCGTAGCCTGTGTGTCAGTCTTTCCATAATATTTATTTCCCCCACTGTATCCACCCAATGGGTCTGAGTGGGTAGATCTTCCGTCCCCCATTTCCTTGTAATGGCCTTTTTACCTGCAACCATGAGTATCTTGAATAGATACAAGTCCCCATCATGAACATCATTCTCTGTGAACATACATAGATACATCAGCTCATGATTCATTTGAAATTCGTATCCCAGAATATCTTGTGTTATCCTATGGACCATTCCCCGAAAACCCCATTATTTTGTGACAATTCCAGGATATATGGGCATGGTTGGCCTCAGATGACCCACAATTCCTCCAACATGACTTTCTTGTTTCAGAATAGTTATTTGATACTTTAGGTGTGATAAAGAACCGTATCAGGTTTTTCCAGGAAAACTCTCTCCAGGTTGCGAACAGGTTGTTGTTTTATGTTTTTCCCACATCTTATCCCATTCATCTTCAGATATTTCCATGTCAAATTCTCTTTCCCATTTTTCTTTTATATACCCTGTTGTGTTTTTGCCATCCATCAACGCCTTATATAATGTAGTAATAGTCCTGATCTGTTTCCCTTTATATGTATCAATCATTACTTGTACCACCTTGTTCACTTCTAGAGAGAGCTCCTGTCCAATCCGTTTCCCATAATAATCCCGTATCTGTAAATATTTGTAAAATTCCCGCCAATCCAGGCCATATGTCGTTTTCAAGTCTTGAAAACTCATTATCTTCCCCTTATCCACCAGCGTGCACCATGCCGTAATGCCCTTATCCGCCCACTGTCCAAATCCCCCACCGCGCCCAGCTGGTTTAAAGCTGCTATCTAATGCCACCCATTTCAATAAATTTGCGTCCTTCTCCGCCTTATTATGTCTAAGTAATTTGAACCATAATTCCAATGTAAATTTTGTGATCGAATTCATTTGATTTCTAACCTTCTTAAATGTTTCCCTATCTCCTATAATACTCTGTATCGGACACATTCCAAATGATTTTTCCATTTCTTTCCATTTTGCTTCATAATCTAGTTTACACCAACCATGTACATATCTCAGCTGGGCCGCGTGGAAGTATTCTTTCAGATTCGGCAGACTCAGGCCCCCCTTCTCCCTCTTTAGCTGGAGAGTTCTGAATCTCACTCTTGGTCTCTTCCCCCCCCATATGAATCTGGATATCATCCTGTCCCATGATATGAATTGTGTTTGAGGTATCTCTATTGGTAATGACGTCATCTTCGAAGAGGCCGACCTTATGTTCTACTCCGCACACTTTCACCCCTTGGATTTGTCCATTTTCGCGTATGGCTTGGGCCAATGGTTCAATAAAATATGCGAACAGGGTTGGTGACAAACAGCATCCCTGTCTGGTTGATCTCTGTAGATCAAACTTGTTAGATAGACTTCCATTTATTTTGATTCTAGCTGTAGGTCGTTGATATAGAGTCCGAATAATCTGTATTGATATATCGTTGAATCCAAACTTCTCTAACACTGTGAATAGGAAAGTCCAATTTACACTGTCGAACGCCTTTTCGGCATCTACGCTAACCAGAATCGTGTCTCTTTTCTGTTTGTTTGCCTGATCTATAATGTGCAGAGTCCTCCTAATGTTATCGTGTGTCTGTCGCCCACTCACAAATCCTGTTTGGTCCTCGTCGATCAAATCCTGTGGTAAGGCGTGTAATCGTCTAGCAATAATTGATGTATATAATTTGTAGTCCAAATTTAGTAACGATATTAGTCGATTATTTCCGCATAATTCCCTATCTTTCCCCGGTTTGGGAATGACCGTTATTATTGCTTCTGTCCATGTTGGTGGTAATTTGCCTTTTTGTAATGTCCAATTAAATGATTTGACTAACAGTGGAGACAGTTCGTCTTTGAATGTCTTATACCATTCCGCCGGGTATCCATCACTACCTGGTGATTTCCCATTTTTTAATCTGTTTATTGCCTCCACTATTGAAATATCCCTCGTTAGTGTATCATTCTGTGTCTTAATCTCCTCTCTTTGTGCGGACTCTGGCTGTGTATATAACTCCTCATAATATCTCTGGAATGTTCTTTCTATCTCCTCTGGCTCTGTTATCAATTGGTTCGTTAGGGGCTCCCTAATTTTATGGATTTGACTAATTGCGAGTTGCTTACGGGTCCGTCTCGCCAATAATTTAGTGGCTCTCGGGCCTATCTCATAATAGCTTTGCTTATAGAAAAGAATCTTCCGCTCTATCTCCTCTGTAGGATGTTTATCTATCTCTAATTTTACGAGTTTAATTTTCTTTTGTGTGTCCAAGTCAGTCATATTCTGGTATTCTCTTTCCAATTCTCTCAGTTTTTCTAAATTTTTCGTATATGATTCTATTTTCATTTTTTTTGCATAGGTCGATTCCGAGATTAATCTGCCTCTCATAACTGCCTTCAAGGCGTCCCAAACCATCGTTGGCTCCACCATCTCATTGTCGTTTTCCATAACATAGGTTTGTATATTCAATTTGAATTTGTCCTTCCTTTGTTCATTATTCAGTAGACCCACATTCAATCTCCAATTAGTTATTCTTTTCCGGTTGCTGATGCCTGTCAAGGTACAGCGAGTTATGATCGGACACATCTGCACCCCCTATGTGACAGTCTTTAACCCTGTGAACATTTCCTGAATCCACAAACAAATAATCTATTCTAGAATGTACTTTATGCACCGCCGAATAGTGTGTGAAATCCTTCTCTATCGGGTGTAGATTCCTCCATATGTCAACCAATCCCATCTCCTCCAATAATGTATTTACATATTTTGATATTTGTATTTTCGATTTTTTGAGGCTCGTTGTGTCCATGTTATAATTTAAAACTACATTAAGATTTCCCCCGCCAATCAGAATCCCTTCCGTTTCCGCTGCAATTATATCGAATAGTAATCTAAAAAAATGTTTATCACAGTCTGGGGGCGCATACACATTCACCAGAGTAACCTTCACATTGTCGAGCTTTCCTTTCACAATAATATATCTTCCCTCCCTATCTCTTATCTCTTTTTCGTATTCAAATTGTATCTGGTTTGAGATCATAATCGTCACACCTCTTCTGGGACCTCCCTTAAACGAACTACTGTACAGATTTCTAAAACCGTATCTCTTTAGCTTGTCATGTTCTACTTTGTTAAGGTGAGTCTCCTGCAGATATATAATTTGGGCTCTGTCCTTCTTAAGTTTCGTCATTACCCTGTCCCTCTTGTTGGGGGTATTCAAACCATTCACAGTAAGTGACACCAGTCTAACAGTCGTACTCATCTAGTCCTGGATCAATAACCCTATTAAGCGACCTGAACAGCAGTAGGTTGAGTAAACAAGGAACATTTAACATTGCATAACGTGCAATAAAACATAACATGAAATTATAATATGCAATAAAACAAAATACAAACTTCTTCCAAAAAGGGGGAAGTCGCCTCCCCCAAGTCCCGTTGGTAGGTTGAGGGGGTGTCCTTCCTCTCAGAAAGGGCCCCTCCCTAGAACCGAAATAAACCCATTCCGTAGGGTTCCCCTCCGTCTAGAAATGTCCAACTCTGACATTTCAGTCTCTCTCAATCGGCATCAGTTACGTTGGATTTATTAGAGGTGCGTTAGCATACCTTGTAGGCTGTCCGACTGGGTTCCATGTCCCTTAAAACATCCATTCAGGCCAGCGAGCCAGACCTATTTCCCTCTTTGAAAGCTCCGCAGCTTCTCCCTGGCAGCTGCCGCTGCCGTCCTCCCCTTCCTGCCTCGCACCTGCTGCCACTCCGCCCGGTCTCGTGTCTTCTCCCTCCCTGTGGTCCCGGTGCCTTCTCCCGTGAGACCCACCTCGTATCCTCTCTCCTCCATGTCTCTTGCCACGTCCTCTGCGCTGTCGTAGGTCCTGGTTCCGCTGGCCCAGTGATTGCGCATCTTCGCTAGCGGGGTCTGGAAGCGGATCTGTTCTTCCTTCAGTATTTTCTTTATGGCCCCGTACGCTTTTCTCTTCTGGACCACTTCAGTTGCATAATCATGGTCGAAAAAAAACCCTATTCTCTCCCACGTGAATCTTCCTCTTCCATGCATGGCTAAGCACCATTTCATTGGTCTCGTATTGTAAGAAGTTAACTACCATTGATCTGGGGGGTGCGTTTGGAGGTGGCTTCTGTGCCAGGGCCCGGTGTGCTCTCTGTATCTGGAGTGGGATGTCTTTAGGCAATTCGAGTTCGGTGGTTAGGAAGCGCTCCAGGAACTTGCCTGTCGAGTTCTCCTCCGTGCCCTCTGGTATGCAAAAAATGCGTATGTTGTTCCTCCTCGATCTCCCCTCGAGGTCCGTCATTTTCTCCTTCATCCTTTGGGTCTGGGCCGTCATAGTTAGCATCTCACTCTTAGATTCTGTCTGCCACTCCTCCAGCTCAGCTATGCGGCTTTGAGCTTCATCAATGTTGTCACGCTGTGTTTTCATGTCGGCATTAATCCCTTTCGAATTTGTTTTCAGTTTCTCTCCGGATCCTGTCGAATTCTTCCTTCACCTCTCTCCTCACATCGCTTATCCCTTGTTTGACTTCTATGACCTCCTTTTTCACCTCGTCCAGTTGTTTTCCTATGGGTGCTAGCAAGTCAATCAGTTGATTTAAGCTAGCTTGCTCCGTACCTGCCACGCTCCTCCCACCCGGCGGTCCACTCTCAGCATTTGAATCCATTTTCTTCCTTTTCTATCACCTCTGACTTGATTTTCTTTGTATATCCGACCTCTTCATTAGCTCCCTCCTATATTATCCTGAATCCATTTGTCGAAATTATGATTTTTGAGGGTTTATCGTCGCCGAATTGAGAGAGCTCAAAACTACGTGACTGCTCACTCCGCCATCTTCCGGAAGTCCCCGCCTCCCCCTTCTTAAAGAGCCTACCCTTATCCTTTTATATATTTCCTTTATTCAATTTTATGCCTCCGCGACAGCGGCAGCCAGTTAGCATTATGTTTTCGGGTTGTCTGTACATTCATTCATCCCATTCTCTGGAACATGTTATCTCCAAAAGAAAAAACATTTTTGCCTTATAAATGTGATATATCTGGAACGCCAGGAATCCTTTCACTTTTGGCACAAACATTTACTTGGACTCACAGATTAAGTCATTTGATTTTGGTAGGTAAAGGTCATTGTCCTCATGGCTGTAATGGATCCAGGATGGTGTGTGGATTCAAACGCACGACTCGGAGACACAGGTAAGTGCTGTTAACAATCTTTACTGTAAATCCAACAGGGAGCAGGCAGCGGCAGAGTTGGTAAAGATAACAGTCCAAGGTCGGTACACGGGTAAATCCAACAGGGAGCAGGCAGCGGCAGAGTTGGTCAAGATAACAGTCCAAGGTCGGTACACGGGCAGGCAGTCGATCACGAAGCAAGGTATCCGACAGGGAGAGGGCAGAGACGTAGGTCGTTAAACAGGCAGAGATCGGTAACAAGGTAGCTATACGGAGAAACTGCTGGGACGCTAAGAACATGAAGATACAAAGACGAACTGGCAACGCAACACAGGAACCCACAGACTAAATACACCAGGTAATGAGGGCCAGGTGCAACCAATCGGGGAGGAGTCGCTAATCAACAACGTGGAACACACACACGAGGGAGGGAGTGAGGAATCTGAAACGAGAGGAGATGTGAGTAAACAATAACAACACAGAACAGAAGAATAAGTTCTACATATAATCCAACTTAGCTTAATATTCGGGACTGGACCTAACAATGGCCTCATGAAGTATGTTGATGTTTTTCTTGATCATGATATAACAGGGAATTGCATTACATCTGGCACAATTCACTTTGACTCATGGATGACCTGATTAGAATTTGATGGTCAGAGGTCATTGTGACCTCTTAAACAATGTGATATAATACCTCAGGAACACCTTAAGGTTTTTTTTTCATATTTGGCACACATGTTCACTTTGACCGACTGATTTGATGATTTGATGATCAAAGGTCAAGGCGGCCTAAAAAAAACTTCAAAGTGATATGATTTAAGTTGTTTAAAGGTAAAGGTCAAAATTTTTAGAAATATGTCCACAGAAACTGCACTGGTTGGTGGAGACATACAGTGTAGTAATAACATTTTTGTCTTGTTGTCTGTCCATTTTCTGCTCTTTTTTTCTCTCTGTCTCTTCTTGATTTGATGATCTATCCCTTTATTATTCAGTATTATAAAGTCAGTTTCCTTCTTCTCACCAATGCTGCTTTCTCACAATGGCAGTGAGCAGACAGATTGCTTACATACATTGATATTAATTACTCAAACCATATATATGGCTCTGATTGGTAACAAAGGTAGAGTGGCTAGATCTCTATGAAAAGCTGCAGTCAGTAGTAGGGCAGAGAGAGAAAGGGGAAGGGTGAGAGACATTATCAAATTGAAGACAGTGACAGAATACAAGTTTCAGTCCTTAGCAGAAAAGCAATATTCATTCAACATTTGTGTAGCCACAAGAGTCCTCTTATCAGGAGTTGCCCCTCATAGAATATAATAGTGCTGCTAATAGATGCACTGTATGAATGTGTGTGTGAATGGGTGAATGGCAAACTGTACTGTAAAGCGCTTTGAGTGGTCATCAAGACAAGAAAAGCAATATATAAATGAATTACCATTTGAGGGTCTGTGTGGGGATGGGGGGTATGTAAGTGATTGTCTGTCCTGTTCTGCAGCCAGGGCAGCAAAACCGGTCTCCTGAGGGGAGCCATTCAAATGCTGAGAAGAGAGCATGTGCTGGGTTGACAATAATCTGACTTGCTATCCTCCGTGTCTGCTGCGCATAGATAATAGTGAGTGATCTCAGGGATCACTCACTATTACTCACTCACACCTGATGATCTTAGAGCAGACTGTGACAGTTCTCTGCAACCAGTTCCTGTTGTGGAGGCTGATGGAATGAAGCCAGCAGGTGATTGAGAATGTGATGATGCTCTTAATGAAAGAGTAGTAGACCTGGTATAAAAGGAGTTGAGATAGTTTGGAAGGGATACAGGACTGCTGCCTGGAACCCAGATGACTTTATGGGTGGTGACAGCAGTATTCACAGCAGCCATGTACTTGAGGCCCTGCCAAGCTGAGCGGAGGTTCCCCTGTGTTAACTCCATCAGTACACATAGCAAGTGTGATGCTGATAAGTAAAATTAAAATGTGCACGCATTTCTAAACAGTTATTCCACCTGACAGAGCTGGTTACTAAAAGATTGGAGGCATCAGTGTTGGTAAATGATAAAAATGGAAAAACACGTCTCCACCTACTCTTACTGTACAAAAATTGGGCCAAAATTAATTAAAAGATACCTTTTTCAGCCAGTCTGCACAGCAATAATCATGGACTTCTTGACCAATCATGAGTCAGTCTCAGCTGTCAATCATGCCTTCTCAGTCTGTTTTAGAACATCAATAAAACCAATTATTATCAGAAACAGGAACCAGAGGGAATCAAGACTGGCTTGTTGAAAGCTTAGGAGCATGATCTTGGAAATGGGTGGCATAGAGTAATTTAACCAGGGGAAGCACTACACGAAAAGCAGTGTTATTGTCCTAGGAAACCTCTTCGGACAGGCCTAATCCCCTGCTGTAACCTACTGTTTCCATGATGTTACCTCGGCGTTCGCCAGCGACAATAAGCTGAGTCTATCGGCGTTTGCGAACCTTAAGGGGGATATGAAGAACAAAGGAGAGAGCCGCGGGGGGGGCTGAGGCTGTGAAAACATACAGAAAAGTCACGTTGATGAAAAAACTTAACGAGAACAAACTGTTACATCTAAGTAATTCATACATATTTACACATGCAGTAGATCTGCTCCAGCACTCGATGCTGTATTCGTATTTTAGCAACTTTCTCGCTATCCCAAAGTTGCTGGCATGCTTTTCAGATGTACCAGTTAGCTTCGTAGTTAGCATGGCGGCTCCGCTTAGCTCTCACCTTAACTCAGGGACTGTGCATCCGTCTTCTCCGCCTCGACTCGTCCACAACGGGCCCGCGGCTCTGCTTCCCACGCACTCATCTTCTTCTCCTGGGAACAGCGTCGTGTCGACTTAAGCAAGTTATTTACCCCGAAGACAGAGTCACTCGGACGGAACAAGCAAAACACGAGCCGCTTCCTGTCTGCGGGACAGTCGACGCTACACGGCGTTTACGAGGCTGTGATTGGACAAGCCCATCAGCTGATGACGCGAGCGGGTGACGTGAGGTTTTCACAGTTTCCATATCTTAAAGCAGCGGTTACTTCATATGGGATGAGTACGTGACTGAGGCCCAGTTTATTTTTTCTGGTGTTTAGTAAATTTACACACATGATTCACGCTGTTCTGTGTTCGTAACCTTATAGTTGAATGCACTTATTGTAAGTCGCTTTGGATAAAAGTGTTGACTGTTTTAATGGAATACTGAGAAAGTTTAATAACAACAATTAGACAATTGAAGTTCAAATTATGAAGGAATTTCAGCTCTATATTGTGTCTTCTTTATATTTAAAGTAATAATCAAACTGAGTGGAGATGTATGTTGTAGTCAAACAGCCGGCTGCTGTGTTTTGTCACTGTGCAGTCCATGGGTGATTAAATATTACACTGAAAAAATAAATCATTAAATCAATGAATGTTTCATAGCAATTTTGAAAGTAGTGGTGAAAAGGTACCATTTATAATTCATGGAAAACAGCTTAGTTTGCCATTGACATGTGAATTTGATGCCAGTATTTTGGGAGGACAGATATTTTTATGGAAAGCCAGTAGAAGTTTGGAGCTTACAGGACACAGATGATCATACCCAGCATCATTTCTTTGCTGGTAGAGGTGTGGTTAACACTTCCTCTGTGCATTTAACCAGCACAATTGACAAAGTGACTGTAATCATGCCACTCTGTACAGTTGTTGAGATTTAGGATTGTTTTGGATGACAATAAAAATTTGAAATAAAGTGCATTGTTTCATTTCTTTTGACTGCATTGACCTTTGTTCGTGGTATACAATATAATTCATTATAGCACACTTACTTACTTAAGAACAATTTAAAATTTCAGGTTTAATATTTATTTTAAGCCTGGTTTACTCAGCCAGATAGTTTGTTTGGTGCCTCTTACAAAAAGGTGTTATCTGCTCTCAGGGAAACTGATTTGCATTTGTGAAGCTCAGAGCATTGTCATTTGCATGTGAAAGCGTCCTCTAGGTGTTGGAGCAGGGGGGGTCACCTCACAACAGCTCTCGGCTTGACAACTGCAGGAAACGCGAGCGTTTCCTTTGCTGCCTGTAAGGTAAAGAAGGAAAACCACCGACAAAGTTTGGACACAAGTTAGTTCTTTACTGTGTTTTGGAGAGAGTGATTTGCAGTGCTGGATGTCAGGGAGGATGTGTAACATGCATGTTTTCAGGCAGAGGGAGCAGGATAACTCTGAGTTAGGGCTGCTTGGTTATGGAAAAAATCATAATCACGATTATTTTGGACAATATTGAAATCGCGATTATTCAAATGATTATTTTTAAGTTTGAAAACATGATGCATTTATTCAGTATTTCTCTCCAAAAAAACACTTTGTAACTGAGAATCGCGCCAGGAAACACTCTGAAAAATGACTTTAAATTATATAAATGACATATTTTATATTATATAAATGATCAAATATGCATCCCATACTTTGGATTTCCCTTCTGTTGTCCTGGACTTTAAATTTCCCCGATTTTCCTCTCATTATTAAATGTCCCCATCTGGCCTACCCTGAGGTATACATCCACTGTCTGTGCATTTACATGATTTTGTGTGTGTATGTGTGTGTGTGTGCACTTTTCAGAACTACACTCTGTGGCTGATGAAGCCATTAGGGCTCAGTCTCGGAGCCAATCAATCACTCCGACACCTCAATAGGGGAGCTGGATGGTCATTCTTCAAAACGCAGCCAGCCCACTTCGCCCACTCCAATAATCGCTCCAATCATTCAGTGGCTATCCTGAACTTCCAAGCTGTGACTGCCAAACCCCACTCCAACAGCAGCGGGTACTCATTTGCTTGTTTGTTTTTGCTGCACCTTTTTGCCTGGTTCTACATGTTAAAGGGACTCTTACCTTTGTTGCATTTGAGAATTACAGCACATTCAAATCATCCCGCCTTCCTCCAATGCCCCACCCCCTCGTTCCCATCCGCGGTGTTTTTTTGAAGAAACTTTATTTACAAGCAGACTTTCAACCTACTGCCTCCGCGCACGCACGTGAGTTTTTGTTTACCAAAGCAATGGATTCGGATTCAGAAGCACCGGTAAGTTATATACATTTACATTCACATATGATGACGGGCCCAAATGCGCCACAAGAAGCAGACGGAAAACCTGCATGTCCATGCAGCAAACAGACAGGTCTGTCGGCCAATAAGGTCCTTCGGTCCGAAGAATTTTATTGGTTGAAGTTTTCACTAAATATTATGAGAGTGAAATAATTGTTTGTTTTTACTCCTGGTGGGTCTGTCTTGCATTTTAGAGTGTCATTACCTTATTAATACCAATTTAACCTTATCCAAAAAAAGTGTAAAAATGCAACAAAGGTAAGAGTCCCTTTAAGAGATGGTACACCTCTGCAGGGAGAACAAACATATACAGACGTGGACAAAATTTTTGGTACCTTTCCGTTAATGAAAGAAAAATCCCTGATGGTCACTGAAATAACTTGACACTGACAAAAGTAATAATAAATAAAAATTTACTGTAAATTAACTAATGAAAATCATTGCTCATGAATTGTGGTTAAACAGAATCATTTAAAAAAACAAACTAATGAAATGGCCTGGACAAAAATTATGGTACCCCTACAAAAGATTGAAAATAATTTGACCATAAGGACATGTTAAACTAAGATTTGTCCTCTAATTAGCATCGCAGGTGTCTTCAAACAGTCTGCCTATTTAAAAGGTGGAAAGTAGTGACTGTGCTGTTTGGTATCATGGTGTGTACCACACTGAACACGGACCACAGAAAGCTAAGGAGAGAGTTCTCTCAGGAGATTAGAAAGAAAATTATAGACAAGCATGTTAAAGGTAAAGGCTATAAGACCATCTCCAAGCAGCTTGATGTTCATGTTACTACAGTTGCAGATATTCAGAAATTTAACGTACACAGGACTGTAGCCAACCTCCCTGGACGTGGCCGCATTAGGATATTTGATGACAAAATGAAGAGACGGCTAATACGAATGGTATCCAGAGAGGCCAGAACAACTTCCAAAGAGATTAGAGGTGAACTTCAAGGTCAAGGTCCATCAGTGTCGGATCGCACCATCCGTCGCTGTTTGAGCCAAAGTGGACTTCATGGAAGACGACTGAGAAGGACACCACTGTTGAAAGCAAATAATAAAAAACAAGACTGGAATTTGCCAAAATGCATATTGACAAGCCACAAAGCTTCTGGGAGAATGTCCTTTGGACAGATTATTTCAGTGACCATTGTGGGATTTTCTTTCATTAACAGAAGGGTACCAACAATTTTGTCCACATGTGTATTTATGGTGACATTTACACCGGCTCTGAATTCAGATGATACATGTTGAACTAAGATTTGTGTGTTGCTTCTCTGCAAATACAAGTTTGATTTGTAGATTGCATATCCTGCGTTCTCTTCTGAGAAACAATAAGCACAGAGAGAAATGGATTCTCTGTTTCTGTCTTAAAATAGATCAGAAATTCCGTTGGATTAACCAATCAAACAATATTATCAAGTGTATTTACATAAATTAGGTGATACTGTAGCTGGTCAGTATCAACAACGGTATGATACATGTTGAATAAAAACATTTTTCTTTCCTCGAAGCCCAACTATTTTATGACATGCGGTCCATGTAAAATCTATTTATCACATATGCCTAGGTCAGTTTCTGTCCAGCCCCAGAACTACCTTTATAAACTGCCACTCGGGAAAACTGCATCAACCCCACTTAACAGGCTAATGTGGATAGTTTTTGAATAATTCTCAAAGAGAAATACACAAAGTAAAATATAGAGTATATATGGTTGTTTATTTGACCACATACCTGCTTCAAAATCATCGTTCACTTATGCACGCTAACTTTTTCTTGCTGTGAACGTCAACATGACATGCAAATTCACGTATATGCGTTCCAAACACGGCTCAGCCGCAGCTTCAGCTTCAACCATGAGGGAGGGAGGGAAAAGAGAGGGGGAGAGGTGGCATGCAGTGTGCACATCAATCTCCTGACCGGATTTGTTATGTTTGATTTCGTAAATGTCTGTTCAGCATGAAATGGCAGGTCTATGCACAAACAGGAAATCAATTATTCATTTAAAAAATGTATCCCAGAAAAAAGGGAACTCTTTCTGGTCGGAGGTAAAAGGGCAGATGCTCAAGCCTCACTTGAGGTCACTGTGAACATGTTTTTGATTGTGCTCATTGGAGATTAAATAGGAAAAGACAGGAAGTTGCAAGGACAACACATAAGGTCGGTGTTGTGATCCCTGGCTCCTCCAGTTCACATGCCAAAGCGTTCTTGGACAAGACAATGATTTTCATAGCCACTGTGCCATCAGTGTTCTGTATCCATGTGTGTTTGAATGAGAGAATCTGGTGCACTTTAAGTGACCATTAAGAATAGAAATTAGCTGTATAGATGCAGACCATTTACCAATCATTTGACACCGGAACACTTGACACCTATTGCGGAGAATTAATTTCCCTTTAACTTTTTAAAACTGCATTCAATGTTTTGATGAAACTGAAAAACATTTTGTATAATTTCTTCTCCTATATCCTCTCTTATATTCAAGTGGGGGCTGAAAGTGTTTAGGCTTTGATCTAAGTTCATTGTTGGTCTTCGCTATGATAAGATGAATAGGTGAAATTAAGAAACAACATTGTCTGCATTCGCAGTCTTTTTAGCTGATCTTCTTAATAAAACAAATTGAGAAAACAATGAAGAACTCCCACATTTGTCAACACTGCAATAAAAGCAGAAGGTAATGGCTGCCAAAAGACACAAAGAAAAACAGTTTTTTGTTTCCTCGAACAAAATAGCAAAACAACTGGTATTGCTGTGGTAAATGAAGACACTTTATCAGACTTTACTTCCTTGTGAAAGAAGGAGCGATACTGTCTTAGTAAGTAAATATCAACCCCCTACAGCACTTATATAGCTCATCTCTGGAGAATGAGAGGTGGGTTGAACATTAAACTGTTGACTGGCATGAGAAGGTATAAACAGACCTGGCTGTAGGCATTTGAGTGCTCTAGGCGAGTTGAGAATTTGTCCCGGTCAGCCCATCCACCCACCACCACCATTACTAACAGTACTGTTTCATCACCATGCACTCATCTATGGTGGTGGGAAATGACGCTATACAAATAAAATCAAAATTAATTTAGTGTCACTGCAACTCGAGTAACATACAACGATCTCACATAACCTGATGAACTGATGTTGTTTAATCTGTTATAAAAGTATATAAACTGGTTAAATTGTCTCAGCCTTAATTTCTTATAGAAGAAACATCTGAGAACATCAGAAATTGTTTTTTTTCACTCTCATTCATATTTATAAAAAATGTAGTTTTATAAAATGAGGGACAGTACTAGAACTACAGTACTAAAAGTTCTTATACTTCCAGCATCTGTGAGTAACTGGTGCCCAGGCTCCTGTAAGCCTTATTTGAAAATATATAACCATTCCTCCCCTTGAGCAGCTTTTTCTACGACAACATCCAAGACTGAGAAGGATTCTCAGGTGGAAATTTTGCACATTTTTGTGTATTTAATTATCAACAGCCTATCCATAGTCATCAATTCTCATCAAACTATGGATGTGTCTCTTTGACATTCCATTACTGGAGTTTTTCTGCTATGGCATGTCTTGTTTTTCTAGGTCCAGTTAACCTGCTGTTGTTACACTGCTCGACTTCCTAACATCTTCTCCATTTCTTCATTTAGATCCCAACTAAATTTGTTCTTTTCTCTTTGACCTCTATCCAAAGCCCCAAAGCAACTTGTGCTACTTTTAGACTCACACAGATGTTACCATGTTAGATGGGCTACGATGTTATCGTTAACATTATCCTTCGATCTGCAGTTTACTGTCTTTCTTCTCTCTCTTCTCTCGTCTTTTTTTAATGTCATCTCCCTCCCTCCATTCATCCTCCTTCTGTTGGAGAAAGCCGTTCTGTCTCTGTAGAGTATACCAGCTTCTCCTGCTGATACAAGTCCTGAATATTGCCGCCTACACACCCACGCCCAGGCTATTTTCAACCATAACAAACATTCATATTTCTCCCATTCTGCTTTCCTTGGGGATTAACATTGTAAACAAAATCCAAAAACATAGTTATATAACTATGCTATAGTTGTTCCTATACAGTAAGAGCTGAAGATAGAGGGGGGCAGCACTAGTGGGTGGCCTCAAGTACAATATAATAAGTACAGTGGTAGGAGGGACTGTACTGTATTGTTTGTGAAGTCTGGCCTGCCAGTTCTGCTGCCATGTGGTTAGTGGAAATAGCACCATGCGTAGGTTGGACCTGCAGGACAAAGCGTGTGTTTGTTTGTTTGTGTGTGAGAACACTTTAACAATCAAATTTGATGGATGAAAGTAGTAGCCTACTCTAGTTTGTATCGTTGACTTGGTTTGCTTTTTTAGTCTTGTCTGATCTGACGTTTGTTCTGACATTTGTATAAAGTATATTTAATGTTGTTGATTTTTGTTACCTTCTGTATTTGTCTTTTTCTAGTTTTCCTTATACTCTACAGTAATTTACTGGATTTTGTGTTCTCTTACATGCCATTGGTGACCTACTAAATCAGTCAAATCCTAAACTGTTTTCCCTGTGTGCCATATTTACTATATCACACACTTTACGGCCCAGTAGATAGAGAAAGAAAAAAAACAACAACTCAGAAATAACTCATCTCCTAGTCTTTCCCTTTCTATGATTCATGACAAACATGTAGTCATGAAAACACTTGTATAGAGCCCACAGGTCCCTTCGTTTGGGGTATGTTCTCGTTCTCTTATATATCAATTTTCAGTTTAAAACCCTGAATCTTGGTGGTGCATTGAATCAGAGCAGCCTGTAGCTTGTCATCCTGTGTTTACCTGCTGCAAAATAAAGTGACTGGATGCATGACCAGGAAAATAGAAGCTACACACACAGGTAACAGGTTCAGCTGTGTGCGTGTATTATTCAGAGGCATGATTGATGTAGTAGATGGAACCAATGCATTAACTGAGTTTATATATTTTGAAGGTGTGTGCAGCGCCACTCTTCATCCAAGTGACGCTGATGTAATTGATGGACGCCTGTCACTTTTAACCAAGCATGTGCTGATGCTTAAGGCTAAAATTGGCACAGCAGGCTGTATCAGATGGACCTCTGAGGTTAATCTATGGGTACACAACACAATTCAATTAGTGTCAGTGTCAGTTAACAAAAGGTAATGTAATTTTTGAAAGAGAAAAATCATACAAACAAAATGGATAGAACTGTGTAATATACTGAAAAAAAATATGATTTTACCCATACGTATACATTTTGGGATTAGTCAAGAATTGCTACGGATGGATTATTGAGGTTAGCTATTTTAAATAAACAATCATCTTTAGGGATAAGGGAAAAGTACCAGATTAAAGTTATGCATTTTCCATGTTAAGAACATCTGTGTCCATGGAGATATTTTATTTAGTGGGCAAACAAACAGCATGTAGATAAAATGTCGTACTGTGAGTTCAGGCAGTCTATAAATAATTGTGAGATATTCAAATGAGTTATAATTGCCAATTGACATTTTCTTGTAATTAAATGGATCTACCTCAGAGCAGGGAGGAGATCCAGAGATTCTGAGCTCAGCATCTTTCAGAATCCTATGAAGATAGATAGATAGATAGATAGATAGATAGATAGATAGATAGATAGATAGATAGATAGATAGATAGATAGATAGATAGATAGATAGATAGATAGATAGATAGATAGATAGATAGATAGATAGATAGATAGACAGATACTTTATTAATCCCGTGGGAAATTTAGGTCATCCAGTAGCTTATACACTTATACGCTTATACACCTCATAGGGAGAACATATTACAGATACAGGAATGGGTCTGACACCAATGGTACAGAATGCATGATTGCGTCAGTGTCCAGTGGAAAGTGTTCTTGTGCTGCTGGACTGGATAGTACAAAAAATATATATATAAAAACAAACAAAAAAAATATATATAAGTATATAAGAATATTTAAGTCTGTGCATGGCTAGTTGGTGCACTGGCTATACTAGCTTTACTGGCTAGTATAGCCAGTAAAGGGATGGACAGTGGGTTGGTATATAATGAGATGAGATGAGAAGAGTAGAGAAGGGGAGGGCAGACTGAGGTAGACTCATGCAGGGAAGATCCCCCCCCTCCCCTTCTGTGTGGCGCTATGAAGCTGAATGGCCCTGGGGACAAAGGACCTCCTCAGCCTGTCCGATGAGCATGACAGTGACAGGAGTCTGCCACTGAATATGCTCCTCTGTCCGTTGAGAGTTCTGTGTAGTGGGTGGTGGACATTGTCCAAGATAGTCAGCAACCTCCTACTCTCTGCCACTGTTGTGAGGAAGTCCAGTTCAGTGCCAACAACAGCTCCCGCCTTCCTTACCAGCCTGTCCAGTTGCCCTGCATCCCTCTTCTGTATGCTGCCTCCCCAGCACACTACATCATAAAAAAGGACGCTTGCAACAACAGACTGGTAGAACATGCACAGGAGTTTGCTGCAGACATTGAAGGACCTCAACCTCCTCAGGAAGTAGAGCTGACCCTTTTTGTAGATTGCATCAACGTTGGCTGACCAGTCCAGTTTATTGTCCATATGGACCCCTTAAGTATTTGTAGGTGTTGATCACCTCCACACTGACCCCCTCGATGGAGACTGGAAGCAGAGGAGGCTTAGACCTCCTAAAGTCCACCATCATCTCCTTGGTCTTAGTGGTGTTCAGCTGCAATTGGTTATGCCTACACCACTGCACACAGTTATCCACCAGGCTTCTGTACTCACCCTCCTGTCCATCCCTGATACATCCCACAATAGCAAAGTCGTCAGAGAACTTCTGGATGTGGCATGACTCCGTGTTGTAGGTGAAGTCAGATGTGTACAGGGTGAACGGGACTTGTGAGAGCACAGTCCCCTGTGGAGCGCCAGTGCTGCACAACACAGTCTCAGAGACGCTGTCTTTCTGGAGGCAGTGGGGCCCCACTGGCTGTGGTCAGAGCAGGGGGGAGGGTTGGATCTCGGGGATGTGAGGGTGAGGGGACTGTGGCATGCAGTGAGCAGGTAACAGCAGCTGATGATGGGGGGGGGGGGGGGTGCAGGAATAGGTTTAGATATGAAGACATTGCCTGTGATGGGGGCCACAGAGTCTGCTTTTCCATGGATTGTGAGCAATGATTCTAGAGGGAGGGCGGCACAGGGACGACAGGCACCTTTTTTGCAGGGTGGCTGTGGCTGAGGGGTAGAGTGGTCGTCCTCCAACCTGAAGGTCGGCATTTCGATCCCCAGTCTGACCCATCTGCATGCCGAAGTGTCCTTGGGCAAGATGCTGAATCAATAACAGTCAAGTATAAGAATGTGAAGTAAACTGGATATAACTGTTGAATTAAAGCAGAGTGATGCTTGTTTGATGTAAACTGAGGACCCAAAAGCATAACTTAGAGACCAGTTTCCAAAAGCAGTAGTCGATTTATTCAGTCCTGGCTCGATACACATATGTCAAGAGAGAGGGCAAAGGTATCCATAAAACATGAGGCTAAGCCAAAGTCGCTAAATCCGAAAATGTGATAAAAAAAGATTAGATGAGACAAGACTTGGTAAAGATGCTGGTAAGCTACGTACGAGAAGGGACGAACAGGCACATGACCGTTGGAGACGCAGATCATATATACTAACTGAACCGAAGAAAACTAGACACAGTTGAGTTGAAGTTGACTAAAGAGACAGCGACAAGCGTGAGTATCAAAGTAAAACAGGAAGTGACATGAAACAGGAAATGCTGTAAGTATGTGTGAGTGTAACCATGACAGACAGCGGCGTCTCTAACTCAAGATCCTGTGATCTGATGGGTGAGCTCTGACATCTTGCTACAAGGCTTGTGTTTATGAGCTAGGATATTGCCCTGTTGAGTATAAGAACAAACGTAAACTTAACGTAACGGTAAATGTCCATTCAAGTTGATGTGAAGATGGAAACAAGACAAAGCTCAAATGTCATACATATTCATACAGAGCTTCCACGTGCAGCTCATTTCTCTATCGTTCATACACTGAATGATAGCCATCAGGAGCAATTTAGTGGATCATTACCAAAGGAGATTACCAGCTCTACCTCTTAGACTTAAACCATAGCGCCAAACTGTCCTTTGTAGATCAACTGGAGGTTGAGTGTGTGAGACAATCAATTGTATTTGAATTGAGTCAGACACTTAGATTCCACCCTTTCAGTCAGTCAAAAACCCAAACAAAATGAAAACTTCCCGATTTACAATTATTTTTATTTTCTACCTTTCTATCGAACATTTCACAAAACGAAAAGTGGAAAGATATAAAAAGGTAATTTTTCATTTTTTATATCAAAAATATTACTGATGTTCTAATGAGCAACCCAGTCAAGTCAGAAATCACAATCATACGCCCCAACAACTACTTTGAGTCTATGCCAGGAGCTTGAACAACTCGGTCAAGTAGACAGTTTGTGTTGGATCTCTCCATTCACCACATTATACAGTGATTTCTTCAGTTTGTCTCCCTTTTCTCTGCAGGTTTCATCATTGTTACGGAAAAAAGGAGCAATGAATGATGTGTGGTGCAAGAATGCAGGACAATTGGTGTTCCTGAAGGATTTTCTGTTGTTGTCTTAATTGACAATTGACAGAGTTACAAAGCCTATTTGTGTTAGTGGAAAAAGTTAGACCTGGAATAATGAAATAATAAAATAAAAAAAATAATGAAAAGTCAACCACTGATTGTTTGAATACATTTTCAAGCAGATACAACAATTTGCAGTTTAATTCACAACTGTAATGATACATTGGTCAAACAAAACAAGCAACTGTGATGTGAGGGGCTGTTTTTAACTATTTCTGAAATTGTATAAACAAAATAATCAAGGAAGAATATAATTGTCAAGTTCATCGATGATGAATAGCAGTTTTTCTTTCATTAATCTTTAGGTCTGTTTGCAGCTTGTGTGTTTCTATCTTTTCCACATTCTGTTTATTTTAAAACTCATTTACCTCATCATCGCTATCGTTGAAATGGCCTGAGGTCAGCTTACACTCAGTTACATCATGAGAGCAAAGTTACCTTTAACCCAATAATGCATGTGCGCGTGTGTCTTTTTGGTGGGTAGTCCTAAGTGTGTGTAGGTGATCTTAGCTTCCTCATTAGGAGTAGTTGTCTTCGCTGACAGAGTGGAAAGAGAGAAACTGATTTAAAGAGGTGTGTGTGTGTGTGTGTGTGTGTAAGGAGACAGGGGATCTGTCACTTTACATTTAAGCAGTGGGTTCACGCCACAGCAGGCTAACGGACAAACAATCCATCATTATTTACCATGCTCAATGCTAATCCCATTGGATTGGAAAGAATTGGATTCCCATATCCAGGGGTGAATTCTTTTCAATTTGAAGGACCCCATTAAAAGTATTTTTCTGTCTGCCTCTCTTTCACCCTCTCCAGCTCTTAACTATCTGTCTCTTTGGAAGTTTACCAGTTGAGGTAGAACTGTCCCCACAAACAGGAAAGACAGTTACAGGACACACCACTCTATGTCCAAAAACTCAGAGATTCTCTTTCGAAAAGCAAAGTGTTTGTGACTGAGGCTGTAATTTTTACTGATGTACCACGTAAAACCATGTTTTCTGAGAAATCCACTCATGGGGTATTAAAATCACACATACACATATACATTATATATGTGTGTCTGTGTGTGTGTGTGTGTGTGTGTGTGTGTGTGTGTGTGTGTGTGTGTGTGTGTGTGTGTGTGTGTGTGTGTGTGTCTGTGTGTGTGTGTGTGTGCATGTGTGTTCTGTAACCACACAAGGAGGAAGATAAAGATAAGTAGGAGAGGGGAAGAGAGTCAGAGGAAGGATGGATCAGATGGAATGGTGAGGAATCGCTTTCACTTCGAGGTCACGAGTGGCTTCAATCAAATTGGTTTTCAAAGTGCAGCAATTCTGGAATGCCTCAGTGGGGCTCTTACAGCCCCTGATAACATTCTCTCTAACACTGTTACCTTCTCAAAACAGTCCCCTGCTACTGACACACATACAGTATACATAAGCATCAACACACAGAGGCACACACACACGGTTCCCCCGACCCCAACAGGGTGAATCTGACAGGATGGATTCTCTTAGTAACATTGGCAGTGAGGGCTGGAATGCTGGTCACTAAATAACCAGTGACAGGGAAATATTAATATCCATAAGAGTTGTGTCGTGAAGGCGGCCCACATGGATTCCCCTTAGTGTTTGTTATTCACAGGCAGCCATAGACTGGGAACATGATCAGCCTGTTGTGTTCATTTAGTTGTGATAATATTTCAATGAATCATACTGAGCCAGTGAGCGAGAGTTTTGAAAACTGGACCCAAAGGACACAATTTACACCACAGCATGGCTTTGTTTGTTAATAAGCTGGGCTGTCTTGACGATAGAAAAGAATGTGCTAATGCTTAATGATATGAGTTGATTTTAATTTTCATTATATCACACTTTCATCAGTACACTTGTTGCATGTGCCAGATAATTGTGACAATAGTGTGGTAGAGTTTTAACATGTGCAGTAGTAAAGCAGAACAACAAAATATAGCAAGAAAAGGATTTGACATTTGGACTGAGCGTGAAGAAGAGATGTGATGAAGGCTGATGATGTTAAGATCACGGTGATCAAGACTTTTTACTTTGTGCCTCCTGCATGTGTTTTGTTATTCCATGTGTTTCCCCCTGTTTATTTATGTTGTCATGTGCTTGTTGTGTTTATGTTGTCAGGCCATGTGTTTTCTGTTATTGTCCGGAGACTCCGCCCTCTGCTGCTTCCCGCTCTTTTCCCCCCTCACCTGTTCCCTATCATCACACTGAGTGTTTGCCTGATTTGTTCACCTGTGTCTTGCCTTTGTTCCTCCTTCTATATAAGGCCAGTTTTTCTGTTGTCCCCTGTCGGATTGTATCGTTTTTGACTGTGAGAAACCATGCCAGGATTCTAAGTTTTTGAGGTCTGTTATCTTTTATGATATTTGACATTCAGATTTTTGATCCTCTTTGTTTTTTCCCTTTTTGGAATTCTGTTTTTTGCCAACTATTGAATTGGATTTCCTGTTTTTTGCTGCTGTCATTTTTGCCTTTTTGGATCCTTGTTTTTTTTTCCTTTTTTTGAAATAAATAAGTACTTTTGCATCTTGGTCTGCGATTGGGTCCTTATACTGAGAAAGCCTAACAGATGAAGACGGTTTAAAGTGCACTTTGGCGTGGTACATGATTCTTCTGTATTCAAACCATCCATTGTCATTTTAACGTCTGCCTGTCTATGATTTAAACAAATATTTAATTTGTAAGCTTTAAAGTTTTCACTGAGCCACACACGATGGAGTGAGGTTACTGTTCATTTGATTCACTGGATCCAGTTTTACTAGTTATATGTTGTTCATGCAACATATGATTCCAGCTCATCTGACCTGAAACTTCTTGATCCACATGAGTAGTACACAAATGATGTAGCAATCTGGCATTCCTTATCACCAGATAATGTGCCTGTAATTCCCAGGAATACTGGGCATATGAAACTATGATACAGCTGCATTTAACATAAACCTTAATTCGATTCAGTAACATTTTATTTTTATGGCACAATCATAATGTACAGTATTTCAAGACAATTTACATAGTAAAGCTGAGACCATACAAATTGTAGAGAAACCCAACAGCACTTTAGTGAATATGGAGAGAAAAACTACCTAATGAACTTCAAGAAACCTTTTGCAGAACTTTAGTGGTTGGGGTGAGTAGAGAAAGATGGGGATAAGAAGAGAGGTGCATGGTAAAATGAGGAGAGAAGAGCAGGGGGTGGGGGACCTGCTGTATAAGGCCGGCCACACACCGGACGCGTAAGCGTCGCGTTAGCGTCGCGTAGGCGCACCGTCATGCCTTAAATAACAGCTGGCTCCCATCCACTCCCACGTTAATCCCTTGTGCCGGCCACACCGGACGCTGAAGTGCAGCGCTGCACCAAAAGTGCCTCGCGTCGTGCAGCGATCGTTTCGGCGTCGAGTCTATTTTTTGCGCTTGACGCGAGCGTAGCGCTCCGGGAAACACAGTGAAAAATGATTTTAAACGATATTGGGGACATATTTTATATTATTCAAATGATAAAATATGTATCCCATAGTTTGTATTCCCCTTCTGTTGTCCTGGAGTTTTAATTTTACCAATTTTACCAATCACATTATTAAATGTCCCCCTCTGCCCCTCCATACAGACACACAAGCAGTCATAAAGATAGAAAGAGAGAGGGTGTGTGTGTGTGTGTGTGTGTGTGTGTGTGTGTGTGTGTGTGTGTGTGTGTGTGTGTGTGTGTGTGTGTGTGTGTGTGTGTGTGTGTGTGTGTGTGTGTGTGTGTGTGTGTGTGTGTGTGTGTGTGTGTGTGTGTCTACGTAGTCTCCACATAGGCTTGAGTGGAGAATACGTAATTTACCCTCGACACCCGACATTGAACTGAGCAAACAGCGGAGAAGTTCTTGAAGATGGATGACATTAAATTAATAATTGAAGTGGAGAAGTAGTACAGTGAGCTGTACGATCCTCGGCCGTGTTGTTTAAAGACAACATTAAAAAAGGACAAATGCTGGGACACCGTTTCAGTTAATAACAAATATCAGCTGTATGTGTGATCACGGGGAGGAATCGCAGGATGACCGCCGCGGAGTTCAGCGTGTCCGGTGTGCAGCCTGGCCCCAGCGTGCTAGGGATCTACGCGACGCTTACGCGACGCTTACGCGTCCGGTGTGACAGCCTAGCGTTTACGCGACGCTCACGCGACGCTTACGCGACGCCAACGCGACGCTAACGCGTCCGGTGTGTGGCCGGCGTAAGACTGAATCGCCCTTACCTAATGAGATGCCATGCTTTTACTTAATTAACATAACAGTACATTATATATTCAAATTTTGGAACCGTTATGGTGGTTTTGCAAATATTATTTTTGAAAATTATTTGCAAATTATTAGGACATTACTGCTGGACATTTTTCAAAGCTTGCCGTTTTAGATGGATTTCCTTTCCTACAGGAAATTATTAGTTTCAGTTCCTTTCAGCGCAATATGAGAGAAACTTTAAGTTTATACAATAATCAATCACAAAGAACAAAGTTCAAAGTGTTTCACTGTCCCTGTCCGTACAGTCCAGAACCCCTTAACATCCAGGATCTGAGCTGCCAGAAAGCATTGCTTGCATCAGCTATCTTTTTGGTGGATAACGTTTCTGCAGCAACTCTCAAAAGTTGATTTACAATCTGCAAGTAACTCAATGGGAACTAACATGTCCCCTATACTGTAAAAGTGCATTTTAGTAACAAAACCCTAATCGCAGCCAACTTCCCACTGTGATGCCCAGCTGTATATATATTAAGAAAGTAGGGAAGGAGATAAGTACGGTGGCCCTGAGAAATCAACGCACAGCAACTTAAGAAAACACATGCAAGTGGACAAAACACAAAGTAAGAAAACATCTTCATCAATGCATGCTCTTCAGCCCCTCTGCAGTAGCTCCCTGTACACACATGACACACGGAGCTTCTCTTTCCAGCTTCTCCTTCCTCTTCTTCATCCTTATCACATCAAAGTAATTCTTATCTCATCAGTACATGTTACTAACTTGACCTCTTCCCCGGAGTTTCTGTGCTTTATCGCCCGCAGATGCAGGGCCACAGCTGTGGCCGCACCATGGATAACAATTTGTGGATCACGCATCAGAGGTCGCAATGGTGGATCTAGTATGGCAGATTCTATATCGTGGGGGCTGATCGTAGTGGTAACGGAGGATCCTTTGTCGCGTTGGCATCGGATGGTGGTGGACCACGACCGAGGCGGCGGCTGATGATGGATCCTAACTGGCGGCAGTGGACAATGACTGTGGACTATAGTGGATCCCATCTTGATGCTGGATCGTGATCTTCCTGGCTGCTGACCATAGACTATGATTGCAGCAGGACTGCTTGATATATAGTATTGAAGTTATCCTTCAAAATGTTTACCCTCATAAATGCTGCTAAAAACTTTAATCCTGATGATGTTTTACTACACTTGACATCTATTGCACTTCTGTCTGTCCTGGGAGAGGGATCCCTCACATGTAGATCTCTGTGAGGTTTCTACGTATTTTTACCTGTTAAAAGAGTTTTTAGTAGTTTTTCCTTACTCTTGCTGAGGGTTAAGGACAGGGGATGTCACACCATGTCAAAGCCCTATGAGACGAATTGTGATATGTGAATATGGGCTATACAAATAAAATTTGATTGATTGTACAGTGTTCATTTTGAAAATCATTGTATCAGGCCATCATGAAATACCGGGCGAGTGTGTGTGTGCTCCCAAATAGCGCACACACACACTGGGCCCGGGGCTCCGCCCCAGCCCTCTCGCTCGGAGAGACCATAGACTGTATATATAAATGGACATAGGGTCCGTGACGTCACCTGTTGGTTTCTGGAGAGTGAAAACGGACTAGTGGTAGGCGTTCACCCGGCACCATCTTGCTGGTGCTGACTCCTCCTAGTTCCTGGCTTACCAATAAATGGGCAAAGAGGAGGAGCGCCAGTGAAGAGTGACAGCTGAGCGACGCCCGCAGAGCTCAACGTTACCTGGTTAGCTCAGGCTAAGGAGCTAGACTACCCGCGACATGATACCCGCGGCTGCTTACCGGCTAGCGCTGCGTCCTGATGGTCGCGAACAAACTCACTAGAGGTAAGTAACCTTGAAACTACACAAAAACAAAACCTATTGCTTTATATAATATCTATATATTATATATATATCATAATATCATATGCTTACATGCCTCAAGTGTTTTTAATATGTAATTGTTATAAAAGTTACCTTGTTTTTAACAGATTGAAGCAAATTAACTACATTTCTACAGAGTTGTGTGTTTGGTTGCTTGATTTTAATAAGTTAATATCCTAAGCTACATGTGTAATTTGCAGGTAACAAATGTTCTGATACAGGCTGGTAAAACCAGCATTACTATTACCACCTCATTTATTTAGCCTGTTATGTAATTTTATAAGATTAAAATCTCCACACACCAGTGTTGTAAACGGTTCTCATATTTATTATATGATTATGTTTTCACACTGAGAAAAGTGCAGAGACTTTATGTGCACTATTAACAACAGCTCTGTGGGAGATTATCACCTTGAATATTACAGATGAGGTAGAAAGACATTTAATCTATTTGTAAAATGTTTAATTTCTTTCAGTACATTACAATTCATTTAGCTGACGCTTTTATCCAAAGCGACTTACAATATGTGCATTTAACCATGAGGGTACAAACCCAGAGCCCAGTACATCAGTTCTGTCTGAAATCTGTGGTGCTTTCACCTGCTGAACACAGAAGAAATTGTAAGAACCAGTCTTTGCTGTAACATACACAACATAAAACATTCTTTAACAGTGAGTTTCTTCTTTTCATTAGATGAAGCACTGCAGCACCTGATGTCCTCAGCACCAACATGGTGGAGATCGGTAGCTTCAGGCTGGTCAACATGAGGACGGCCTGTCCCATCTTCATCTGCACAACAATTTGTGTTTTCCTCCCTTAACTAAAGATGACCTGCAACTGTTTAGAGTTGGAAGTCATTGCTAAGTGTTCTGGATAATAGAGTTAATTTCTATATTCATTATGGTTGGTTAAAAAAATTAACACTTATCAGAACAATGTTTATCTTTTATTTTCTGATTTGATACACTTTAGATAAAAACCCAGTGTTTTATTTTTCTTCTTTGCCATAGCAGACAGAACACGGTCAGCACAGCTGTGTCCTTCAGGCTCGTCCGTAGCTAATAAAATGACAGGAAACATAAAAGTATTGCATATATTATTTAATGCATTATGTGTTATGTGCAATACTTTGCTTTGATTGTTTGTAAGTTACGAAAAAGGTCTGTACCTGGAGTCAGTGTTGAAGTGATGACTCTCAGTGTTCAGTCTGGTTGGATTCCAGTTGTGTCTTATGTTGGACATCCTAGAGGAACATTCAACACAAATACACAGATATGTAAAGTCATACATGTGCCAGGTTAACTCCATAACAGACTTTTAAATGGTAAAAATAAAAGTTTATTAATTTAAAATTCATCAGATCATAATCATTTCAGCTTAGGAAATAGGTGGTGGACATTAGCCTCAGGTTCTCTATGCTCTGTCTATTCTAGTAAAGTTACACTTGCTATAATTTATTTATGTGACACAAAAATACGTATTTCTGCATGTCCACTTTTTCTCTGAGGGTTAACAGTCGACATCTGCAGTAAGAAAGTTTATTATTTATGAAAAATAAACCAAAAACGTTTACAGTTTAGCAAATTTTCCAAGATCACTGACGGACACCGACTGTAACAACTCCAAACTGCGGCAGCAACAACAAGCGGACGTGTCCATCACTTTTAGGTGTCCTCTGGAAACACTTCCGTTGTCGTTTTCTGTATTTGCTGCGCATTTCTGTATTTGCTGCGCGTTTCTGTAATGTGTTGTGTTGTGAAATTGATGAGGATGTTTTCTCACTTTGCTTGTGCACTGCATTGAGCTTGCAGGGCCACCGTAGATAAGCGATAGTGGAAGGGAAAAATCACTGGGAACCACAAATGCAAGTTAATGGTAATTATGAAATAATAAAGGTCTGCTAACAGAAGATAATAGCCAAATGAATAGAAATGTTGTTGAAGGGAAGTAGAAGGAGGAGAACGGAATAAGCTGCTGTTATCAGGACATTCTTATGTTTACAGGGAACCTCAATTACATGTACACTGTACACACAATGCAGACAAACACACAGTGAATATACAAAATCTTAATAACAAATAAAGGTGTCCACATAGCACTCAGAGGGCCTCACCGATCAAATTTTGCCTTGTTATCCAACTCTCTGTTTACATTTGGATCTTTGTGTGTTTCCACAGTTTGACATACAACTGAAGACACATCCAGGTGCCTCATCCACTTCTCCAACATCCTAAAGTAAGTACGCAACATTTCCCACTTTACTGTCATCATTTCTTGCCGTCTTTTCTCTTTCTTGTCTCCATCTCGTCTCAGCCTGGACTGAAATCACGTGGATGAAAATGAACCACATTCCCCAGTTTTGCTGTGTTGTGCCAATGCTCAGTGTATGTTGAAATTCTCTCCTGGTTGGAATCAAATGAATTGTTCTATAATAGGGGTGTAGCTGCTTTGAACACAGAACACTCAAAGTAGTCTTAAATAACTTCCTAGCAATAGAGAGACAACATAGAGAGTGTTGTTGTTGGTAACTAAGAAGGTTCCTTTACACAAATGTGTCCGAACTCCACTTTTACAACTTGCTGCTGCTGTAAGCCATTTGATTCTGAAAACAGTATCCTCCTCTTGAATCATGCTATGAATTGATCCCACAGATTTCCCTCCACAACGAAGGTGTTGGTTCACAACTGCAGTTGGGCTGAGGCCTGCAGGGGTTCGCAATATAAATCGGTACATAGCTTTGACTAGCACTTTCCAGTTGTAGAACAAATTCAGCATGAACCAGATATTATTTTAATCAACCAAATGAAGAATCGTTTTGAGTGTATCTTCATTGTATAAACAATCAGCTCGGAACAACTAATGCATATATCAAATCAAACAATGGCAATCTTGGTTAAATAGTCAAAGTCACATCATTATGTCTGTACTTACTAAGACTAAAATCATCCTTCTACAACATACCACCATTTATATGTGTTTAAGTAGCTTAAAACTAGCTGCATGTGAATGAACAATAATAGAAAGAACAGAGTGATTACACAATTATTGGATAGCAATGTAACTGTTCACCTCGTTGGTGGTTGGGGTGGATGACAAGTCAACAGTCACACCAGAAACCATGGTTTGAATATTTTCTGAGGTTAGGTTATACAACAACAGCACATTGGTTTTGGTTAGCATGAGTGCCACTTTGCTGAAATAACCCAGATCAGAATCTTAATGTAACCCGCATGAGCAGATGCTCTAGTGGAAACAAATATAAAGTCTGACCATTTTACAGATATTTTTAGTTTCAACATATTTACAAATTGTCAAATCAACAACGCATCCTCATTGTTCTAATAGAAAGAATATTCGAGCTGAGGCATTGTTTTGATGAGTGGAAGGAACATTAATATCCTTAACCAAATGAAACACTTCTAAAGTTGGCTACAACCAGAAGCCCATCAGTTTTCTGCATGTCCCTATTTGTCACTTTAGACTTTAAAAATGTGAGTTAAACTGTCTGTCAACAGAGGTGAGACTGAAATCAGATTGGGCAACAACACTGTGGACATGTCAATATGCAAGGAGACACCAAACCGCTTTTATTCACTTAAAGTGAAAGGCTGTTTTTGCGGCACAGCAGAAACACTGAAAGAAATCACAGCTCTCAGAGTAATTTATTTTTCAACACCCATGCTTTTTTATTTTTTTTAATATTATTTGACTCTCCTTGAAATTAACAGCCTCTCCTTCATTAGTGAAAAGAGAACCTGTATCATTGTTTTGAATATAGCCTTAGGTCACGACACTAAAATGAAACAGACCCTATTAATTTTAGGGTTCTGGCTGTGGCCTGTGTGGGTGTGTGTGTGTGTGTGTGTGTGTGTGTGTGTGTGTGTGTGTGCGCACACATATATGCCTGAGCATCAAAGGGAAATAAGCGTGGGGGGGGTTGCAGACAAGCTGTTCTCTATGCATTCTTTGAACATTAATTGTACTCTCTAAATCTCTCTTCTATCTTACAACACACACAGAAATACACAAGAGTTACACTGCACTTTATGAAAAATTTCCTCATCCTGATGAACCTTTGATACTAAGAACATAATGGACATAAGAGTTTGATTAATGTATTGGTCATCCCTCCAATAATATTAATATTCGTGAGATTTGGCTCTATGGGTCTAGAATAACCAACCGAAACAGTTTCTTGTCATTCCATGTAATGTCGCTGTTTTTACTAAATTACTGATATTGCTCCACAGTAGGGGTTCTCAAACTTTTGCAAGCTTGGCCCCCCCGCCGCCCGTCACCCGTCACCGCCGCCCTCAACTACACCACCATATAAAGATAGATAGATAGATAGATAGATAGCATATTGTTATTGATAGGCCTGACGTGTCAAGGTTAGGCTATTGTTATTGTTAGGCCAACACAGACAATTATTCTTATATTACACAGTGTGTGTGAAGTTAATAAAGTTCTAATTGCAACGTTGTGGTCTCGGCGGATGATTGAAGATGTAAAGGTAGGTGTTAAGGAGAAAAGGGCTAGCTGCAGTTGAAAGACGTTAGCTGGCTAGAAGGCTAACTCTTGGGGCTACAAGCTTTCTAAAGAGACTGTGGAGCAAATTACTCCTTAGATTAGGCTACGAATAGGCCTACTGCACGTGCAGGAAGGTATTACTAAGGAAGGAGTGAGTCTTTAAAAAGACTGTTTATAAAGAAATTAATATCTGAATGATAGAGGAAACAAGAGCAATCGCACAAACTCTGCAGGGTGTCGTCTCAGTGAGGGTGAGTGCTGACCATGCCTGCGGTTACTTTTATTCTCGGAAGCGTACGTGCAACTCGCGTTCAAATGATAACACTCCTCTTTTGATTGGTGGATCAGGAACGAAACAGCATTTGATTTGTTTTTATGTCAGTCAAGCCCCTTGCATTACGCCACTAAGGGAGCTTTCACTAACCAGTGACAGGTCAGTGGTCATTTTTTTTAAATAAAAAAAAAATAATTAATATTATTTATTTTTTTTCTCCATCTGTGACATCACGCCCCCCTGGAGACTGTTCGCGCCCCCCACTTTAAAAACCACTTTAACTAAACTAACCATTAGGTGTAAAAGTGACTCATGAAACACAGAAATCTCGGCGAAAAGAAGTGTCTGCACACCAGTTGATGCTCCCACAAACTTTAATTACTTGCCAAATAATGTTTAAGGCACAAAAGTATCACTTTCCTTGTCGCAAATCTGTCATAAGCATCATGCCCTCTTTGTAGTTGCACTGTAGAGTTTCTCCCCATGTCATCACACTCCTTGCATGTCCTCCAACGACGATCTGGTGGTTGTTTCCTACTCTTAAACTTTAAACTAAGGAAGACAGTGCTTTTGATGCTATTCCTCCTAAACTTTGAAAATCTCCCTTTGCGGACAAATTTCGACACAAACATGAGAACACATTTGATTTATTCCTGTTTTGTGTTGCTTTTATTCCCTTTAAGTCTGCAATTAGTTTTTTGTTGTTGCATCTTAATCATTTTATTGCTGTTTTTGTATTATTATTATTATTAGGGCCCGAGCACCTCCGGTGGGAGGCCCTATTGAAATTGAAAAGATTATTATTATTATTTTTTATTATTATTTTTCTTCATACAAAGTGATTGGCTTTTTGAGGGCTTTAACGTGCTCAAAAATGTTTTAAACTTTGCAGTAAATTAGAAGGCGGTGAAAATTTACGTATTCTTGAGGATTTGGAAATGGGCGTGGCAAAATAGCTCAACAGCGCCACCTACAGAAAAGCCCCTCATTTAGCATTCACCGATCCTCACGAAAAAAATACCCAGTTGCGTATCGTGACCAGACGCACAATAAAGCCTCTCAGTGCGTTATGAAAAAAGCAACAGGAAGCCCGCCATTTTGGATTTAGTCGCCATTTTGGCGATATTCCACGTTTTTACTTTGATGTACTTGTCGTAGGGCTTTCATCGGATCAACTTAAAATTTAGACAAGTGTCGTGACAACAATATGGAGTACTAAAGTTATCAAAAAAATCAACTTTTCGTCAGAGCCTGTGACCGTGGCGTGGCGTCAAAGTTTGATTAAACGCCATCAAAACACGGGCGGCTGTATCTCGGACATATTTGGTCCAATCGAGTCCAAACTACACACATAAGACAAGAGTCGCGACCTGAAGACATCAACACAGAAATCGTCACTTAAAAGCACAGCGCCCCCTGGTGGCAACAGGAAATGTCTTGTTTTTGGTACGTCTTACACTTCAAAGGATTCCTCCTCATCCACTTTGCACAACCAAGTGAAACTATACTAGTGTCATCACAACAATGTGGACATCTAAAGTTATCAAAAGCTCACGTTTTCGTTACACCGTGTGACCGTGGCGTTGCGTCAAAGTTTCCATCGAATAAAGACTCAAATTCTAAGCTGAACCTACACTATTAAGACACTAGACGGCAGCAAAGACCATGGTTTGATCAAGGAACACATCTTCTTTCCCAGGGATAGAGGTCATTCAGACAGTTTGAATGTGTTTGAAACTAATTTATATTTATAGATGTTTGACAATTAATGTTGTTAGATAACTTTAGATTAGATTAGATTAGATTAGATTTCTTTATTTATCCACACAACGGGGAAATTCACTTGTTACAGCAAAAAAGAGAAAAACAGAATTTAAATAACAGTGCCGAAGCAACAATAAAAAAGAAAGATCAAAATATATACACTACTAAACTACACATAATGAGAGTAAAAATATACAGAAAACAAAAACAAAAAACAACCTGCAAAACAGACACTGTGCAAAAGCAGGTACTGGGGAGAAAGTGGAATGATGTAAGTGTTATTGTAATGAAAACAAAAGTATTATAAGTTATATTGCAACAGTAGTGACCATGATACAGAAAAAATAATTAAAAGTAAGTGACCATAATATAAATAATACTACAAGATAGTATAAAGGAAAATATAAATATTGCAATGTAACCATTATAAGTGACCATGATATAAATATAGATGTAAAGTGTTGAATATTATTGTGCATAGTAGTGATCTGAGTAAAAAAATAAAAAAAAAATAAGAAAAATAAAAATACAAATACAGCTATGGTGAGAGGTTGAGTGGAGATAAAGATAATAGACAGGGACTACAACATTATCAGGTGGTGCTGGTGTTGTAGAGCCTGACTGCAGCCGGGATGAAGGACCTGCGGAACCTCTCCTTCTTACACCGTGGGTGTAACAGTCTGCTGCTGAAGGAGCTGCTCAGGGACCCCACATTGTCATGTAGGGGGTGAGAGGTGTTGCCCATGATGGACGCCAGCTTGGCTAACATCCTACTATCCCCCACTTCCTCAATGGAGTCCAGAGGACAGTCCAGGACAGAGCTCGCTCTTCTTATCAGTCTGTTGAGCCTGCTCCTGTCTCTGTCCGTGCTACCCCCCCTCCAGCAGACCACAGCGTAGAAGATTGCTGAAGCCACCACAGAGTCATAAAAAGTCCTGAGGAGAGCCCTGCACACTCCGAAGGACCTCAGCCTCCTCAGCAGGTGGAGGCGGCTCTGGCCCTTCTTATAGAGGGCATGTGTGTTGTCGGACCAGTCCAGTTTGTTGTTGAGGTGAACACCCAGGAATTTGTAGTTCTCCACCACCTCTATGTCCAATCCCTGGATGTTCACTGGTGTTAAGTTGGATGCTTTTTTCCAGAAGTTCACGATCATCTCCTTCGTCTTGCTGGTGTTCAGCTGAAGCTGGTTGAGCTCACTCCAGCTGACGAAGTCTGTGATGACCGCCCTGTACTCCAGGTCATTCCCCTCAGGAACACATCCAACGATGGCTGTGTCATCTGAGAACTTCTGGATGTGGCAGTGGGTGGTGTTGTGGGTGAAGTCGGAGGTGTAGAGGGTGAAGAGGAAAGGGGAGAGCACCGTACCCTGAGGGGCACCTGTGCTGCAGAGCACCACGTCAGACACACAGTGATGGAGCCTCACATACTGTGGTCTCTTGGTGAGGTAATCCGTTGTCCATGCAGCCAGGTGTTGGTCCACTCCCACGTTCTCCATCTTCACTTTGAGCAGTGAAGGCTGGATGGTGTTGAATGCACTTGAGAAGTCAAAAACATGACCCTCACAGTGTTCCTGCTGTCCTCCAGGTGTAGCAGGGATCTGTGCAGCAGGTAGGTAACTGAGTCATCCACCCCAATCCCAGGCTGGTAAGCAAACTGCAGGGGGTCCAGCTGTGAGCCCACCAGCAGTCGTAGGTGTCTCAGGATAATCCTCTCCATCGTCTTCATCAGGTGAGAAGTCAGGGCAACTGGCCTGAAGTGGTTAGGCTCCTTGGGGCGCGGCGTCTTCGGCACCGGGACCACACAGGAGGTCTTCCACAGGGCTGGGACTTTCTCCAGGCTCAAGCTTAGGTTGAACAAATGCCTGATCACACCACAGAGCTGGTCAGCACAGTCCTTGAGCAGTCTTGGGCTGATACCATCCGGGCCCGGGGCCTTCCTTGCCTTGATCTTCTTGAGTTGGCTTCTCACCTGATCATATGTTATAGAGAGGGGGGTGGAGGATGACTGTGGTGGGGGTGTGGGGGTGAGGAGTGGTGAGAGTCTCAAGGGGGGATGATGATCTGGAGATGGGGTGGGGGTTGGCTGGTGGGGGTCAGGTGTCGAAGGTGGCAGGCTGAGGAGGGGAGGGGGAGGGGGGGCTGGCCAGGAGAGGTGTGAAGAGGGGGCAGGGGGGGGTAGTTCATGATTAAGGATAAAAAGGAATATTTAACATGTACGTTACACTGTGTGACTGCGGCCCGGCGTCAAAGTTTGATTACACGCCATCAAAACACACGCTTCTGTATCTCAGACATATTTGGTTCAATTGAATCCAAACTAGCCAGGTAAAACAAGAGTATCCACCTGATGACATCTACAAAGTAATCATGACTTAAAATCACAGCGTCACCGGCTGGCTACAGGAAGTGAAGCGTTTCTTCTTGCCGCAGAGCTCAAGACACATGCAACGCGGAGAGGAGGGCTTGGTCATCGAACGCTCTCTCTTCCCCGACCGCGACAGACTTGAAACGCGCGTGTGCTCGGGCCCGTTAGTGCTACAACGTAGCCCTAGTTATTATTATTATTGTTGTTGTTGTTTTGTCAAAAGCTTTGCGAGGTTCTGTTCGTGCAGAAAGGCGATTGATAAAAACACTTCTCGGATAATATTTTTTCTATATTGATGGGGGAAAAAAAGCATGTTAGGGGATTGATATCAATGAGTGTTTACATTTTGCAGCAGATCCAAATACAAGTTTGGATTTCTGGTGGATCCAGGAATTAACTTTTTTCACTTTAACATGGTGAGTTAGCTCTGGCAGAGGTATGTGCTCGGATTGAAAACTACAAAAGATGGATCCGTAACCAATGCATTGCATGGATGTGCTTGATCTGCTTGCGAAAGAGTTAGGCAACATGGTTCTGGCTGGCTTAACTCACGGAACATGTGACGAAAAGTTTAGGGTAAAACCTTCTCTATAATCTGATCATTTCCTCAGACGTAGGTTGTTTTAGCACTGAAGTGTTTTACTTCTCATGACACCTATTTCTTTCAATCTGACGTTTCTCCTGTGATGTGATGTATTGGTGGCAGAAGCCCGGCTAGCTCAGTTCGGTAGAGCATGAGACTCTTAATCTCAGGGTCGTGGGTTCGAGCCCCACGTTGGGCTATGGAACTTTTAAGATAAGGAATTGCGCACAAGCATAATAGGATTGAAAACTACAAAAGATGGATCCGTAACCAATGGATGTGCTTGATCTGCTGGCAAAAGAGTTAGGCAACATGGTTCTGGCTGGCTTAACTCACGGAACGTGATGAAAAGTTTAGGGTAAAACCTTCTCTGTAATCGGATAATTTCCTCAGACCTAGGTTGTTTAAGTACTGAAGTGTTTTACTTCTCATGACACCTTTCTCTGTCAATCTGACGTTTCTACTGTGATGTGATGTATTTGTGGCAGAAGCCCGGCTAGCTCAGTTCGGTAGAGCATGAGACTCTTAATCTCAGGGTCGTGGGTTCGAGCCCCACGTTGGGCTATGGAACTTTGAAGATAAGGAATTGCGCACAAGCATAATAGGATTGAAAACTACAAAAGATGGATCCGTAACCAATGCATGGCATGGATGTGCTTGATCTGCTGGCAGAAGAGTTAGGCAACATGGTTCTGGCTGGCTTAATGAAAAGTTTAGGGTAAAACCTTCTCTGTAGTCGGATAATTTCCTCAGACCTAGGTTGTTTAAGTACTGAAGTGTTTTACTTCTCATGACACCTTTCTCTGTCAATCTGACGTTTCTACTGTGATGTGATGTATTTGTGGCAGAAGCCCGGCTAGCTCAGTTCGGTAGAGCATGAGACTCTTAATCTCAGGGTCGTGGGTTCGAGCCCCACGTTGGGCTATGGAACTTTGAAGATAAGGAATTGCGCACAAGCATAATAGGATTTAAAACTACAAAAGATGGATCCGTAACCAATGCATGGCATGGATGTGCTTGATCTGCTGGCAGAAGAGTTAGGCAACATGGTTCTGGCTGGCTTAACTCACGGAACGTGATGAAAAGTTTAGGGTAAAACCTTCTCTGTAATCGGATCATTTCATCAGACCTAGATTGTTTGAGTACTGAAGTGTTTTACTTCTCATGACACCTATTTCTTTCAATCTGAGGTTTCTCGTGTGATGTGATTTTTTGGTGGAAGAAGCCCGGCTAGATTATATAGCAAAAATAGGATTGAAAACTACAAAAGATGGATCCGTAACCAATGCATATCATGGATGTGCTTGATCTGCTTGCGAAAGAGTTAGGCAACATGGTTCTGGCTGGCTTAACTCACGGAACATGTGACGAAAAGTTTAGGGTAAAACCTTCTCTATAATCTGATAATTTCCTCAGACGTAGGTTGTTTTAGCACTGAAGTGTTTTACTTCTCATGACACCTATTTCTTTCAATCTGAGGTTTCTCGTGTGATGTGATGTATTGGTGGAAGAAGCCCGGCTAGCTCAGTTCGGTAGAGCATGAGACTCTTAATCTCAGGGTCGTGGGTTCGAGCCCCACGTTGGGCTATGGAACTTTTAAGATAAGGAAATGAGCACAAGCATAATAGGATTGAAAACTACAAAAGATGGATCCCTAACCAATGCATAGCATGGATGTGCTTGATCTGCTGGCAAAAGAGTTAGGCAACATGGTTCTGGCTGGCTTAACTCACGGAACGTGATGAAAAGTTTAGGGTAAAACCTTCTCTGTAATCGGATAATTTCCTCAGACCTAAATTGTTTAAGTACTGAAGTGTTTTACTTCTCATGACACCTATTTCTTTCAATCTGACGTTTCTCCTGTGATGTGATGTATTGGTGGCAGAAGCCCGGCTAGCTCAGTTCGGTAGAGCATGAGACTTTTAATCTCAGGGTCGTGGGTTCGAGCCCCACGTTGGGCTATGGAACTTTTAAGAAAAGGAATTGCGCACAAGCATAAGAGGATTGAAAACTACAAAAGATGGATCCCTAACCAATGCATAGCATGGATGTGCTTGATCTGCTGGCAGAAGAGTTAGGCAACATGGTTCTGGCTGGCTTAACTCACGGAACGTGATGAAAAGTTTAGGGTAAAACCTTCTCTGTAATCGGATAATTTCATCAGACCTAGATTGTTTGAGTACTGAAGTGTTTTACTTCTCATGACACCTATTTCTTTCAATCTGAGGTTTCTCGTGTGATGTGATTTTTTGGTGGAAGAAGCCCGGCTAGATTATATAGCAAAAATAGGATTGAAAACTACAAAAGATGGATCCGTATCCAATGCATATCATGGATGTGCTTGATCTGCTTGCGAAAGAGTTAGGCAACATGGTTCTGGCTGGCTTAACTCACGGAACGTGATGAAAAGTTTAGGGTAAAACCTTCTCTGTAATCGGATAATTTCCTCAGACCTAGGTTGTTTAAGTACTGAAGTGTTTTACTTCTCATGACACCTTTCTCTGTCAATCTGACGTTTCTACTGTGATGTGATGTATTTGTGGCAGAAGCCCGGCTAGCTCAGTTCGGTAGAGCATGAGACTCTTAATCTCAGGGTCGTGGGTTCGAGCCCCACGTTGGGCTATGGAACTTTGAAGATAAGGAATTGCGCACAAGCATAATAGGATTGAAAACTACAAAAGATGGATCCGTAACCAATGCATTGCATGGATGTGCTTGATCTGCTTGCGAAAGAGTTAGGCAACATGGTTCTGGCTGGCTTAACTCACGGAACATGTGAAGAAAAGTTTAGGGTAAAACCTTCTCTATAATCTGATCATTTCCTCAGACGTAGGTTGTTTTAGCACTGAAGTGTTTTACTTCTCATGACCCCTTTTTCTTTCAATCTGAGGTTTCTCCTGTGATGTGATGTATTGGTGGCAGAAGCCCAGCTAGCTCAGTTCGGTAGAGTTCAAGACTCTTAATCTCAGGGTCGTGGGTTCGAGCCCCACGTTGGGCTATGGAACTTTTAAGAAAAGGAATTGCGCACAAGCATAAGAGGATTGAAAACTACAAAAGATGGATCCCTAACCAATGCATAGCATGGATGTGCTTGATCTGCTGGCAGAAGAGTTAGGCAACATGGTTCTGGCTGGCTTAACTCACGGAACGTGATGAAAAGTTTAGGGTAAAACCTTCTCTGTAATCGGATAATTTCATCAGACCTAGATTGTTTGAGTACTGAAGTGTTTTACTTCTCATGACACCTATTTCTTTCAATCTGAGGTTTCTCGTGTGATGTGATTTTTTGGTGGAAGAAGCCCGGCTAGATTATATAGCAAAAATAGGATTGAAAACTACAAAAGATGGATCCGTATCCAATGCATATCATGGATGTGCTTGATCTGCTTGCGAAAGAGTTAGGCAACATGGTTCTGGCTGGCTTAACTCACGGAACGTGATGAAAAGTTTAGGGTAAAACCTTCTCTGTAATCGGATAATTTCCTCAGACCTAGGTTGTTTAAGTACTGAAGTGTTTTACTTCTCATGACACCTTTCTCTGTCAATCTGACGTTTCTACTGTGATGTGATGTATTTGTGGCAGAAGCCCGGCTAGCTCAGTTCGGTAGAGCATGAGACTCTTAATCTCAGGGTCGTGGGTTCGAGCCCCACGTTGGGCTATGGAACTTTGAAGATAAGGAATTGCGCACAAGCATAATAGGATTGAAAACTACAAAAGATGGATCCGTAACCAATGCATTGCATGGATGTGCTTGATCTGCTTGCGAAAGAGTTAGGCAACATGGTTCTGGCTGGCTTAACTCACGGAACATGTGACGAAAAGTTTAGGGTAAAACCTTCTCTATAATCTGATCATTTCCTCAGACGTAGGTTGTTTTAGCACTGAAGTGTTTTACTTCTCATGACCCCTTTTTCTTTCAATCTGAGGTTTCTCCTGTGATGTGATGTATTGGTGGCAGAAGCCCAGCTAGCTCAGTTCGGTAGAGTTCAAGACTCTTAATCTCAGGGTCGTGGGTTCGAGCCCCACGTTGGGCTATGGAACTTTTAAGATAAGGAATTGCGCACAAGCATAATAGGATTGAAAACTACAAAAGATGGATCCGTAACCAATGCATGGCATGGATGTGCTTGATCTGCTGGCAGAAGAGTTAGGCAACATGGTTCTGGCTGGCTTAACTCAAGGAACGTGATGAAAAGTTTAGGGTAAAACCTTCTCTGTAATCGGATCATTTCATCAGACCTAGATTGTTTGAGTACTGAAGTGTTCTACTTCTCATGACACCTATTTCTTTCAATCTGAGGTTTCTCGTGTGATGTGATTTTTTGGTGGAAGAAGCCCGGCTAGATTATATAGCAAAAATAGGATTGAAAACTACAAAAGATGGATCCGTGACCAATGCATATCATGGATGTGCTTGATCTGCTGGCAAAAGAGTTAGGCAACATGGTTCTGGCTGGCTTAACTCACGGAACGTGATGAAAAGTTTAGGGTAAAACCTTCTCTGTAATCGGATAATTTCCTCAGACCTAGATTGTTTTAGCACTGAAGTGTTTTACTTCTCATGACACCTTTTTCTTTCAATCTGAGGTTTCTCCTGTGATGTGATGTATTGGCGGCAGAAGCCCGGCTAGCTCAGTTCGGTAGAGTTCAAGACTCTTAATCTCAGGGTCGTGGGTTCGAGCCCCACGTTGGGCTATGGAACTTTTAAGATAAGGAAATGAGCACAAGCATAATAGGATTGAAAACTACAAAAGATGGATCCCTAACCAATGCATAGCATGGATGTGCTTGATCTGCTGGCAAAAGAGTTAGGCAACATGGTTCTGGCTGGCTTAACTCACGGAACGTGATGAAAAGTTTAGGGTAAAACCTTCTCTGTAATCGGATAATTTCCTCAGACCTAAATTGTTTAAGTACTGAAGTGTTTTACTTCTCATGACACCTATTTCTTTCAATCTGACGTTTCTCCTGTGATGTGATGTATTGGTGGCAGAAGCCCGGCTAGCTCAGTTCGGTAGAGCATGAGACTTTTAATCTCAGGGTCGTGGGTTCGAGCCCCACGTTGGGCTATGGAACTTTTAAGAAAAGGAATTGCGCACAAGCATAAGAGGATTGAAAACTACAAAAGATGGATCCCTAACCAATGCATAGCATGGATGTGCTTGATCTGCTGGCAGAAGAGTTAGGCAACATGGTTCTGGCTGGCTTAACTCACGGAACGTGATGAAAAGTTTAGGGTAAAACCTTCTCTGTAATCGGATAATTTCATCAGACCTAGATTGTTTGAGTACTGAAGTGTTTTACTTCTCATGACACCTATTTCTTTCAATCTGAGGTTTCTCGTGTGATGTGATTTTTTGGTGGAAGAAGCCCGGCTAGATTATATAGCAAAAATAGGATTGAAAACTACAAAAGATGGATCCGTATCCAATGCATATCATGGATGTGCTTGATCTGCTTGCGAAAGAGTTAGGCAACATGGTTCTGGCTGGCTTAACTCACGGAACGTGATGAAAAGTTTAGGGTAAAACCTTCTCTGTAATCGGATAATTTCCTCAGACCTAGGTTGTTTAAGTACTGAAGTGTTTTACTTCTCATGACACCTTTCTCTGTCAATCTGACGTTTCTACTGTGATGTGATGTATTTGTGGCAGAAGCCCGGCTAGCTCAGTTCGGTAGAGCATGAGACTCTTAATCTCAGGGTCGTGGGTTCGAGCCCCACGTTGGGCTATGGAACTTTGAAGATAAGGAATTGCGCACAAGCATAATAGGATTGAAAACTACAAAAGATGGATCCGTAACCAATGCATTGCATGGATGTGCTTGATCTGCTGGCAGAAGAGTTAGGCAACATGGTTCTGGCTGGCTTAACTCACGGAACGTGATGAAAAGTTTAGGGTAAAACCTTCTCTGTAATCGGATCATTTCATCAGACCTAGATTGTTTGAGTACTGAAGTGTTCTACTTCTCATGACACCTATTTCTTTCAATCTGAGGTTTCTCGTGTGATGTGATTTTTTGGTGGAAGAAGCCCGGCTAGATTATATAGCAAAAATAGGATTGAAAACTACAAAAGATGGATCCGTGACCAATGCATATCATGGATGTGCTTGATCTGCTTGCGAAAGAGTTAGGCAACATGGATCTGGCTGGCTTAACTCACGGAACATGTGACGAAAAGTTTAGGGTAAAACCTTTTCCATAATCTGACCATTTCCTCAGACGTAGGTTGTTTTAGCACTGAAGTGTTTTACTTCTCATGACACCTATTTCTTTCAATCTGAGGTTTCTCGTGTGATGTGATGTATTGGTGGAAGAAGCCCGGCTAGCTCAGTTCGGTAGAGCATGAGACTCTTAATCTCAGGGTCGTGGGTTCGAGCCCCACGTTGGGCTATGGAACTTTCAAGATAAGAAATTGCGCACAAGCATAATAGGATTGAAGCTACAAAAGATGGATCCGTAACCAATGCATAGCATGGATGTGCTTGATCTGCTGGCAGAAGAGTTAGGCAACATGGTTCTGGCTGGCTTAACTCACGGAACGTGATGAAAAGTTTAGGGTAAAACCTTCTCTATAATCTGATCATTTCCTCAGACCTAGATTGTTTTAGCACTGAAGTGTTTTACTTCTCATGACCCCTTTTTCTTTCAATCTGAGGTTTCTCCTGTGATGTGATGTATTGGTGGCAGAAGCCCAGCTAGCTCAGTTCGGTAGAGTTCAAGACTCTTAATCTCAGGGTCGTGGGTTCGAGCCCCACGTTGGGCTATGGAACTTTTAAGATTAGGAATTGCGCACAAGCATAATAGGATTAAAAACTACAAAAAATGGATCCGTAACCAATGCATAGCATGGATGTGTTTGATCTGCTGGCAAAAGAGTTAGGCAACATGGTTCTGGCTGGCTTAACTCACGGAACGTGATGAAAAGTTTAGGGTAAAACCTTCTCTGTAATCGGATAATTTCCTCAGACCTAGATTGTTTTAGCACTGAAGTGTTTTACTTCTCATGACCCCTTTTTCTTTCAATCTGAGGTTTCTCCTGTGATGTGATGTATTGGCGCCAGAAGCCCGGCTAGCTCAGTTCGGTAGAGCATGAGACTCTTAATCTCAGGGTCGTGGGTTCGAGCCCCACATTGGGCTATGGAACTTTTAAGATTAGGAATTGCGCACAAGCATAACAGGATTAAAAACTACAAAAGATGGATCCGTAACCAATGCATAGCATGGATGTGCTTGATCTGCTGGCAAAAGAGTTAGGCAACATGGTTCTGGCTGGCTTAACTCACGGAACGTGATGAAAAGTTTAGGGTAAAACCTTCTCTGTAATCGGATAATTTCCTCAGACCTAGGTTGTTTAAGTACTGAAGTGTTTTACTTCTCATGACCCCTTTTTCTTTCAATCTGACGTTTCTCGTGTGATGTGATGTATTGGTGGCAGAAGCCCGGCTAGCTCAGTTCGGTAGAGCATGAGACTCTTAATCTCAGGGTCGTGGGTTCGAGCCCCACGTTGGGCTATGGAACTTTTAAGATAAGGAATTGCGCACAAGCATAATAGGATTGAAAGCTACAAAAGATGGATCCGTAACCAATGCATAGCATGGATGTCCTTGATCTGCTGGCAGAAGAGTTAGGCAACATGGTTCTGGCTGGCTTAACTCACGGAACGTGATGAAAAGTTTAGGGTAAAACCTTCTCTGTAATCGGATAATTTCCTCAGACCTAGATTGTTTTAGCACTGAAGTGTTTTACTTCTCATGACCCCTTTTTCTTTCAATCTGAGGTTTCTCCTGTGATGTGATGTATTGGCGGCAGAAGCCCGGCTAGCTCAGTTCGGTAGAGTTCAAGACTCTTAATCTCAGGGTCGTGGGTTCGAGCCCCACGTTGGGCTATGGAACTTTTAAGATTAGGAATTGCGCACAAGCATAATAGGATTAAAAACTACAAAAGATGGATCCGTAACCAATGCATAGCATGGATGTGCTTGATCTGCTGGCAGAAGAGTTAGGCAACATGGTTCTGGCTGGCTTAACTCACGGAACGTGATGAAAAGTTTAGGGTAAAACCTTCTCTGTAATCGGATCATTTCATCAGACCTAGATTGTTTTAGCACTGAAGTGTTTTACTTCTCATGACCCCTTTTTCTTTCAATCTGAGGTTTCTCGTGTGATGTGATGTATTGGTGGCAGAAGCCCGGCTAGCTCAGTTCGGTAGAGCATGAGACTCTTAATCTCAGGGTCGTGGGTTCGAGCCCCACGTTGGGCTATGGAACTTTGAAGATATGGAATTGCGCACAAGCATAATAGGATTGAAAACTACAAAAGATGGATCCGTAACCAATGCATGGCATGGATGTGCTTGATCTGCTGGCAGAAGAGTTAGGCAACATGGTTCTGGCTGGCTTAACTCACGGAACGTGATGAAAAGTTTAGGGTAAAACCTTCTCTGTAATCGGATCATTTCATCAGACCTAGATTGTTTGAGTACTGAAGTGTTTTACTTCTCATGACACCTATTTCTTTCAATCTGAGGTTTCTCGTGTGATGTGATTTTTTGGTGGAAGAAGCCCGGCTAGATTATATAGCAAAAATAGGATTGAAAACTACAAAAGATGGATCCGTAACCAATGCATATCATGGATGTGCTTGATCTGCTTGCGAAAGAGTTAGGCAACATGGTTCTGGCTGGCTTAACTCACGGAACATGTGACGAAAAGTTTAGGGTAAAACCTTCTCTATAATCTGATCATTTCCTCAGACGTAGGTTGTTGTAGCACTGAAGTGTTTTACTTCTCATGACACCTATTTCTTTCAATCTGACGTTTCTCCTTTGATGTGATGTATTGGTGGCAGAAGCCCGGATAGCTCAGTTCGGTAGAGCATGAGACTCTTAATCTCAGGGTCGTGGGTTCGAGCCCCACGTTGGGCTATGGAACTTTTAAGATAAGGAATTGCGCACAAGCATAATAGGATTGAAAACTACAAAAGATGGATCCCTAACCAATGCATAGCATGGATGTGCTTGATCTGCTGGCAGAAGAGTTAGGCAACATGGTTCTGGCTGGCTTAACTCACGGAACGTGATGAAAAGTTTAGGGTAAAACCTTCTCTGTAATCGGATAATTTCATCAGACCTAGATTGTTTGAGTACTGAAGTGTTTTACTTCTCATGACACCTATTTCTTTCAATCTGAGGTTTCTCGTGTGATGTGATTTTTTGGTGGAAGAAGCCCGGCTAGATTATATAGCAAAAATAGGATTGAAAACTACAAAAGATGGATCCGTAACCAATGCATATCATGGATGTGCTTGATCTGCTTGCGAAAGAGTTAGGCAACATGGTTCTGGCTGGCTTAACTCACGGAACATGTGACGAAAAGTTTAGGGTAAAACCTTCTCTATAATCTGATCATTTCCTCAGACGTAGGTTGTTTTAGCACTGAAGTGTTTTACTTCTCATGACACCTATTTCTTTCAATCTGACGTTTCTCCTGTGATGTGATGTATTGGTGGCAGAAGCCCGGCTAGCTCAGTTCGGTAGAGCATGAGACTCTTAATCTCAGGGTCGTGGGTTCGAGCCCCACGTTGGGCTATGGAACTTTTAAGATAAGGAATTGCGCACAAGCATAATAGGATTGAAAACTACAAAAGATGGATCCCTAACCAATGCATAGCATGGATGTGCTTGATCTGCTGGCAGAAGAGTTAGGCAACATGGTTCTGGCTGGCTTAAATCACGGAACGTGATGAAAAGTTTAGGGTAAAACCTTCTCTGTAATCGGATAATTTCATCAGACCTAGATTGTTTGAGTACTGAAGTGTTTTACTTCTCATGACACCTATTTCTTTCAATCTGAGGTTTCTCGTGTGATGTGATTTTTTGGTGGAAGAAGCCCGGCTAGATTATATAGCAAAAATAGGATTGAAAACTACAAAAGATGGATCCGTATCCAATGCATATCATGGATGTGCTTGATCTGCTTGCGAAAGAGTTAGGCAACATGGTTCTGGCTGGCTTAACTCACGGAACATGTGACGAAAAGTTTAGGGTAAAACCTTGTCTATAATCTGATCATTTCCTCAGACGTAGGTTGTTTAAGCACTGAAGTGTTTTACTTCTCATGACACCTATTTCTTTCAATCTGAGGTTTCTCGTGTGATGTGATGTATTGGTGGAAGAAGCCCGGCTAGCTCAGTTCGGTAGAGTTCAAGACTCTTAATCTCAGGGTCGTGGGTTCGAGCCCCACGTTGGGCTATGGAACTTTTAAGATAAGGAAATGAGCACAAGCATAATAGGATTGAAAACTACAAAAGATGGATCCGTAGGTTGTTTTTAGACGTAGGTTGTTTTAGCACTGAAGTATTGGTGGAAGAAGCCCGGCTAGCTCAGTTCGGTAGAGCATGAGACTCTTAATCTCAGGGTCGTGGGTTCGAGCCCCACGTTGGGCTATGGAACTTTTAAGATAAGGAAATGAGCACAAGCATAATAGGATTGAAAACTACAAAAGATGGATCCGTAACCAATGCATAGCATGGATGTGCTTGATCTGCTGGCAAAAGAGTTAGGCAACATGGTTCTGGCTGGCTTAACTCACGGAACGTGATGAAAAGTTAAGGGTAAAACCTTCTCTGTAATCGGATAATTTCCTCAGACCTAGGTTGTTTAAGTACTGAAGTGTTTTACTTCTCATGACACCTATTTCTTTCAATCTGACGTTTCTCCTGTGATGTGATGTATTGGTGGCAGAAGCCCGGCTAGCTCAGTTCGGTAGAGCATGAGACTTTTAATCTCAGGGTCGTGGGTTCGAGCCCCACGTTGGGCTATGGAACTTTTAAGATAAGGAATTGCGCACAAGCATAATAGGATTGAAAACTACAAAAGATGGATCCGTAACCAATGCATAGCATGGATGTGCTTGATCTGCTTGCGAAAGAGTTAGGCAACATGGTTCTGGCTGGCTTAACTCACGGAATATTTGACGAAAAGTTTAGGGTAAAACCTTCTCTGTAATCGGATCATTTCCTCAGACCTAGGTTGTTTTAGCACTGAAGTGTTTTACTTCTCATGACACCTATTTCTTTCAATCTGAGGTTTCTCGTGTGATGTGATGTATTGGTGGAAGAAGCCCGGCTAGCTCAGTTCGGTAGAGCATGAGACTCTTAATCTCAGGGTCGTGGGTTCGAGCCCCACGTTGGGCTATGGAACTTTTAAGATAAGGAATTGCGCACAAGCATAATAGGATTGAAAACTACAAAAGATGGATCCCTAACCAATGCATAGCATGGATGTGCTTGATCTGCTGGCAGAAGAGTTAGGCAACATGGTTCTGGCTGGCTTAACTCACGGAACGTGATGAAAAGTTTAGGGTAAAACGTTCTCTGTAATCTGATCATTTCCTCAGACCTAGATTGTTTTAGCACTGAAGTGTTTTACTTCTCATTACCCCTTTTTCTTTCAATCTGAGGTTTCTCCTGTGATGTGATGTATTGGCGGCAGAAGCCCGGCTAGCTCAGTTCGGTAGAGTTCAAGACTCTTAATCTCAGGGTCGTGGGTTCGAGCCCCACGTTGGGCTATGGAACTTTTAAGATTATGAATTGCGCACAAGCATAATAGGATTAAAAACTACAAAAGATGGATCCGTAACCAATGCATAGCATGGATGTGCTTGATCTGCTGGCAAAAGAGTTAGGCAACATGGTTCTGGCTGGCTTAACTCACGGAACGTGATGAAAAGTTTAGGGTAAAACCTTCTCTGTAATCGGATAATTTCATCAGACCTAGATTGTTTGAGTACTGAAGTGTTTTACTTCTCATGACCCCTATTTTTTTCAATCTGAGGTTTCTCGTGTGATGTGATTTTTTGGTGGAAGAAGCCCGGCTAGATTATATAGCAAAAATAGGATTGAAAACTACAAAAGATGGATCCGTAACCAATGCATAGCATGGATGTGCTTGATCTGCTTGCGAAAGAGTTAGGCAACATGGTTCTGGCTGGCTTAACTCACGGAACGTGATGAAAAGTTTAGGGTAAAACCTTCTCTGTAATCGGATCATTTCCTCAGACCTACGTTGTTTTAGCACTGAAGTGTTTTACTTCTCATGACCCCTTTTTCTTTCAATCTGAGGTTTCTCCCGTGATGTGATGTATAGGTGGCAGAAGCCCGGCTAGCTCAGTTCGGTAGAGCATGAGACTCTTAATCTCAGGGTCGTGGGTTCGAGCCCCACGTTGGGCTATGGAACTTTTAAGATAAGGAATTGAGCACA